>NW_027468598.1:23938967-23963967 GCF_046254945.1 Alosa pseudoharengus | reverse complement strand
AGTTCATTTGAAAGTCACATGAGATGGCTGCTCTTGGAGGCCCCTCTCTCCCCGGCTCTCTGAGAGGCTCGTCGCATCGCAGCAGCAGTGCAGGGATGGATATTCATGGCTTGGCCTCGGTATTATTTTCACATTATGTGAATGCCGCCCACCCCCTCGCCATTCTTGCATTTTCATTTTGGTAATGTAGGGCTCTTCTCTTCTTCTCTGCTCCTCCCCCACACTAACCCTACCCCCCCCCCCCAACAATTCATCCTCTCAATCCCTCGTTTTTGCCATATCCCATCTCTGTCCGTTTCTATCTATCTATCTCCCTTCCCTGAATCCAGATTGACCCGTCTTTTCAATCAGAATGTCTCTGCGGCTGACCGTTCTTTATTCGTTCCACATTGTTGCCTCCTCTCCCATCGCTCGAGTCCATCATGCATCCTTGTGCAGTGGGGAGGCATTGGGGTGTGTGCACGCAGGCAGACACACACACACACACACACACACACACACACACACACACACACACACACACACACACACTCTGGGCAAACACTTATTAGCTCCCTGTGCCAATTAAAACCTGCTTTTTTGTGTTTCATTTGCATTTGGTCTGGAGGGGAATGGCTACTGAATAGAACCATTCCCAAATGAAAGCAACCCCCACACCACCATCCTACTACTAACACACACACACGCACACACACACACCACATAAATACACACAAAAGCAAATGCAGACACATACATGTTCCTCGAGCACTTAGGCCACACCCTGGAATTAAATTTAGATGCTCATATGACCCAGGGCATTATCCACTTACTGTTATTAATTTGTCTGTTCTCAGGAGAAGCTGGGAGAATGTTGATGTTTTCCTCCCTGTTTCCTTCTTTCCTTGTCTCTACTCTCTCTCCCTCTCTCCTTCCCTCTCTCCCTCTCTCTCTCTCTCTCTGTTTCTCTCTCTTTCTTTCCATGCTCAGCAATAACAGCCGCAGACTGTAATTGATTTACAGTGTGTGAATCCCCCCCTGATAAAGCATTGTTTTATAATCAGACCCGGCACGGACGGCTGCCTCGGGTCCTGCACTACTTTAATGGCTGTTGCGAGCGATGGGATGGGAGTCTGATGAGCTGTCGCTCACTCCATCCCCCGCCACGCGCTCCACATATCTGGAACCAATCACAAGAAGCTTAGGGCTGAAGCGCGTGGCAGAATCCATGACATCCAGGTAAAAAAAACACACAAAGTAATAGGCCCCTATTCGAGTATCCCTCGTATGTTGTCATTGCGATTTAAAAACATACAAAGTTCATGTCACCTCTGCGAAGTCAAGCCTAAATACAAATATGTACACAAATAGACATAACAAACAAACAAACAAACAAACACATCCAGACACACAAACAGAGGAAGCTTGCAGGGTGCAAGTGTCTGAGCAAACGAGATAAAACAAAAGCTTGTAATGGACCTGCGGCGTGCCAGCCTCCCCTTAAGCCACGGCATGCACACAAACAAGGGGCTGCAGCCTTGCGCTCCAATTAGGCCGCTGTGTGTGCACTCTTGCAGCATGATTATCATGCATTTTTCATTTGCTCCTACTCCCCCACTTCTGTCCCTCTTTCTCTCTCTCTCTCTCTCTCTTTCTCATTCTCTCTCTCTCTCTCTCTCTTTCTCTCTCATTCTGTCAACCCCCTCCTCTCGCTCTCTCTCCACTCACTGTCTCCTCAGCTTCCATTGCTCTCTTCTCCTCTCTTTCTCTCTTTTTTCCTTCACCACCCAACCCCTCCCCCTTTGTGTGTGTGTGTGTGTGTGTCTCTGACAGACATCAGCTTCCGCACAACCTCCGGCTCCCAGCGAGAGAGAGAAAGAGGGAAGGAGAGAGGGAGAGAGATAGATAGAGAGAGAGAGAGACAGAGAGAGACAGAGAGAACACCATTAATGAGATGAAGGGGTTGAGGGGGAGACAATCGGCGGCCTGCATCAAACAGAGCCGCTTGATTTCCATCTGTCGACCAACAGAGACGCTGACCCTCCCTCCCCTCCATGGAGCAACGAGTGCCGTTCGATTTTGACAGATCCAGAGAGGTGGCCAGGAGCAGAGGCACAGCGGCTCTGAATATTTAGGGCAGGAAGCGCTGAAGGGGAGGCCACCTTGGCCCACAGAGCAGACAGCACGACAGACGCCCATCACCTAAACTAGAACTAAATGGGAAAACCCCCTCCTCAAAACAAACACACACACACACACACACACACACACACACACACACACACACACACATACACACACACACACACAATCCCAAACTCCAGAAGGCTAATCACAACGATGTTGGATAGGAATGTTGACACACATGGTGGCAAAATTCCAGAACTCCCACCCCTCAGATACCCAGAAACACCTGGGGGCACTGAAGTGGTAAACACACTGTGTGCACATTAAATTCCATCAGACAGAGGATACATCCCCCAACCAACCCCCCAACCCCCACCCCCTTCCCTTCAGTATTTCAATCAAACTGAGTACCATTAATCATTCAAGTCTCGCTGAGCCTATTAATATTGAACACATGGTGCAGCTATAGGTCTTATCGTTGGCAATGAGAATGCAGCTCCGCTTTATGAGAGATTAAGAGTCAATTCATTGAGGACTTGGATGAAATCAATATTTACCGTTTTATCATAATGCTGGGCTTTGAATTGCGCTAAATCCATATGACAATAATAACACAATCAGTGGAGAAGGACAGTCTCATCAGGTAAAATTTTCATCATTGCATTCATATAGCTTTTATAAGAGGTGTAATATTGAAATATGAGTTCTATGTCTGAGAAAAATACCTAGTATGGGGAAGCTATGCTGTGGAACAGTGTCTTATTGAAATAGAATGGAGTAGAGTCTAAGAAACAGCAGACAACACAAAGGTAACTTTGGGTCACTGAAGACATTAGCACAGATTAGCACATAATGTCATTTTATCTCCATTAAGGAAATAAGCAAACAGCAACTCACACACCCATTTCCTTATTTGTGTCTGTTGTGTTGATGGCATCTTAGAAACAGCACAAGGACGCTGCGGTCTCTCGGTTTCAATACATGAGCTAAATGTAAACTACAACAAATGTACATTGACAACATCAACAAAAAAACAACCATCATATTTCTGAGTGACAGAGTGGGTATATGAATGAGTACATGTTTATGAGTGAGTGAGTTGGTGAGTATGTAAGTGAGTAAGCATGTGTGTGTGTGTGTGTGTGTGTGTGTGTGTGTGTGTGTGTGTGTGTGTGTGTGTGTGTGTGTGTGTGTGTGTGTGTGTGAGTGTGAGTAGATGGGTGGATAACATGCTAGCAAATGGTTGAGAATCAGAGAGCCCGGACTGGTCGGTACTCTCCAGCGTGTGAGAGTGTGTGTGTGTGTGTGTGTGTGTGTGTGTGTGTGTGTGTGTGTGTGTGTGTGTGTGTGTGTGTGTGTGTGTGTGTGTGAATGGGGGACAGTGACTGACTGATGGTTAAGTGTGTGTTTGTTTGGTCTGCTGGCGTGTGTGACTGTGACCCCAGTGGAGATCGTGGTCTCTGGCAGGGATCTGGGTGGCAGGTGAGGGGCCAGACTGCCTGGCCGGCATGGCGGTGATTGCACAGCTGTTGATTGGGGGCTTTAGTCTCCGCAGCTGCTGGCCACAGCCCCAACGCTGACAGAGGACCCCCGAACCCCCCCCCCCCCCCCAACTGCACCCCTCAACACCACCTTCATGCTCACTGATCCGGGTAATTGCGCTGTCCAGATGACCCTCCACCCCATCCCACCCCACCTTGACACACACACACACACACACACACACACACACACACTCATACACACACACACTTAGGTGAGTGCAGTGACTGTGCCACAGCTGGAGAGGATGTTGTCACACTCTCTGGCCCCGCTGAGGTGACAGCACTTCATGGGCGACCCACCGCATCTTCATCCACTCAACCCAAGGACACCTAATCTCATCAGCCTTGGGCCAGCCAGGGCTGGGGCCACATCTGACACAACTGATGAGTCCGAGTAATATGAGGACTCACATCACCTGGGATCACCACAAAGACAGGTACACACAGGTGTGTTCGGGACAGGTGTGCAGCCGCACCACTATTTTGTGGGTTAGATTAAGGCCTGACTGATCTGGTCTGTTTCAAGTGGCTACAGTGCAATGAAGAGATGGTGAAAGGTGTGCCTTAAGGAATAAACGCACAATGCATGTTCCCTACCCTTTACTTATATTCAAATATGAGCAGCTCAAACAGCTGCAGTCATTGGAATTTTAGGGACTTAAGGGGATTTCAAGGGTGGGCAAAGGAGATCCATTCCCCGCTTCAGGGCTTCCTGAGTCGGCCAGCTCAGAAGAGAATTTTACCCCCGTTCCCCCTGAGCATGGAGAATCTCCCAGTCAGGCATCTACTGTGAAATATTGGCCAGTGCGGTGTGGAGAGAGCTGCTTTGCCGTGCGGGAGGCTCCTGCTGAGCCTAATTCTCCCACCGTCACCCCCCCCACTCACCCTCGCCCCCCTTCTCTCCTGTCTCTCCCCACCCCAAAGCTCCGTCTGTCTCCTCCCAAGGGGCACCAAAAGTTACCGATTATCAGTAATTTCACAGCTGACAGACTCCCCTTTCCTCTATTTGATATCATTTGTAGGAGAAAAAGAGAGGAAGTGCATGAGAGAGAAGGAGGCTGACAAAATATGTGTGTGTGTGTGTGTGTGTGTGTGTGTGTGTGTGTGTGTGTGTGTGTGTTTGTGTGTGTGCGAGAGAGAGAGAGGGGGGGGGGGTGACTGAGAGAAAGAGGAAACATCTCTTTCGCTGAACATCTCATTTCATCGGGCTGTAATGCATTCCGCTCCTCTCATTTGTGGCGGATATCGAGGACTGGGGGCCCACTAAATCACATCAGCCTTCAACACACTGATAGCAGCCAATATGGACACGGAGAGAGAGAGAGAAAAAGAGAGCACTGAATCAAAACAATTGAGAGATGTTTACCCAGAACTGTGTGTGTGTGTGTGTGTGTGTGGGTGCGTGCGTGCGTGCGTTTGTGCGTGTGTGTTTGTGTTTGCATTTGTATAACTGTGTGTTTTTTTTGTGTGTATGATAGTGCACTCAGACACAAACAACATTGAACCAAAAGGTCAGTGCTACGTAAAGTAAACATTACTCTCATACACTCAGGAAGGCCGTCGCTGTTTTCCGCAGCTGTTGCGACATTAATGGACTCATGCTGTAAAGACGTGTAATATCCCAAAGCCTTTCATCTCATTCCAGACCGGACCACAAGGGCAGTTTCGGCATCTGGACTCTTGGCTCTGGCTCCCAATGAACATCCTCTCCACCTCATCGTCCTTCTGTTGCGCTCTGGCACACTGCATATACCCAATCATTGTACCCAATAATGTGTGCGCACATAGCTGAGGGCCACGGTTTGGTTTTGCTTAAGCGACGTCCCCAACATCTGTGTCATTCCACGGCACATGTGTGTGTGTGTGTGTGTGTGTGTGTGTGTGTGCACCCTTAGCCTGGAAATGACTGCTGTTGGCCGCCACGCTCTATCGAATAGCAGATCGGAGACTTTCAGCCCCCCCACCCCACCCCACCCCACCCCGCTCCCATCCCACTCCCCCATTCACTGTAACCTCCACCTTCTCTCTCCCCACTCCCCAGCCCAGAGGGGCTGTGTCAGCTGTGGTGGTGGAGGAGGAGGAGGAGGAGGAGGAGGAGGGGGAGGCGGTGGAAGCCCTGGAAGGGGTCTGCAGAGGGAGAGATCAATGGCAGGGGGAAACGGCCTCATAATGGGCTGAATTAATGATGAGAAATTCAGTGTCACCCCGTGGACTCCCGGACATTCATCACCCGGGGAGAGGGAGCTGCCAATTGGCTGCGCCGAGCGCCACCTCTGACCCTGATAGCCTGCCTGGACACTGCAGCTAGCGCTGTCGCTGCTGTGATGCTATGTGTGGATGCTGCTGCTAAGCCCAGCTGTCCCCCCAGCCTCTTAAAGAAACAGCAGATCAGCAGATAGCATCAGATAGCATCATTTCTCTCTCTCTCTCTCTCTCTCTCTCTCTCTCTCACACTCTCTGCGCTACTGCTAGTATTGCTAATGATACTCCCATAGCTGAAGGTCCTGCTGCCAACTCCGGCTGCCATTATCTTTTTTCATCCTTCCTCTCGTTTTTCTTTTTTCATTTCTGGCTCCTTCTTGTTGCTACTCTTGTTAGCGCTGCTTCCAAGGCTGGGTCTTGGTGCCGGGTCCATCTGAAAAGGAGCGCATTGGACCGTGTGCAGCGGCACCAGCACTGGCCTCTGGGCCCCAGCAGTGCAGGCAGTAAAGGGGGAGAGCGAGGACGCCATTGTTGAGCCGCACAAAAGTGACCGCCTCCCTCTCAGAACACCACCCTGGGCCTCTGCTTAAGAAGCCAGCCTCAGCATCAGAGAGGCTAGTCATCAGACGCACACAAAAGACACGCTCCATTCAACTTTATCGTTCTCACTTTCCCTCTTTTCTCTAATAGTCTCCTTCTATCTGCCTCATTTTCTCTCCCCCACCTCTCTCTCTCTCTCTCTCTCTCTCTCTCTCTCTATTCTCTTCTATTTAGTTCATGTTTTCTCTTCTTATTCCTCTGGTAATAGGCCCTGAGAGAACAGTGAGGATGCTAGAGTGTCTGCTATTCACCCAGCGTGAAACACTACAGCACTAGTGGAGGAGTGAGTGAGAGAGACACTGCAGGGCCGAGGGGAAAGAAGGGAAATAGAAGAAAAGAGGGAGGTTATGAAACGGCTCCGCCATCCTCGAGTGCAACCCACTCCCCCCCCCCCCCCCCCCCCACACACACACACACACACACACACACTCTGCCTCAGCCTCAGCTGCGGGAGCTCTCTCCATTACCAGAACCCTCGCAAATGGGGCCCAGACACAAGCTCTTTGTGCTGCAATCATGGAAAAGCACTCGCCTTTCAACACCCCCCTACCATACACACACACACACACACACACACACACTCTACACATGCTACACCCCCATCCCTGTCTCCCTCAACATCCATGGATGGATCCCCCCCCAGTCTCTAGTGAACTCCTGCTGTTGGACAGACAAGACTATTACAGGCCTGTCAAAGGAAGACGAGCCTGAAAAATATACAACTCCCCGCGGCTCTAAGTGCTGCTCCAATTACCTTTCAGCACCCAAGCAGAGTAATGTGGTCGGCGGGAGATGTATTCACTTGCTAGGGCGCTAACAGGTAATGCAGCCACTCTTTCTCTCCCAGCTTGTCACATTACAGTAGGATGCTTGCTCCTGATAACCAGTTTAGGCTACACAAATTCCAATGCGAGCGTTCAGAGCGCTGTCAACATCATCAACACCACTGCTGCACTGCCATTCCCAAGATGGCGTGGTATGTATCCCCTTCAAAATGGACCCTTGAGCTGTTGAGCTGTGGTGATGAAATGAAATGTTACAAGCTCAACACGCATATTTCCCTTTATTTCAGAACCAGTGCTTCTGAATATGTGAGTGTCGGAGACGACGCCCCTTCATGTGAGTGAAGAACCCAGCCCTGTGGGATTCCACTGTAAGGTTATGAGAAGGGGAGGGGGGGGGGGGTAGAGTGTTGGGGTTGTTAGTGGGGGGGGGGGGGGGACCCCCCAGTGTGTGCACCGCATGTTTTAAATATGGAACATGCATGAGAGTGGGCCAGCCCTCTGCCGCGCCCTCACCTCGCCCTGACCCCAGCCCTGGGAGCGGAGCGGAGTGGAGAGAGAGGAGGATGAAGAGAGGAGAGGAGAAGGAAGAGAGGCTGGAGTGGGCACAGAGCAGAGCAGACGCAGTTCAGCTCAAACGCTCATTTGCCTGTCTTTGTTTTTGTTTGTTTTTCCTCTTTTTTGTCTCCTCTGTCTCTCCTCCTCCACCTCCTCCTCCACCTCCTCCACCTCCTCCTCCACCTCCTCCTCCTTCACTCTGCCTCAGTGCTTCCCTCCCTGAGTTTGACCACTTATGCACAGATATGCTACACACACACACACACACACACACACACACACACACACACACAAACACACACACACACACACACACCCTCCTCGTTCCTGAAAACCCCAGATGCATATCTATCCCCACTGTCTGCTCCATGACTCTCCCCTTGTTTATTCAGAAAGAAAAAGATCCAAGCCAGGTAGATAAAACGCCTCATCCAACTCCGTCTCCTTAAATGAGGGCTGGATGGAACAGACGCTCCCCTGGATGGACTCACTCACTCTCTCTCTCTCCCCACCCGGAGAGGCATCTGGACTGGCTATAAATCCTGCTCAGCCCGTGGCAGTAATGGACACAAGCCTTCCGTCCAGGAATGTGTAAAGGTAAGCAGATATCAGGCTGGTGATGGTGCCAGCCAATCGGGAGGCAGGTTGTGGGTGGTGGTTGTGGAGGGTGGTTGTGGAGGGTGGGGGAGAAGGGTGGGGGGGGGGGGGGCGGACAATTAAGAGCGGGAGCGCTGAGAGCCGTGCAGGTGTGCGGAGGGGCGATAAGGATACTACGGTGACCATTACTCATCCCCATGCCGACAACAGCAAATAGCCTCCCAGCCAAATGCCAGCATGCCCCCCCCCCCACACACACACACACACACACATACACATACACACCTCCTCATCCCTCGTTTCTTTCTCTTCCCGATCCTTTGGCAGTCGCCAAAAGCTTTTCCTCACCTAGAGCAGAGCCCAGCACAGAGCACGTGGCAGAGAGCTGGAGGATCGTGGGGCAGATAGCGACAGAACGAGCGTTTCATCACACCGAGGCAGACAAGCAGAGAAACTAAACAGAAATAATCTCTGCGCATTTTATTTATTTATTTTTTTCCCCAAGGAAAAAAACAAAACAAAAAGCAATTCAGAGTAATGGGCCAGCTATGGCAAGCTGCCTTGTTCCAAGGCAATTAAGATTAATTAAATGTTGGGCGCCGGCACTTTCTATAACAGATAGCGCCTTTTATGGGTACTAAAGAGAGGTATTAATGGCCAGAACGGCATCGTTATATAGGCTGTTTGTTTACCAAACATTTAGAAAGTGTTGTGATGGATTTTTTTTTAGGATGAATATGTTCAGGTGGAATCATTAAAAGCTCACAGGGGAGTGCAAAATGAAGCAGACCACATTCAGCACAGAAGATAATCAGTAACCTGTCCCACCTGTGTGTGTGTGTGTGTGTGTGTGTGTGTGTGTGTGTGTGTGTGAGAGAGAGAGAGAGAGAGAGAGAGAGAGAGAGAGAGTGAGTGTGTGTGCATGGCTAGCCTAATTCACTATCTAGTGAATGGGGTTCACGTTATAATTCTGACTGCAGTCACCTAATGAATTAGAGACCCGCAGAGGTGTGCGTTCACCTGCGTGAGATGGAGGGGCGGCCGTCAGAGTGATTACTGAGGCTGAGTCAACGGCTCGCTGCTCCGCCAATTAGGCACAATAAATGCTTAATTATGCAAATAAAGAGTGCCAGCTTCTCCAGCACTTTGGTCAAAGAGCTGTTTTAGCGAATGAGGTTGAAACATCCAGACAAGTCTACAACTCATGGAGCCTGCTAAAAGGGTCTTCACTAAAGGGTGGGGGTGGGGGTCAGAAAGATAAATTCTATTCAATTATATTACCACAGTTGGATTTATCTTTCTTTCTTTCTTTCTTTCTTTCTTTCATCCATGTACCTCTACGTCGACAAAGAGATCTGCATTTTCTAATCCATTTGATAACCATTAACCAGACAACCATTAACCATTAACCAGACAGCCATTCCATTCCTTTCCTCATGCACATCCAACCTTGCACATGGAATCTTCTGGAACATGTGCTGGATATAATGTCCTCCCTGGGATCTAGCGGGGAGGTTGGCGCAGGTGGGCTGGATAAATTCAGGTGGACGTAATTGCATGGGAGAAGCTGGATGTTGGCATCTGGTTGGCATCCATCCTCGCCAGCTTGTTTGCCAAGCCAGCAACGGGCTAATCATCATTGAGTAGCGGCCACAACCAACCCCCACCCCCCCCCCCCCACACACACACACACACACACACAAGTAATATGCAGGGAATATGGTCAGCCAGGCACGGCTCACACGGCCTTTGTCAGCAATTTGTCCGTGACTGCCCTGGCCTTAGGCAAAACCAGCGTCCACCACAACCAACCCCCACCCCCACACGTCCCCCTGCCACCGCTTGCCAATATGGGCCGTTTCATGTGGTAGGGGGCCTATGCATATGGATGCTCAGGCCTCGGTGCTTGATGTGGGATTGAGTGCCCCTTCCTGAGTGGAGGGCAGCTCAGGGACTCCGCTAAAGGGCAGCGTGCTGGGGCCCCGACATGGCCATTGTCACCAGTGACATTTATCACTGTCCCTGTCACACCAGCGTGCTGCCCGGCCCAGGGTGTGTAAGACATTAATGTAGCGATATTACACACACACACACACACACACACACACACACACACACACACACACAGACACACACACACACACACAGACACACAAACACACAAAGATCTTTCATTTACTCACACAAAGACAAAAACATCCATATACACACAGAAGTATAGACATAGTAACATGCAACAGAGCTCTAGTCTTGAGATGGTAGCCAAGCCAAATGCACACGGGGGATGTGAAACTAACTGAAACAGAACAGAGGGGAAAAAATCCCTCCATCCATGGCAGCCCATTCCAATGTTGGCCAAAATAAATCTATAAGCAATTTTTGCGCTGCTTTCCTTTCCTCCCCTCTCGGTAATGTAGCCCTCGGCTGCTGAGCTCAGCTATTTCCCAGCTTCAGCCAAAACACCCTGGTCATTCCCTCTCTCCCTCTTTCTCTCTCTCTCCATCTCCCTATCCCTTATTTCCTTGCTCCCTCGTTCCCTCCATCCTTCCTTGCCTCCCTCCCTCGCTCCCTTATCCCTCTGGACATCTGAAAAGTGTGGGATAAGCATCTAAGCACTGGCCATTGCTTTGCCATCTACTGCAAGAAAAAATAACAACTCTGATCATTAGTTTCCAGAGTGCCGCAGCCACATCTGAGTGCTCTGCAGATTTCTGGACGTATTTCTCTCTTATTTCTCTACGCAACACTGCCAAAAGCATTGACAACATTGCCTCAAACTACATTCCAACATGTACACTTCAAAAGTGTAAAGGGAATGTGAATGGGCTCACATGAGGGGTTTAAAGGAATGAAGGTGCTGTGATTTGAGGACAGTGGCAATGACACACACTCTCGGGCCAACCTCATCGTGTCTCTTTTTCACCTGCTTGCCAGTCATGTGTGTTTAATTAGTTTGGGCATAATCTCATGTTTGCAGATTACGACAGACGAAAAAAAAAAAAAAGCTTCAGCAAAGATAACCAGAGAGCCACCAGAGGAAACAATAACCAGCAAGGGAGATGCAGAGAGGGATGGTGAAAAGCAAGAGAGAGAGAGAGAGAGGGAGAGAGAGAGAGAGAGAGAGAGAGAGGGAAAATGGGAGAGGAAGAGAGCGAAAGTGCGCTTATCTGTTTTGCCGGAGAAAACACGACAGCAGCAGCAGCAGCATCAGAGAGCTGTGTGTGCTAATCGTCACATCAAACAGAGCAAGTGGCGCAGTAATTAGGACTAAACCAGCCTTATCTCTGCTGAGTCGCACTGAATAATAACACGCCTCCAAAACACACCAACTAATGCTGGCTAACAACACTACTCAACTTCCGCCTCTCCCTCTCACTCTCTCCTCTTGGCGTGGGAGGAGAGAGAGAGAGAGAGAGAGAGAGAGAGAGAGAGAGAGAGAGAGAGAGAGAATCTTGGACCTTCTAATGCAAGAACATGTGTATAAACGTATAGTGCATACGATGTAATAAAAGTATGGACTCTTCTACACTTGATGATGTGATGTGAATTCGAGACATGGTCGCACAGAAGTGTTTGCTGAGAGCTGAGGCTCCTTGTAAGTGGGTAATCACTCCTGGCAAGTTTCCAAGAGCTAATCTTTGACAATTACTGTCTACAGCCTCATGCACATGGGGTGACCTTGTAACTATCATGTAAGAATCCCTCTTTCTCTCCCTGTGTGTGTTTGTGTGTATGTGTGTGTGTGTGTGTGTGTGTGTGTGTGTGTGTGTGTGTGTGTGTGTGTGTGTGTGTGTGTGTGTGTGTGTGTGTGTGTGTGTGTGTGTATGTGTCTCTGAGTGTGAGTATGCGTGTGAATACTACATGTATCTTTTGCAGGGTGTATGTGTGGGGGAAAATGTACATATCTGCCTGTATCTATGTATGTGTTTGAGAGGGAGAGGGAGTGTGTGTGTGTGTGTGTGTGTGTGTGTGTGTGTTTGTGTGTGTGTGTGTGTGTGTGTGTGTGTGTGTGTGTGTGTGTGAGAGAGAGAGAGAGAGAGAAAGAGTGATGACGTGAAGTTATTTTAACTTGGACACAAAGGTCAGGGGGCCTCTGACCAGGCTCCTCTGGGATGTGAGGTGTCAGGCGGTCACACACACACACCCTCCTCTCCCCGGCCTCTCCACAGGCATCTCAGCTAATCTATACTCATCAACACTGAGACCAGCTAATGAGCTTAATGGTGAGGAGTCACAAATGAAGGGCAAACCAGTCTCAGACAGACTCCACTGCTCACCAGTACCATACCACACACCACCAACGTAATAACCAATTAACTAGTAAAATACACTTTTTGTCAATCGAAATGCTTATTAGCACATTTTGTTAAATGGAATCAACATTGATAAATCATTCTCATTAGTCATTCAGTGGCGTGCATGTATGCAATGTCAGGGAACACACACAATGTGTTTATTCTGCAATAGAGCTTTGTGAATGGCCCTGAGTGTTTTCCCCTTCTTGACTGACTGACTGGAGGCAGCAGGACTTTTGCTGTGGCTGCAGTTATACAAAGGCATATGAGTGGGACCTACAGTATGTGGAGGACTCAGTCCCACCTGGCCCTGGTGTGTGTGTGTGTGTGTGTGTGTGTGTGTGTGTGTGTGTGTGTGTGTGTGTGTGTGTGTGTGTGTGTGTGTGTGTGGGTACAGTCAGCGTCCGAGGCAGAGGCACTCCAAAGGCAACCTTGACCTTTTCCCGAGGAGCAGTGGAGCCTGGAGACACAGGACAGGGCAGAGGAAGAGGAGAGACGTGCCACTGCATCCCGGGACGTGTCCGAGGAGACATCTACGGGTGCTTAACTTCGCCCGGAGAGGCGCTGCGATGCGTCCACAAATGACCTTTGATGAATCGAGCGGCGGAGAATGTCAGTGTCGATGGGGAGTCGCGACGGAGACAAACGGCTTCGGTGACATTTGTGAGGAGCGCAGTTCCTTTTTTTTTCTGCCTCGATCCTTCTTTGGGTTGAGCAACTGCAATATACCACAGTCATCAGAATGGCCATGAGTTCCTCAGGTCACTCCCTCCCTCCCTTCCTCCCTCTCTCTCTCCTTCCCTCTCTCTCTCTCTCTCTCTCTCTCTCTCTCTCTCTCTCTCTCTCTCTCTCTCTCTCTCTCTCTCTCTCTCTCTCTCTCTCTCTCTCTCTCTCTCTTCTTATCTGCAACCTTACAAGAAACAGCAAAATAGTGGATACAACACACCATTCCCATGGAACACTAAGACCAAAAAAAAAAAAAAAACTCTGCCAACTTCTATTCCAAACAGAGCGCGGTGGCAGTGATACAGTGCCGGACTGAACTGGGCTGTGTTCAGTGTGTCAGCACAGTGAACTAGAGTCCATTAGCAGCGGCCCTGGGCCCAGCTAACGGATAACTCACACCCCTCAGCAGTGAGGAATGAGAGCAGGTCAACATGCATTATATTCACGACGGCCGGCTTATAAATAGCAAGTGTGCCCTCGGCATTTTTCACTCCTCTGATAGCTCAGCACCTTCAGCCAAGACTTTTTTTTTTCGTGAGGCCGTGTGCGCGCACCTTCTCGTACCGTCCGCGAGAATCAAATCGCACGGCGCCGCTTGGCGCTAGAGATAACCTAGCCGCTAAGCGCTACAGCTGGCCGGCTAATACAAGGTCCGAGCAGCAGGAGAGTGGGGTGTGAGTGAGCGGTGTGTGCTCGTCGTGCGTATTCTCGGTTCAGCCGGCTGTTTGTCTGTGTGAGTGGAGGCCCGGCGGGTTGTGGTGGTCCGGTGTCGGGGGGGTTATGATGGGAGCTGGGCTGTAATTAAGCTAAAGCAGAGTGCCGCAGGAGCCCATTCATTATGCGCCAGCGCTCGCTTTTCTCTCTCTCTCTCTCTCTCTCTCTCTCTCTCTCTCTCTCTCTCTCTCTCTCTCTCTCTCCAGCTCCAGCTCCTCCGTGGGCTCAGACAGGGCCTGCAGACACACAGGCCTCCCCACAGAACAGACTCCACTGTGGGGCCGCATTGCTGCCGACGCCTGCTGAAGCCCGCCAGCAACTTTGGAGCTCACTAACAAATCTGCACACACACACACACACACACACACACACACACACACACACACACAAAAACATTCTTTCCTACAAACATATTTATTGACAAAGGTAAACACATTCTGGGATACCACTGGGCACTCTGACAGATGAACATATCTACAAATTCATGTACTAACATACTAATAGAAAACACAAGTAAGCAAAAAGACATCAAACACACAACATATTTTGCATCTACACCTCTGCATGCAAAAAATATGAGCTCACACTTGCTCACGGCAATAGTCTCTACTTCTTCTTTCAAAGCCTGAGGCAAAGCTATAGGAGGTCCACTACCACACACACACACACACACACACACACACACACACACACACACACACACACACACACACACACACACACACACACACACACACACACACACACACACACACACACACACACACACACACACACACACACACACACACACACACACAAAATGTCAAAACAATTGTATGATATAACAATTTCATATAAACCCTCAACCCTTTTTGGGCTCTGTATCATGGTATCAACCCTTATTCCCCTCATGGACTTCATAGACCCTGAGTCGAGGGTCAATCTTCAATTGATGACATTGATTCAGTCGACTAAGCTGTCAATGGAATTGGGGAAGCTGAATTGGAATTGAGTGGATTGTCATTTTGGAAGGGGACCCAGACCAGGGGGGAATTTACTGATGGAATGCCCAGTGGATTACCTATGAGATTGATTGAGCTGAATTCACTCAATCATAATACCATAAGGACTTTCAAAAAGAGTTACATTATATGTGTTCAATCTTTTGAAACAATGGAGACAGACATGTTAGGTATCTGTCTGTGTGTAAGTCTCTGTGCACATGTGTGTGTGTGTGTCTGGGTGTGTGTGGGTGTGTGTGGGTGTGGGTGTCTGGATCATGTGTTTCTATTCTGCCTTAGAGGCCTCCAACACCATCACACTCCTCACCGCAAGGGTCTTTTCAACAGAAACACTCAACAATGAGCCTCTTCACTAATATTTGCATCTTTTTATGGGTATCTTTGAGAGTATGTGTGTATGTGTGTTCGTGTGTGTTTTATCTGTTCTTCATGGATATGAGTAATATCTGACGAAAAGCCATTCAACCACGACGAATCATAAGTGTGTGTCCATCTGAATCAGTGTGTCTGTGTGTGTGTGTGTGTGTTTGTGTGTATGTGTGTGTGTGGTAAATAACTTGTGCGTGCTTGTACCACAAATGTGTGTACAGACTAGGAGAGCGTGACAAGAGAAAGACGCCAACGGGGTTGGATGAAACCACTCATGCATTTCTCATGCTTGCGTGCCAGTCTCTGTTATGGCTGCCCATGTAGCAGACTCTCTAGCGATCACACTGTCTGTCCCTCTGTCCCTCTGTCTATCTGTCTGTCTGTCTGTCTGTCTGTCAGCACGGGGAATAGGAGTGTGAATGTGTCAGTGGATGGGGTGAATATCCGACTCCCTACCATCTGCCTCTTTTCCTCTCTTTCTCTCTGTCTATCTCTCTCTGTTCCTCATACGCACGCATGCAAAACATACACTGTTTTCCCTTTCACTCCACTCTGTTCGCCTCATCTCTCTCTTTCTCTCTCATTCTGTGCGTCTCCCCCCTCATCTCATTCAACATTAATGGCTGTTGGTTTTTTAATGAGAAGAGTGTGTCCCTTTGCTGAGTGTCTGTCGGGTAGGGGAGGCTGGACCGGGGGGGGGGGGGGGGGTTGCAGTAGTCTACATTTCCCAGAGATGAACCTCAAAAGCATGCTCAGCGGGGTGGGGTAGAGAGTGAGAGAGAGAGGGGGAGAGATGGAGGGAGAGATAGAGGTTTATAGAGGGGAGAATTAAAAGGACTAAAAGGCACTTTAATAAATTTCATCATTAGCTTTTTCTTTCTGTCTGTTTTCTCCGCCCTGTATTCCCAAGAAAGCAACACCAGCATAGTCTATGCACGACTCCATTTTGTGTTTTCAATACCGTACAAAAGAAAATATTACCCTAACAGCTGCACAGAGGGTATTAAAACATGAGTCTGCTGAAAAACACAGCTAATGATGAAATCATAGATAAACTAAAAGGTTGAAAGTGTGACTACCTGCACAGTAATGAATCAGCCCTTATTCTGTAATGGTTATTCAAGCGTCCCCACAACACATGCCCTAATAACACTCACACAGTCACTGTTCAATAGGAACTCACTCGGCTATGAACCAGGAGTGTGCAATTTCTACATATTTCCCCCCATGAAATAATAGTAAAAGACCTCACACGCTGCCACGGCCCTGAACACTTCATAAAAAAACGCATGAGATGAGAATGAGAGGAGGAAAGAGGAGAAAGAGCAGAGAGGCAAAGGGGGCTGTGAGATTGATAAGACTCTATTTGCTAGCTGATGTAGTTTTAAATCTTCATTGTCCAGTTGCACGTGATAGAGATGTGTCAATGAGGGATTGGTCACTTAGGAGACAATAATGTAGGTGATATTCTATTTCTATGGCCTAGAATAATTACTAGGAGGAACTGTGGGAAAGGGCTTCTTGCATTTTTTTACATCTAATCCCATTGTTAGCCAGCTTGAACTAGAGATGTCTGGTGATGTCTTTGAGAAGACAGCAGCCTGACACATGTCCTCTCTTTCATCCACAGAGGCAAGGACTTCTTATCAACATTTATCATACACATTCCCTCTCTCATCAAACACACAGATACAAAGACACACACAACCGCACACAGAAAGACATCAAAAGATACACAACACAACATCCTCTGGGAGCACAGATGTTTAGTTAACTGTTTGCATTGACATCAGAGAAATTACATGATGGCTGTAGTCATTTCCTCAGGAGTGGTGGGATACCTTCCTGTTCCAAAGGGGGATGCTCAGCATAAACGTACACATCAAAACACACACAGTAGCTGCCATCGCTCCACTCCCACCAACACTCCTCACAAGCAATTATGTCAGAAAGTGGAGAGTCGTGAAGCGAATATTTTACTAAAGAAGACAGAAGACATTATGTAAGGACATTGTGTCTCCTCTAGATAGCTGGATTGAAAATTGGTGTAAAATGCTTGTGCAGTTTTGAACTGTGGGTTGGATCTGTCAGCAGTGAAAAACAGAAGACTTCTGATTGACTGGCACGTGCATCTTCCCTCCCATGAACCTTGACCCCATACTCTTCAATAAAGCCCTTGTCATACAACAACCATATGCAAGTAAAAAAGACATGCATTACAGAGAGAGAGAGAGAGAGAGAGGGAACAGAAGAGTGAGAACAAAGGCCTTGTGGGTTTTTTCAGAGGTAGCAATTCCATGTGGTGACTGGCTTTCATGGTGCTATGATTAATAAAGCAGGCCATTAGAGGAGAGGGTTGGGGCTGCCCCTCCCCCGCCTCCTCCTCCTCCTCCCCAACACCGCTGCCTGTCCCATACGCATGCACCTAAACTCTACACTGGCACTGCCAGCCGTGAATCAACCTGTGTGTGTGTGTGTGTGTGTGTGTGTGTGTGTGTGTGTGTGTGTGTGTGTGTGTGTGTGTGTGTGTGTGTGTGTGTGTGTGTGTGTGCGTGCGTGCATAATAAGAAACAGAAAGAAAGAGAGAAAGAAAGGAAGAAATAAACACAAGAAAGAAAGAAAGAAAGAAAGAAAGAAAGAAAGAAAGAGCAAGCAAACAGGTTCATATGTATTTATTTGTATGAGCAAGTGTGTTTGTGTGTGTGTGTGTGTGTGTGTGTGTGTGTGTGTGTGTGTGTGTGTGTGTGTGTGTGTGTGTGGGTGTGTACATGTCTGCCCATGCTGTGGGGACGGTACCACTGTGCATGGTAATAACTCAGCCGTGTTGAGAAAGAGGGGAGTGGGAAGGTGCCACGGCTGCCGTGATGAAGCACCGTGGCCTTTAGAATCTCATTTGCACCCCAGTATTCATTTCATTACCATTCACCACACAGCCAGAGACAGACAGACACACCGGAGACACCCCAAGACAGAGTCAGACGGAGAGGAGAGAGGCAGAGTCAGAGTCTGCAACAGAGAGAGAGAGAGGGAGAGAGAGAGGGAGAGAGGAGGTAGAGAGAGATTCATTACCTCTTTACAAGTTTCTCACAGGTTTCATACCAAAACACAATCAGTTGCAAATAAATGGGTATGCTGTTGTAACAACCTCTTAATTAAAAATTGTGAAGCAATGCAGTTCAAAGCAAACCTGTTAAAAAAAAAATCAGTTTGAGAGTGAGGAAAAGATTTCATGATAGCTAGAGAAAATTAAAGAAAACAGATGAAAAGTGTGAGAGGAAAAATAATTATGGAACAGGGTATAGTTGATGTGGCGCTGCTGTTGTTGTCTTCACTGCAGTTTATCCGAGTTTAGCTACAGCGTTGGTGAGCATATGCCCAGCGAAGGACCTGTCAGGATTTAGACAGCTTCACAGCTTAATGAAGACTGCAATCTGTTCTCCAACGCGCATCACAGAGCACCAAGCACACACGCAGGGACTAGAGGGAGCGGGTAACCTCAAAGCACACACACACACACACACGTACACACACACACACACACACACACACACACACACACACACACAAACACACACACAGATACACACACAGTCAGTCCGCCTGCTGCCACTCACTCAGACAGCCGCAGCATGGAGTGAAGATGGAGCATCAGCTTCCCCAGCTCAACTTCCCCATTAATGAATAAATATAAATTATAAATGAAACGAGATAAGAAGAAACGAGTCCAAAAACAAAGAAACAGAATGGCTGTAGGACAGCGTTGGCTGGCGCCATCACCTGGAATGGTAGCAGTGTGGGAGCCTGCAGAGCAGAGATGACCCATGACCGGTGTCTCAGCCATTTACAATCACAAACAGAGGGACCGCTGGACAATACACAGCCATGTAGACAATATGGCAGGGAAGGCTCCCTCCTACACTCTACACCAACTTCCATTCTGTCTCTTACACACCAACACACACACACCCACACATACACACACACACACACACACACACACACACACACACACACACACACACTGGTTGAGTGCGCAGACAGCTGGACGTTTAATGGCGCTGTGTCCTCTGGAACCTTACTGCTGCCCTTCACTGACCACATAAAGCTCAGATGAAAAAATAAATAAATAAAAAGTGCGCTAACACCCCCAAAACATCTGCGCCATCATAAACTGCCCCAATGTTGCCCCCGCGTTCCCAACATCCCTATCATCCCCGCGATGACCCCGGCTCCACTGCCCCCCGAGTCCTTCAGTGAGTCCTCTCTGGCCACCGCCATCGCGAGCAGCCAGCGTTTCCGGCTGAGCTGGCCTGGCAGACGCCACAGCGAAGCGAAGCGGAGTGGCGAGCGCCACGCTACCCCCTCATATCTGTCCACCCCGTCTGTGCCCACAGCCTCCCGGGTCTGGCACAGCAGGGGGTACCCCCCCCCCCCCCCCGACTAACACCCCCCCCCCCCCTGTCTCTAAGGCAGGGCGGGGGGTGGGGGAGGGGGGGCAGGGGGTGAGAGTGAGGGGTGTGTGTGTGTGGCTATCGGCAGGGTGCCAAAATGGCTGTGCCCACAGCACCAGACGGAGGCTAGCGCTACCCTGGCACGGTTCCTCGGGCTGCACCGCGACGGGGTTCCACGGCGACTGGGCCCGGGCCGTTTTCGCGCCGCTTGTGAAGGGGTGGTGGGCCAGAAGGGGTGTGGTTGAGGTGGAGGGGGAGGGGGAGGGGGAAAAGCCCAGCGAGACTTCATTAATATGTGCGTGTTAATAGGTGGAGCCGGCCGGCTAATTGCGAGCTGGAAGTGGCTCGTGTTTTAATATTAGACTCCATTAAGAGCCGGCTGCTGTGCGGCAGCATGGGCAAATGAATTGAGACAACATGGGCGTCTGGGGCGCGTTCCACAGCAAACGGTGGCGGCCACGCATACACACACACACACACACACACACACACACACACACACACACACATGCACACATACATACACACATACGTGCGGCCCGCCAGCAAATGCGGAGCGACAGCTCCGAAGGCGCCGGGCGGCGCCGGCTGGCAGCTGCTGCTCACATCTGTCGAGGCTCCGGACGGGGCCGTTTGACGAGACGAGGCGGAGGTGGCGGCGGCGGCCATCAGCTCATCTCGACTTTCCTGTCCAGCTTGTCGTGTTTGACTGCAGGTGCGGACGGTCAGGCTCAGGTGAACACACTCACAGAGGACACTCTCACCGAAAAGACGGCCCATGGATTTTTTTAGGGTGTGTGTGTGTGTGTGTGTGTGTGTGTGTGTGTGTGTGTGTGTGTGTGTGTGTGTGTGTGTATGTGTGAGGTCATTTTTGTTCCATCTGCTCAGACAATGAGCCAGTTGAAGTCACCTGCGAGTACAGCTTGTACATATTAGCTTAGCCAAGTACCATGAAAGAATCCCAAGTCTGTAAGTTGAAAACACCTGCCTGAGTAGAACTTTCAGTCTGGAGGTGAGAGACTCGTCTCTATGGAGATTTTATGCTCGCCACCTTCCCGCCCTAACCCTCTACCCCGCCCCTCTTGTTTTCCTGATGTCTAGGTCCCTGAGTTTGCACTTGTCAGATTCTGGCCAAGTCTTCTCCAGCTGGCGTTCTCGAAAGCCAACAACAAAAGGGGACGAGTCACAAATCTGACCTTCGAAACAAAAGGTTATTTTTTTTTTTTTCTCAATAAGCAAATTCTCTGGGGTGTCAAGAGAGCATACTCATTTTCATAGAGTGCACTCAGTCATCTCTCTCTCTCTCTCTCTCTCTCTCTCTCTCTCTCTCTCTCTCTCTCTCTCTGCTCCCTGAGAAAAAAACACCCCTGAAAGGACCTTCACTAAATGCCAAGTATGCTAATTACTCCTCTGCTATCTCCTCCGTGTCTTCACTTCGTCCTGGGACAGACTGAAGGAGAGGAAAAGAAGGGCAGAGCTCAAAGACAAATAAGCACACACACACACACACACACACACACACACACACACACACACACACACACACACACACACACACACACACACACACACACGCAAAGAGAGCAGTGCAGGTGACAGATCATATTTATCCCGTGTGCGCATCACTGTCCTGTGCTGGTGACACACTGGAGCAGCGGAGGGCTACGAGGACATATTCACCAGGACAGTGTCGCTTTCAATTTGGGAGAAATTCCGTCATGTCAAGCGCTGACAGTCGCAGCAGCCTGACAAGAGTGTCTGTGGAGTTTTTTTTTTTTTGTAGGCTACATGGTGAAAATGGCGAGTACACAGCACATCAGTGCTCATTTAGAGATCCATCAATGCTCTTTTGACAGCATCGTAAATAGCATTATCACTAATGAGAGATGCTGTTGTTGTTGTTAGCGTTTCTTCCCCTCCTGGTCGCCGTGGTGAAACCGGAGGGGATGGAGCGATTGTACAGGGTGAAGGCGGAGAGATGCAGTGATTGAGGAGGAAGGAAAATCCCTGACACGTCGTCACCCTCCCTCCCCTTTTGCAAGCAAGTCCCTAATGAGCGTGTTGCAAGCAGAATTAATTTCTTATTGTTTAATTGATCTCCCAGCCGCCCTCATCCATCACCATGCCATTCAATATATCAGTCTTTTAATCTCCCCTGGCCCACACTCATAACTCTACTAGATGGCCTGCTTCACACATGCATGAACATACATGAGCACACATACACATACACACACACACACATATATATATACATACAATTACACACACACTTACACTTACCATAGACAGGTAGGGCCATTAGGCTGCATTAAATATGCAAATATTTCTCGCTCATGTTTGAGACTTGTGCGTGTTGTTTATACTGGGGTCATGGGGTGAAAACGTAGTTCTAAAGCACTTTTATTTCGCTGATAAATTAACATCATAAACCAGTGCCGCCACAATAACAAAGAACCAGTGGAAAGTGGAAAGCCTTTACCTTATATGGACACACCGACATAAACTCCGTTTTATAACATATGGACAATTAAGTCTAAGTGCTTAATTGTGTGCAAACTATACGTGTTGACTGCAGACCCCCACAGGTAGATGTATGGGCAGGCTGACTCGTGTGTAAATGGGAACCCCTCTGGGTGCCGTGGGGAGTGGGGTGCAGCTGCCTGCCTGTCCCAGAGGCGCCATCATTCCCGCGTTTGTCCCTGACAGGGCTGGATAAGGAATGGGCCCACTAATGAATGTTTACTAATTGATTGCAGAGAAAACAGCGCATAGCTCACAAAAACGATGGCAGCTCGGAGGACTAGAGGGACAGTTTGTCAATGCCCACTCTCTTTTTTCTTTCTCCTTTTTTTTTCTTTTTCTTCCTCCATTTCCTGCCAAGGCTATCTCAGACGCTTTTAATCTCTCCGCTGAACTGGCATCTAAACACAGTGGGTCAGGGCCGCCATCTTAGCTTGGCAGAAACAACACTCCCAAAAGGTACGCACATCAAAATTCAGGAGGGTAGATTCTTTAGCGAAAGCGCACTCAGGGTGAGACATAAACATGGCAGCCCTTTCCTAATTCCATTTGGACATCAGCCCATAAAGATTAAAAAGAAAGGCTTCTCAATAACAGAGCTCCAGTCCTTTATCTTCACAGCGCTCACAGACAGAGAGGGGAGTAGGGGGGGGGCATGTAGCCGCTAACACGCTATGTGTATGTGGGCACGAGCCATCCCTGATTAACTAATTATCGGGCATTATCGCGGCCAAACAGAAGCCATTAAGTGACGGCCGTCGTGGGCTAGGGGGGCCCCGTCATTTCCCCGTGGATGCACAGAGCAGTCTCACTGGCTTGGCCTCTGCTACTCTCCCCTGCACACCTCTCTCCTATTAAATCTATAGCAACTCATTTCGCTTTTTAATGAACCTCTAATTGACTTCTGTAGGCTGAGGAGAATCCGTCTGATTCTGGGCGGCTTCTGCTGACGATTGGCCTCGCATGCATGGGGGGGGGGTGGAGTGGGTCCAGGAGTGGAAACAATGGTAAGTGCCTTATAATACTGTATTTGTTGTAGACCTCCTGTGTCTTTTTCCCATACTTCCCTTCCATTCGTTTCCCCACTCCTATCACCCTTTCTTTCCACCCTCTTGTGCTTTGACATAGACCTTCCCCTCCAGACTCCCTCCCTCCCTCCCTCCCTCCCTCTCTTCCTCCCTCTCTTCCTCCCTCTCTTCCTCCCTCTCTTCTTATCTGTCTCTCCTGGAAACTCACGCAGGTCGGCGTGAGGGAGCAAACGCGACGAGATGATGACACCCAGGAGCGGCTCTGACATCGCCATGTGTCTGCAAAAGCCACGGCAACCGTTCCCACGGTGACAGGGGCGCAGCCGGGGTCAAGCTGAAACGTGTGACATTCCAATCCCCGCCACAAATAGTAGGGCTTGCTCTCATACATCGTCAGACGCAGGGTTAAAGAAACATACCAGTTGTCAGAACAGTTACAACTCTTTCTATATATATTGTTATGAGACAAACTCAGACAAAACCATAAGCTAAATTACCCTAAAGGCATCACATGATGTTTACATAAGCATATTACATATCGACAAAATGTTTAAACATATAAACTACAACTGTATAACAGTAAGCATATTCATTGTCAGTGATTAACAATGAAATAAGCTTGCAGAGATATATACTGGGAATGGGCGTTGTAGTTCCTAGATATTGAGACACACTTGTGTTTGTGGCATACAGATGCCTGTCCCGAGGCCCATAGGCAGGGGGGCTGTGCAATCTTCAGAAAATTATGATAATGTGAACGAGCGAGCAGGGGGTGGGGGATGGGGGGGTAGGAAATGACTCAAAATTAAACCAGTGAGTAACTACCTCCAACTGGCAGGAATTAATAGCTGCTGTTGTGTTCCATAGCGCCAAATAGGGGAGATGGATGCATCCCCAGCGGCAGACAGGTTTTTACCCACCAGGGGTGAAGCTGGAGGCCTGGCAATGCACTTAGCAAGTGGAGACAGACACACACACACACACACACACACACACACAGCCTGTGAACCACTTATTTCAGTCCTTATAAAGAGAGAAACAAGAAACTTCACAGAGCGAAGGCAAACAACCGCAAATTAAAAACAATAACAAACAAAAGTGAACAAACAAAGACATGCAAGTACACACACACACACACACACACACACACACACACAAACACACACACACACACACACACACACACACACACACAAAGCAAATAAGCCCTGGCCAGTGGCACTGACAAAACAAGTAGGCAAACACCCAGTGCCTCCTGCTTTTGTGTGGAGAGCTCTCGCTGGCGGGGTTAACAGGCTGGCGCGAGGCGCAGATTGGTCAGCGTGTTGCGCGGTCATGCTCCGGGAAGGGCCCGTGAAAGGATCAGCTGTGTGAAGGAGGCGTGCAGAAGAGAGAGAGAGAGAGAGTGAGAGAGAGAGAGAGAGAGAGAGAGAGAGAGAGAGACGAATGAGAGACAGAGAGAGTGAAATAAAGGGCTGGCTGTAAGGGTCGTTCTCCTCTA
>NW_027468598.1:23923967-23931467 GCF_046254945.1 Alosa pseudoharengus | reverse complement strand
GGGGGTTAACTGAGGTGGGGGCAAGGGGCGCCCAGAAAAGGATGGGGGTAGCGGCGGGCCAGGGCAGGGCACTGGCTTCTCCTTTCTGACGGCTGCCACTCAACGGAGCTAATGACGCCTCCGACACCCCCCCGGCGCGGAAACAGGACCTCACCTCCCCCAACTGTCTGCTCCCATAAAGCATAGAGCATGCACACATACACTGATGTAAAGAAAAGAACGTGTGTGTGTTTGTATGTGGTTCGTGTGAGCGTGTGACATAATATATGGAGACAGGAAAAGAAGGAGCAGGGGAAGATCTCCCTCTGCAATGTGTCGGCGGGATAAAGGGGGCTTGATGGCTGCCGGCATGTGGATTTCACCGGGAGGTGTTGAGTTGTGGAGGCTGGGGGGTCCCGGGCTATTTATTACAATCAGCACCGCAGCTCAGAAGCGCCGTCTGACTTGACTTGTGTGCACCCTCCTCCTCCTCCTCCTCCTCTTCCTCCTCCTCCTCCTTCTCTTCTCCCTTCTAAATTTCCCCCATCCCTCTCTCCACCACTCTCGGTCTGTCTCCCCCACCCCCACCCCCACCCCCACCCCGCCTTTAATCGAGTCAAGTGACTTAGCTTGACAAAGCTTATGAGAGAATGCGGCTAATTTCATTAGCAACCCAGTCGTCGCCGGGCTGCTGTGTGCTACTAGCTCCTCATTCTAGAAGCGTTGGCAAAGGGAGGAGGAGGAGGAGGAAGAGGGGGCCCTGGGTGTTGGACAGAAATGGTTATCATCTGCAGACAGTTAGGGACCTGCAATCACTGAGAAGAAGAGAGAGAGAGAGGGTGTGTGTGTGTGTGTGTGTGTGTGTGTGTGTGTGTGTGTGTGTGTATGCATGTAGGAAGAGAGGGAGTGGGGAGGTGTAGGACAGGGGCCAGAAGCTGCTGTGAGATAAAGAGGCGAGTGGCAGGAGGAGAGGGGCTGATGGGGCCATTCTTCGACTCCACTGGAGAGAGATAAACAATGAGTTACACGAGTGGACACACAGCAGAAGGCACCGGTCTCCAATCTCCTGCCAATCCCCATAGCACACCCCCCCCTCCCTCCCAACAGGGGGAAGAACCTTCTAGAAAGAAATACGTACCCGAGACCAAAGCGAATCTGCACATACCTCCTTGTGGGTGTGATTTTGGGCTCTGGGGTCCTTTTGGCCGAAGACCAAATTGAGGACGAGAGACTTCCCAGGCCTTGGTATCCTAGAGACAGCACTGTTGGCTTTGTGTGTTTGGATGAAACATTTGAAGCAAGACTAATTAACCTAACACCCAGACACGCCAAGCAGTCTCAACCCTGTCGCCCCAACCTCTTAGCAGAACTCAACTGCCACATTTGAGTCAGTGTCAGGTCTTAGCACTGACGCTTAAGGGCACTGACTGACCCTTACGCAATATCTTGGAGTCGCAATGTAATCTGCTTTAACCTCTTAAACTGACACCTTCTTAACCTGGCTTTATCACATCACAAGCCAGACATGTCACCATTCATAAAATCCCTGACCAGACTCTAACTTCATCAGCGTGTCTGTCTTGGCTTGGGATAGGGAGCTGCCAAAACAAAAAACGACGCATACAAAACATCCTTCAAGTCTATTAGGATACGGGTTCAGGACGGGGTCAATCAATGGCCAGGCAGGGGTCATAACCGAAGAGCATCAGAGGTCTTCCTATCTGGTCCCAAATGTCGAAGCCCATGAATATCAGTCCTAAGCAGAGGGCTTAATGAAAACTGAGCAGGTTAAGATGCTCATTGGATTGAATCGAGGTCTGCTCAAATGGGGGATTGATAAGCTGCGTAATTCACTGCCAAGCAGTGTGGTCCGAGATATGAGATGCTAATGTGGTGGAAACACCAGCAAATCATGTTTAAGGACAACTGCACTGTGTTGTGTCAGAATGCTGATAATATATAATCTACAAAAAACTGATTAGAGAAACGGAGCAGTGGGAATTGGGATGGTTATGTCTGCTGCCAAAATCAAAATGTCTTTCACTTTTCTGCTTTCATATTGCTTCATATTGTTTTTCAATTGTGTGTGTGTGTGTGTGTGTGTGTGTGTGTGTGTGTGTGTGTAAATAGGCCTGCGCTCACGTGAGACTGTGTGCGAGGGCAGAATGTCAGAGTGACTGACTAAAAACACGCAATTATTATTGTAACAGCTCTCTAATTGCATATGCTCGCTGCTCTCCCAGTAGAAACATTGTGCATAATGCCCCTCTCTCAACCAACTACCCCCCACCCCCGCCATCCGCTAGCTCAATACTCCAAACGTCGCAGGCCCGTAATTTATTTGTCTGTTAGCGGCCAGAATTCCAGCGGGGCCTTTAAAAATGAGAGCGAGTGAGGAACACAGAGAGAGAGAGAGAGAGGAAGAGAGAGTGAGGAAGAGAGAGAGGAAGAGAGAGAGAGGAAGAGAGAGTGAGGAAGAGAGAGAGAGAGGAAGAGTGAGTGAGGAAGAGAGAGAGAGAGGGAGGGAGAGGGAAATCAAGAGCACAAATCTCACGTTTAATATCTGGCCATTGATTATGTGGACCAATTAAGCTTTAAAGCTCCAATCTAGCACAGTGCAGTGTGTCTAGGGTTCCCTTTTCCCTTACTGTGCCATTTTAGCACATCGTAAATGGCTGTTAAAAACTAAAAGCAATGAGGGTGAAGGTGCTAGACTATGCTGGCCAAATATACAAGTGTGCATTAGAAGAACACACACATACAATACACTCACCAATACACACACACATGTATGATAACACACAAGCCTATACACATACATGTATACACAGACACTACATGGGCCATGTGGCGTGTATGCAGTCGACTGAGACATAAGTGTGTACTACTGCTTTGTCTACAGAGTCCAGCAGACGGCCCAATACCCCCTCTGGCGATTGCTCGACGCGGCTTGATTTCATTTCCTGCCAAGTAATGCAATCGCGGCAGATCGGTGACGAATACACACAATTACAGACGCACCATGGATGATGCAGAACCCCACCCCCCTATAAACCCCCCAACTCCCCCTGCTCGGTCTTGCCTTTCGGGTTTGGACGCATCTCCATCACGCTGGCAAATCAAATCAGGGAAGCAGATATGAACAACTGAATTATCACAGCAATTTCATGGCCATTGTGGCCCTCAGGCCATCTCTCAGACTGTCAACAGTGACACACGAGACATTTGGGAACTTAATAACGTCCCCCCCTCCACATCCAGTGGTTTCTCAATGCGATGAATGATAGAGCCGTGCAAATGTATAGGAAGACTGGCCGTTTGTAGGGTGTGCAACCTATAGCCGTGAGGTAAGAGAATTGTCCAAGATATGGGCGCATGAATGAGAGCCAAGACAGGAAACTGTCCTGATAGAACTGATAGAACAAAGACACAGAACGGGACAGAGGGAGTCGTGGCTTTGAGACGTTTCCAGAAAGACGAGATATGATCCACATTCCTGTGTTGCATTTCAGCCAAACACAGGATGCCTATTTTCTTTAGAAACTCTATAGGATTTATAATGTGTTTGAGCACACACTTACACACACACACACACACACGCGCACACACACACACACACACACAAACACGCGCCCACACACACACACACACACACACACACACACACACAAACACACACACACACACACACAGTCACATGTACTCACATACATTGCTCGGAATAATAGGTTTGCCCTGGAAAGTGTAGTGCACTGGGACCGGCAAAGGGCTCAGTGTAGATAAGGTTCTGTTTTGCATTTGAATGGACTGAGCTGATTTTCATGTCCTTGGCATTTGGCTAGACGGCTGCTTTTGGTTTTTGCACATTTGTATGTGCGTGTGTGTGTGTGTGTGTGTGTGTGTGTGTGTGTGTGTGTGTGTGTGTGTGTGTGTGTGTGTGTGTGTGTTTGTGCATGCATGTTTGTGTGTGTGTGTGTGTGTGTGTGCGTGTGTGTGCCCCACTCCCAGGCCACAGTATCTTTCCAGTCAGGCTTGCAGTCCGTCCCTGTTTCTGTCCGTCTCAAATAAGAACAACACAACACAGGACACTGTGCTTCCACGAACACCTAGTCCCTCGTCTCTCCGAACCCAAACAAAGACTGTCCCCTCCAATGCCCAGCACCGTCTCTGCCCCTGTCCAGTGGGATTGGACAGGCGTTTCGGGTTCAGCCCTCCCGTGGGCAGACACTGTGTCCACGCCACAGTAGCTCCAGGGTGAAGTGAGCTGTGGCTCAGCATGGGCACCTGCATCAGACTCAAAGCACTCGCGTCGGCACTCTCCTCTCCTGAGCTGACCTCTCCACCATGTCTCTGATCACTGGCCAGTGTAATACGATTAGACAGCAGCCAACCTGCTCTTTACACCACGGAGCACACACACTCACACACACACACACACACACACACACACACACACACACACACACACACACACACGTAGCGGTGTTCACCTGAGGACAAGACAAGTACTTCAGTCCTAAAGTCACCTCAGAAAAACACCAGCAAGCTGGCTGAAACTAAAGCACGGCTGACTCATTTTATCCCAGATACAGATTAAGTGCATACAAATCAATAAGCACCTTCTTAGCTTTTGGAGAGCTGAGTTTCCTCCGTACTGCCCCGCAGTATGCAGATGGTAAACACAGAGCTCAACGTTATAGCCGCAGCTGTTTGAAAGATTAGCCAGCTCTTAAAAATCCTATACTCCAACTCAAGGCCTTCTCACTCCCCAGCCTCCACCCCCACACTCTCCCCCCGATCAGCTCCACACACCCCCACCCCACCCTACCCTACCCAGCCAGCCAAGCACGGCACCTCAGACATCTGCATGGTGCTGGGCAGATCACTTTCAAACAACAGGAAGGATGGGTGGGTGGATGGGTGGATGCATGGTTGGTCGGTGCTTTAGGGATGAGGGGGCGAGGGTGGTGGAGCAAGTGGCCCATGCAGGGGGAGTGAAGGCTTGGGTAACGGTCCGTCCTCCAAGACTCCCACCACCACCCCACCCCACCAAACACGACACCCAGTCTCCACTCTGCAGCTGTTGAGGGAGTTGGGGGGGGGTTTCTGACCAGCCGGTATCCCCTTACAAACGCAGTAACCCAAGACAAACACAATATCTGTCGGTGCCATCTAGAGATCACCGCAAGTCATAACAAAATGGCCGGGACTATAACTCAGGAGCTGGGGGAGGGTGGCTGGGGTTTGCTGGGGCGAGGGGGGGGGGGCAACTTGGCGCACTGACCAGAGGAGCCTGTGTGGACACGCATGCCAGGGGGCTGAGAAGCTGTGAAACAGGGAGAGGGCAGAGAGAGGGGAAACAGGGCAGAGAGAGAGTTATGGCACACACCCCCCCCCCCCCCCACCCCACCCCTGCCCCCTTGGAAATGAGATCCGGGGCCCTGTCACTATGTAGCGAAAGGGACTCTGAAGTCTGATGACTGGCACTTTCAAAAGGCACACTTCAAAGACGCCAGTGACTGCACGGGGAGGGAAACGCATCCTCAGCTTAGGTGGTCCCTGCCCCCAGTACTGCAGCATTTGCCTGAACGTGGAGGGAGACAACTCCCATTTTTACAATGTTAAGCATACCTCTGTGTGTGTGTGGTGTGTGTGTGTGGTGCGTGACTCCGACTTGTGACTGTGTGTGTGTGTGTGTGTGTGTGTGTGTGTGTGTGTGTGTGTATGTGTCTGAGGGTGTGTAGGCATGTGCAAATATGCATCACCAACAGGTCAGAAAGTCCAAAAATGCACCATCCATCAACAAGGTGCGCGCTGTGGCATTCCTGACCCTCACAGACAGAGATAAACAAACACATGATGATGGCCACCACCTCACTCCCAAAATACAACTCAGCTATTCTGAGATGGGTTTGAGCACAGAAAACCCTCCCGACACACACATGCACACACATAAATACACACACACACACACACACACACACACACAGTCTAACACACCAAGGTAAATCAATTTCCCTGGCCCTCCATTTAAGACAGGGTTCAAACCTCAGTGCAACCAACACCCCCCAACCCCCCTCATGATAGATTACGGATCCCTCTGCCCCGTCCCTTGGGGTCACCCCCCCCCCCCCTCCCCCTACTGGGGGGACATGCGGAGAGGGGAGCACTGATCAAGGGGAGGAGAAGGGTTTAGGAATTACGAGTGATAGAGATGGGCTCGCTGATAAGACAGGGGATGGGGGGCGCCGGGGTTCTCCTGGGGTCACTGGATGCAATCCTGCCTGGACACAGTGTCAGGTCACCCGAGCCCGAGCACCGCCCCCTTCCCCTCTCGGGACATGACGGCAGGTCATATTTTTCAATTAATATTATTATTAGTGCCGTCTCTGTCCGAGCACAACACGGGACGATCCGCCTGCACACCCCCCCCTACTCACACCAGGTTTGAGATATCAATTCCCACTTCGCCCTTGCTGCTGTGGGACCTACATTTGCTACCATAGCTCAGTCAGCCGCTAGCAACAACCAGAATTCTACCGATTACGCTTATTTCTTCTCAATCATCTAATGGAGGTTTAAAAGTAATCAAATCCTTCAAGCCAGGCCCACAAATGATCAGAAATATCACTTTTTTTTACGTTTGAACAAGAGAGCACACACACACGGATGCCCTGAGGAAGAAGAAGAAAGGCTTTCAAACACACTCCCAAATTTTTAAAGGAGATCAATAATGGGCCCGAGGAGGCTTAAATTATTTACAACAAAGCCCGCTTCTCAAATTGCCAAGCAGATCAGATACTATGGGCTTTGATGGACCAGTGAAGTGGATAGATTGGTGAGAGTAGGCCGGCTGACAAACTGATATACAGACAGACTGACGGACTGGTAAACAGAGAGAGCGAGCGAGCGAGAGAGAGAGAGAGTGAGTGAGCATGCGAGAGAGTGAGTGAGAGCGAGAGAGTGAGAGCGAGCGAGAGAGTGAGTGAGAGCGAGAGAGTGAGTGAGAGAGTGAGTGAGTGAGAGCGAGAGAGTGAGCGAGCATGCGAGAGAGTGAGTGAGAGAGTGAGTGAGAGCGAGAGAGTGAGTGAGAGAGTGAGTGAGAGCGAGAGAGTGAGTGAGAGCGAGAGAGTGAGTGAGAGAGTGAGTGAGAGAGTGAGAGCGAGAGAGTGAGCGAGCATGCGAGAGAGTGAGTGAGAGCGAGAGAGTGAGTGAGAGCGAGGGGCGAGCGGCAGGACTTAGCTCTGCCTGTGCGGAGCCGAGTGATGCAGGGGGGCCGGGCAGCATTAGCATAGCGTGCCTCTGAAGGCAGATCATGGCCCTTCACTGCGCCGCTCTCCACTGCTGAGCAAACAAATGAGTCCTCCAGAGAGACATGCAGCTCCCAGTCAGAATTAGCTATTCAGGGCATCTCCACATTGTGTGGAGTGTGTGTGTGTGTGTGTGTGTGTGTGTGTGTGTGTGTGTGTGTGTGTGTGTGTGTGCACGTATGTGCATGTGTGTGCGCATTCAAGACAGAGG
>NW_027468598.1:23908967-23913967 GCF_046254945.1 Alosa pseudoharengus | reverse complement strand
TACTGTGTATCCAGTTTGGCTGTGTTTGTCTGATACTAAATGTTTAAGTGCTCAAGGTTTTGCTCTTCTTCAAGTATGGCTGTCTTTGCTTGTTCTCTCTCTCTCTCTCTCTCTCTCTCTGCATTCATAAAAAATGCAAGGGGAAATTTGGTTCTCAAATAAAAAATCACTAAATCAATTAAATATTATGAGTTGGTGGATCCATTGTCTGTGCTGCATTAATGAAATTCAAGCGGATTTCTAATCATTCCCTCAGGTTTGTTTATGAAAGATTCAATGAATCCTTAGGCCTACTGATTTATGTAATATGCCTTTCCCCCTTATAACCATCACAAGTGAACATGCTTGCAAAGAGCTGTCAGAAGCCATCAATCATCATTTGCTTTCTAAGTGCCCCTGTCAATTCTAGAGCCAGAGGCCTGCTGTCCCTAAGAATCTCTGTATTCTCAAATCACAAGGACATTTTGTGTATCCTCCTCTTCCCACCAAGTCCAAGCTGAGGTGGGCACGCCTTAGCATCCGCATGGGCGGGTACCAGCAGCCAGGGGTGAAGGCAGGCAGTGGGGAGAGAACTACACAGCAGAGCACCCATGCCCTACCCAGAGGCGCTGGCGCTGCAGGTGTTGCGGTGTTCCGGACCTTTCCGCTACGGTCCACTGTGCTAGCGTGACGACGGACCGCAGGTGCAGCAGTACAGTGGGACCAGCAATGCAGCACGACACAGCAGAACTCCACCACCTTCTCTTTAGAGCACTCAGCAGCGCACAGAGAGCTGTAGACTAGCATGTGCACCGTCACTGCAAGGGCATAGTACACAGGGCTCTTAGCAACGCACTCAGCACAAAACTTTACTGAGATACTTGTGAGTTTGCACTTTCCCACAGTTACCGAAAGGTGGGGTTTATCAAGTGCACCGCCAGTGCTAGCCTTTGTGAGTGTTTTGAAAGTGTGTGTGTGTGTTCCTTGTTCCCTTCACCACAGGGGTCAAGCTTCAAACAGCTCCTTATTGACCCTGGCATAAGGCAGCTGACTTCTCCCCACTCCACCTAATTTAGGCTAATTCCAGCCATTTCCCTCCCATTGATTACTGATCAGGCCTGGTGTCTGCCAAAGTGGGACACTGAAAGGAGGAGAGTCATGGGGGAGGGACACCCAATACTCCAGCCCAACCCCCCACTCTCTCTCTCTCTCTCTCTCTCTCTCTCTCTCTCTCTCTCTCTCTCTCTCTCTCTCTCTCTCTCTCTCTCTACATTATCTGAATGCAACCTGTTCTACTATTGCCACTGTGTATGGATGGATATACAGTGTATTGCACTCAGAAAGTCAGCACTATCTCTCCATTTTTCCTTCTTTTTTTCTAATATTTCTGCAGTCAGGTCTGGGGGCAAAGCAGCAGACTCTAACCCTGAAGCCAATTTCCCTGCCAGCCATAAATGCAGGGAAGGAGGTGGGGGGGGGGGCGGTTTTGTATTCTGCCCATAAGTGACTTAATGAATGAAGTACTAATTAACATCATGACATTGATAAATGGGGTGCAAGATAAGGAAAGGATTTGGGGACCCTCCGTGCCCTCCCCTACCCCCCAGCTGGGGTGTCAAAGGCACATTAATTCCTATCTCATTGGAGCATCTGCTTCTTCCCATAATCCACCAGGCCTAGCGGTGGGCCCTGACACGCACAGGGGTGAAGGCGAAGGGCCCGCCAGCGCAGAGCAAAGCAGACCAGAGCACTGTGCCTCGATTCGATTTACATCAGTCTAATTTCACCTAATCCAATTTGTATTCCAATCTACTGCACCTAATCATTTAAACCTTGAGTCTCCATCTGCTCCAGTGTTTGTTTGTTTGTGTGTGTGTGTGTGTGTGTGTGTGTGTGTGTGTGTGTGTGTGTGTGTGTGTGTGTGTGTGTGTGTGTGTGTGTGTGAGAGTGTGTGTGTGTGTGTGTGAGTGTTGTTTCTTTTTTTTCCGGTTTTTTCTTTCTCTCAAGCAAGGAGGAAATACATACAGCAGATGCCTGTGCAACTGTCCTTTTCCCCCCTAGTCCTGAGGACGCAGATCTGAGCTGAAGGAGAAAGGAAAGAGGAGAAGAGGAGACGAGGAGACGAGACGTGACTGGTCACAGTGTCCTTCCAGGAAGTGCCTGTGCTGGGTGGGGGGGGGGGGGGGGGGGGACTGCACACACGCCCAGTCTCCTGCATACCAAACCGGATCTCTAGCACTGCCCTCTCCAAAGCATCTGTGCACTCCCTCGTTATTTCCCTCCCTCAACACTTTGATTCGAGTGCAGAGGTAACGATATCCACACACACACACACACACACAAACACACACGTTCACACACACACACACACACACATCCCTCTCATCTTTCTCTCTTTTCAGAAGGTGCACAGATGCCAAGCCGACACAAGCACCAAACAACACAGTGATCTTGTCCCCTTTTCTCTACATTGTACTGAGACACATATGGAGCATAGAAAGGATCCTAGCCAAGCGCTAATTCATCTTGTCCTCAGCTGCTCATGAGGCTATACCACCTCTTTCTATGGAAGAGAAAAGGCAATTTGCAGCTTCCTATAGAGGCGCCTTATTCTCTCACATGTGGCCTATATGGCAAATGGGGCTGCCTGTTCTATTCATTTCATCAGTGTGGCATTGTGCACTCCAAGTTACTCTTATCTCCAGGCACATGCTTCAATCAAGCATGGCCCATTCCACTCCAACGCTAATGCCACAATTATTCGCCCCGATCCCCCGCCCAACGCTGGTCACTGACCTATCCCTGAGTTCTCGAGTTAGTGGCGGCAAAAACACGGAAAGGTGAGAACTGGACAAACAGCAATAAGATGCGCTGGGCTTAAATAAAAAACCTACTGCCTGTTCCGACATGAGAGTCCTGACATGAGAGGAAGACAAAGAGAGAGAGAGAGAGAGAGAGAGAGAGAGAGAGAGAGAGAGAATAGATGGAAGGTGTGAAACTGTGCTCTCTGCACATGAACAGCTAGCCGGGGGTGGGAGAGGCTTGGCTTGGCTTGTCACTCACTTGTCTTGCCCATCACCTCGCTGGCTGTCTGTCTCCCTGCTACCCCCCTCTCCCTCTCCCTCTCCCTTCCTCCTCTCCCTCCCTCCCTCATCTCCTCAGAGATGGGAGGAGGTTGCGGTTCCTATGGTTGCACAGAGTGGTCTCAGGAGGGCCAGGCTGTCATGTTAGGCATTGTTTAAAGGCAGCTTGGAGACAATGCTCTCCTCCCCACACCTCCCGCCTGCTTTTGTGCACCGCGGGGAGAGTGCAAATTATGCAACATGCTCAACAACATACCCACATCTGACCACAATGGTCAAACATCACAGGACAAGACACTGGAGGGACAATAAATGTGTTGTTTACACAAAGATCCTGATGAACATTGAAGGTTCATTCAGTTCATGCATTCAGTTCCTAATTTGGTTCGGTTTGGTTAGACATTTGGACAGCTTGACACAGTAATATCACTGTTTGCCCAAAGCTGAACCATAACGGGTAAAGTAAATGCATTTCATGTTCCCCACACCCCTCATTTCCTAAGAATAGCACCATATCTCCCTCAGCAGTGACCACACACGTGGACACTGTTTTCTTTGCTTTATTTTTTTAATGGCGTATTTATTCATGTGTGGAGCAGAAGGTTAGTCCTTTGATGATCCTTTGGTAATTATTTTTATTAGTCCCCAAGAGAAATCCCAGGCCACCAACCAAATCAATACCCCACACCAGCCTCCACCAGCGCATGAAAGCAAAGGGCTCCCCAAAGAGAGATCACTTATTCTGGCGACAGAAACATGCACAAGTGGGTTGTGTGTACAGTATGTGTGTGTGTGTGTGTGTGTGTGTGTGTGTGTGTGTGTGTGTGTGTGTGTGTGTGTGTGTGTGTGTGTGTGTGTCAGATGGGTCAGAGTCCTACCCCCAGTAGCACTGGGACCTAGCGTTCCCCTCAACCTCTCCAAAAAAAGAACCCGTTCCCTATGTGAAGAACCTTCCTTAGCTGAGACAGAACATATTTAATTCACACCATGGCAGTGCACGTGGAACACAAGGCCCTTGGTGGGGCTGCCAGAGAGGCTAGGAGGGCGGAGGCAGACATGGATGTTGTTGTTATCAGTGGGGAGTGCCTCTGTACCAACAAGTCCATCCAGCAGGTTCATGGCGAAGCCTTGAGACCACTGGGCACAAGGGCCGTTCTCCAGAGCTGTATTCAATTCCAGCTGACTGAAGAGTTCTATCTACAGCTCTGGGCAATGTGAGAATAGATCTCTCTCTCTCTCTCCCCCCCCCCTTTCTCTCTGTCTTTATCTCTGCATCTCTCTTTCACTTTCTATCCTACTCTAAAGACTGATATCTTCTGTCTGGCAGGGGTGACAGGGAAACATCCGTCATGTCATCGGGGGGGAAATGTGGAAAAACAGCGGGTGGAAACTGGGATGATGTTACTTGCTAACTTGCTTCACTATAGCGCTCTGCCTACTCAAAGACACACACACACACACATACACACACACACACACACACACACACACACACACACACACACACACACACAGCCCCCCAGATTCATCTTCTTTAGGATGCTGTCAGATCCCTTGCCTTGGCTCACTCACCCACAGACACCCTGCCTGTTGTCTCCACATCGCCACAGGCAGCAAGAGGAGCTCAAAAGAAGCCCTGCGCGCACCCGTGGCAGCCAATCAGGATGCGGGGGTTGTCAGGGCTTCCGCCCGAGTCGAAGACATCACACAGAATCAGCCTTCTAATGGATGAAGCAGAGCAAGCGCATTATCTCGAGGCTGCACAGGGCTGCAGTGGCGAGGAAGTTGCTCCCACTGATCAGGGGAGAGGTAAACTCCACTCTCTCTGTCACATATGTGCACACACAAACATGGAGGCACACACATGCATACATACACACACACACACACGCACATGCGCATGCAGCACGTCACACCAACATGCTGAGCTCTGTTCCG
>NW_027468598.1:23883967-23898967 GCF_046254945.1 Alosa pseudoharengus | reverse complement strand
CAGCCACTAGCGCTGTCCAAATGTTAAAATGTTCATTTTATTAAATTTAGAATACGAAAACATTAAGCACATCTCCACAGACATGCAACAACCAAACAAGTCACTGAGGACTGAACCCGCCGCCACTCTGTGTGGCGCAACACACATTAACTTAATGCTGGGATAGAGTTATATCTTAAATCTGTGCGACAGTAAACCAAAACAATCCATGGACAGTGAGTAAATAACAGTTCTTCTGATGTTTCCATACAAGAAGAGGAGAAACACAGCCCCTTATTCAAACCCCGCTCATTGGTTTGGAATCCTTCAGATGGTTCTTGAGAGCAGTCAGAGCACCTTGCATATCATCGCGCTGTGTGAAGTCTCATCTATGCGCGAAAATACATTTAAATCCCCGTCATAGGACTCTTAAGTTCCATGCCGCTGTGTCCAAGTCTTGTGCGTTTCACACCGGGGCACTGGTTAAGTCGCCCCGGGTGTTCAAGCACTGTAAGCAGCCAAACGAGTGGATGTGATAGGCGTGAGAGCTGGTCCTCTCCCTCTGTAGCCCATCTATAACTCCCAGCCCCTCAAAGCCTATGCGCACTCTACTCCGACCAAGCTTCAACTGACACAGGCACCAAGAGAAAACCCGCAGGGGGAGGAGAGAGGTTGCAAGGGAGGGAGTAAGGAAGAAGGAGATGGTGAAGAGGAGGAAGCTAATGGGTGTCTCTTAAGTCTGTTGGCATAGCACTGTCATTACTGCAACTCTCGAAGTTACAAAGTGGACCTATACCTCGCAGAAGCAGGCAGGAGAGGCAAGAGAGCTTTCGAACAACAATACCTAACAAACGGGGCATCTGCGCGGAGAGGGACTGGCATTGGTGACAACGGCTCTTTAACGAATGAACAGATCACCGATGCGTTCTCCCCAAAGCATGGAACGGCTCAATATATTTGTGTTACATACGTGAATTTAATTTTATTTCGTGCATACAATAAAATGAAATAGATGAGAGATAATCGTATCCATACGATTCCCCCCCCCAAAAAAAAGTCTCGTGGGCTTTGCGAATATAGACGCGCAAACTGAATTGTATATTTGACTCGTTTTCTTGAGATGGTCCAACTCAGTGTGAGGAAAGCAGTGCCATCAGTTTTGCTTGCGTGAGCCTGCAGAGTGCCCACACACACACACGGCAAGATAACACAGTTTAGAATAACAATAAGATCGAAAGATTGAAGAAAAAATAGTTGCTGACAGTAAAAGCTGTAGCTTGAGCCATGCTCTTCTCAATCAGAGAGAGAGAGAAAGATTAAACGGACGGAAGGAGGGAATGGCAAGGGGAAAGAAAATAATAGAAAACTCGTTTAATCCAACTGTTTCTGTTAACGTCTTCCACTGTCGAAACCAAAAAGCATTTACTCTATCACATATGCAGTGAAAATAAGGAACTTTGGTTTCTGGCTGAGGAAATAGATGCAGCGGGTAGGTAAAGTACTGTGGAAGATTGCACTGAAGCGTCAGGTAGATTTATTATCGGTTGCAGAGGTATCAATTGTCTGTTAGTTATGTGGTGCCTGTTTTACCACCGTGGGCTTTTAGCTCCCCCCAATGGCGACATCGAAGGCAAGCCTCTACAAAATTAACGCACTCAGGACAGTGCAGTGAAGAATCACAGGCAAGTGTGCACTGTTGTCTCTAGCAGACTGTAATCTCCATGAATATTTGTCAAAAGTATAAATATTTTATGATACACAAGACAAAAGTTGTACCCTAAATGAATGGATCAAAGAAAGGAAGAAAAAATGTACAAGGGATGGAGTGGCTACAGAGGAAAATGTGTAAACATGTACAGAGAAAAATATGGCTAAGAGCTGTGGTTATGGGAGCGATAGACTAAAATACGATTTTGTTTGATGATTTTGACAGATGGGAGAAATAGTTGCAGGAGCTCTTTTGCCATCACACCCACTACCAAGACAATTACATTTTACTTGCCTTCTTTCAGTCTGTGTTCGACAAACGTCCCAATAGCTTGGGAGAGTGTTTTTGTAAGCACCTTCTGTTGCTGAAAGCATGGTTGTCATACACAGTCACAAGAAGCAATGCTGAACCATCCACTTAAATTTGTTGATCAAACCAGCCTACAGTATCTGTTGTTCCTTCTGTTATTTCTTTCTGTGATGTTCTAGTTAACTTGACTTTATGTGTAGCAGCTTTCACTCCAGTGAGTCAGAAGTAAGGACCTTAATTACAGTGCAAACTGCAAATAGCGCATCAAAACATGGTAGTCTCTTAAGAGGTCTGAACCTGTTCAGACGGCACGCTCCCTGAGCCATCTCAATCTCAAGCTCCTCCTGGAGGGCCCTACATTCAGGGGGCGGCCTCGACCTCAAAGGCCAATAAAGACATAAAAGCCCCTCGCAGAGTCAGCCAAAGTGATATTTAGTCAGAAATACCAGTAGCACTAGGCACACACAGACAGACACGCACACAGACACACACACACACACACACACACACACACACACACACACACACACACACACACACACACACACGCATACACACACACACACACACACACACACACATGCACACGCACACACATGCACACACACACACACACACACAAACAAACACACATGCACACACACACACACACACACACATTACACAAACAGTATCTGGTCTTGGAAATGGTGTTTTAAACAGGTCTGAAAAAGTCCTCCACCTCCCTCAATCCCTTTGTTTGTTTGCTGGGGTGACATGTTGCAGCTTGTCGCATCTTCCCCTCACTACTGTGACACATCATAATCTACGGGAGCTCCCTCCCAAGGAATACTGTGCTGTCAGCCAGCCAGACACCGTAATTTGTCTTGATGTGTTTAATATGTGTTTGCAAGCTGCATGTTAAATGATGCTTCCTCTTTTAGGACCAGCTTCAACACCCTCAATTTCTGCCAGGCACAAATATACAGGGAGAGTGAGAAACAAAGAGAGAGAGAGAGAGAGAGAGAGAGAGAGAGAGAGAGAGAGGTAAAGTGGAGATAAATGAACAAAAGAATAGCTTTGCACATTTGTTTACAGCTTGTTCTGAGATGAAGAGCAATGAAGTAGGATGGGAGATTGATAGCGCTCCCTGAGCAATGCCAAGCGCAAAAATTCAAACATCTGCTCTATTGATATTAGTGTCAGTAGATAGTGAGAAAGATAATTGCAGCACAGTTGAAATTCAAAAACAATCACCCAGAATGCATCGCTCCTGAGCATATTCACAAAGGAAGTGTCAGAAGGCTGAGAGCCACAAACACAACACACAAGAGAATGGTGAGGAGAAAAATAAAGTGTGTAAGAGAGAGAGAGTTCACGACTCTTTGCAGGAGCTTCAAACTGTATCCACTTACAGTTTTGTTCCAGGGGAGAGACAGTGCACATTAAACAATATTTATGCCTGAGGTGTTCCCAATAGCATTTTCCAATGCATTCCAATCCCAGAAACTTCCACCAAGCGTGCCTGGCCAAAACAAATGAAGACTGTAATTGAAGCTAGGTGGTGAGACAGTGAGATTGAAAGCGTATAAATACATAAACAATGCGGCCGATGGCTTTATGGATGGTAAGCGCACAGACGTTACTCTCTCTCCCCCCGCCCCCGCCCCCTCCAGCTTCAGCCTTTTATATCCTTCTCTGCCTGCTCTCAATATGCCCACTGTATCTCTGTATCTTTATCTCGCCGCTTGTCCCTGGGGGTGCTAAATATCGGCTGAAAGTGGATTTATTTTAATTAAAACCAGACGAGTGTTTACACAAGCTCAGAGCCAGGGCTGGGGCGGGAGAGAGAGCCAGGCACCTGGGCTGGTCGGAGGTGGGGGGGGGGGGGGGGGGGGCGTCCTGGTGCTGATAAGTTATGAGCGAATTTCCTCCCGGTCCATCCATCGCTCCTCCCCACCCCTGCAATCGAGGCATGTCCATTCCTCTTCTTCTTTTTTTAATTAAGTTGGCATTGATGGAAAATAGGAAACGAACAGGTCTCACCAAGAGAGAGATGGAGGGAGAGGGAGAGAAAGGAGGAGAAAGGAGCTTATAAGTCCAGCCCTGGAGTGTAATTGCTGGCAAAACACTGGCATATCCATAGAGGTCAATGTAGCTCAATACTGGTATGTGAAACACTGACTAAGACCCAGTTTACCATAATACTGAGCGCTTGATATGTAAAACCAGATGCTTGATATTAAGAGAAGTAGTATTGAGCTTCTGACAATTATGAATTACTGCAACAGAACATTTATATAGCGTTTGATGGTGACCATGATTCATAACTTTCATCACAAGAAAGAAACATAAGTAATGAAGCAATAACGCTTGCATTCATGTGCATTTATGAAACATTATACTCCTGGGCACAATGCAACGTGTTATTCTACACTGGCCACCACAGAAGCATGCATTCATTCAGGCCTGGCAGACTGCAGGGAGGTGCCATAAATCACTATGGATGTGGAAAAATCACACCCCCAGAGTGGGGAAGCCAAACGCTTCCAGTGAACCTTGTTGAGCGAAACACTTCCGTGCATACAATTACCTTCTCTTGTGTTCTTTCTATTCCTTTAACTGCCCTTTTATCCACCACCTCACTCTGCTCCTTTACATACACACACACAGTCACACACACACACAGACACACACACACAAACACACACACACACACACAGACACACACACACACACACACACACACACACCTAAAATACAGTGACCTGCCAGTGTCCTGCCACATGCTGCCACTGGATCATTTGTTTCCACGTAAACAAATCACTTTCCAATCACTGTCAGCTCATTTGTGGCATTAGGTGTACGTAATCAGATCAAAGCTAATAATAAATCAGACATTTCTCTGCCGCTTTGTCTTGCCACCATCTGGCCTTTGAAAGGAGGGTGGTTGAGTCGGGGGGGCGCTGGCTCGTAAGCGGGTTATTGTGGTTGTGCCGGGGGTCTCCCCCTGAGGAACTTCACAAGGTTAGCATTCATGAAGCTGGTCTTCATTGCATCTTGATATCACCCCCCCCCCCCCTCCCACCCACTCACCCCTTCCCAGACCACATTTCACTAGAACATGGACTTGATCTTATCATAAGCGAGGACGTTCAGACGATCCTATGACAACCGTGTGCATGTTCTGAGGTTATGGTCGCTCGTAGCCTTGCATTTCATCCAATGACAAGCATCAGCATGTGCGTGCAATACCTTGGCTGTTCATTGCACAGCATTGAGAGCCAGATGTAGGTCAAACCTGAGAGTCCAGGGCAGCTGCAAAGCGTAAAGAGTTGATTGAAGCTCCCCCACCATGACTGGGGGACTCTTGATTAACACATCCTGTTATTAGTCCACACACCCATGAGCAAGGGAGTGCTTGGCTATGTAAATGAGCTGCACTCGCTCTGGCATTGTTGCTGATGTTGTTGTTTGTAATTAGCTGAGAGAAAACGGGCCAATCAGTCGAGAGGGTCCAGGTGTGAGGTGGGGTGGTCTTTCCAAAACGCCCGCTCAGAAAAACCACAGGATAAAAAAGACGGAAGGGGGATGGAGACACGAACGGCAGTGAGCAATTTCCCCCTGCGCTCATGTGTCGTTAATATAGATAGGCACTCATTAAAAACAGAAAGCGGAGACGTGAACGTGGCGAAATGAGGAAACACACAGGATAAGCAGGATAAGCGAACGGACTAATGAACGGTAGACCGACGCCACTGGGTTTGTCCGACGCCGTTATGGAACACTTTGGACTATAATTGTGCGGGGGGTCGGAGGTTGAGGCAGCACCATCCGTCATGCTCAGATCGGAGCGGTGAACCGGGAGCACTTTGAGTGGACATCTCTCCCGACGCCCAGAGCGCCTTAGCCCGGTGTGAGAGCGCGGATGAGGATGATTAGAGGGGCAGGGAGGGGCTTGGGAGGTGGTGGTCGGAATGTGTGTGAGTGTGTGTGTGTGTGTGTGTGTGTGTTGGGGGTGGTGGTGATTAATGTAGATGTCAGAGCCAGCGGCTCCGCCTCTGTGGCCAATCTCGCGGCATGTGTAATGACACCTGGGACGGCGGAGGGGTGGGGGCTGCAGGTAGAGCCCGGGCTCCTTCGGCAGGGCATGATTCTTCTCCCCTGATCCGCCGCTGTCAGCACTCCTGTCAGCCGGCCCGGATCAGTTCGTTATTAATGGGCCGCCCCGTCACAGATGTATATTAAGCCGAGCTGCACAGCAATACATAGTGCGGGAAACACACACACACACACACACACACACACACAGGTACGAACAGACTTGTGCATACACACACACACACACACACACACACACACACACACACACACACACACACACACACAAACACACACACAGGTACAAACAGACTTGTGCATACACACACATACACATACACACACACACACACACACACAAATGTCCATGTGCACACTGCTATAAGGTTCCCTTCCGAGGAAAACAGATTGCTCCCGAAATGACACAGTGGCTTTCCGGTGACGGATTTACTTCCCCCCTCCTTTGTTGTTGCTAAAGGCATCACAAGAGTCTGAATGAAACACATGTAAAATAACTTGAGCACATTTCATTTCTGTGGGCCTCGATTTAAAAAAAAAAATACATGGGTCTGTGGCCGGAGAGAGGCATCCGAGGCAGGTGCATCCCAAAAGGGTGTGACGCACCACAGGGAGGGAAAGAAGCTCGCCGTCTGGAAAAGCTGACAACAAGCAGCAACAAACGTCTACCGGCTCAACCGCAATGAGTCCTCCCTCAAAAAGCCCAGCCCAGCCCAGCCAACCAGTCAACCCAGCCAACCCAACCCAACCCAACCCAGCCCAGCCCAGTAGCCTGGGAATCCCATCCCGTCCCCAGCACACAAAACCCCCAAAATGGCGGCCCCACTTCTCCACGCTGCTGGTTTTCCGATTCCCCTGGATGTGGCCGTGTCCCAGCCCTGGCCGCAGGGGGCTGATAGATTTGTGGCCGGCTCGCCTTGGACAGACGGCACTGCTGCACACGTCGTCACATCTGGTTTTGTCCACCTCTGCACAAGCAGAGAAGGAAGCAGCCGCCGCGAACAGGGTCATGTGAAACACAACTCAGCTACCCTCCCCTATACACACACACAGACACACACACACACACACACACACACAGACCCTAAACCCTTTGATATGGGAGGACACGTGGGAGAGAGACACGATGAGCACTAGAACGTATTGAGTCAGGGACACCTGAGATTAGCACAAAGTGGAACGGCACTCTGTCCCCCAATGGGGAAGAGCCCTTCTCCTCCTCTTCCTCCATCTCCTTTTTCTCCTCCTCTTCCTCCTCCTCCTCCACCCCTCCCATACACATCCTCAAGAGGATCTCAGCTCAAAAGCATTGCTTGAGAGAAACTCTGAAGAGTCCTCTGTTGCAATGATCGCCAGACATGGCAGACAGGCAGGTTTCAAGTTCAGTTTAAGCGTTCCACCAATGTTAGCCCCAGGGTGCGATTCTTATGCACTTAGTGCACTTAGAAAGAGCACACACTCCAGGTTCTTTCCAGACATTCTTACCCTGCAATGCAGTTTCCATTGAACATAACCTTTCAGTAAAAACAATGTTGTGCTCCCTTTGAAATGAGTAAATAGCGTGTAACCACCTCACAGCTTTGGTGGATTTCCCCAATTGCTGTTTACTGGAGGGAAAACCCGGCTGATCTGAAGTAATGAGGAGGTAGGTGGCAAATGCACGGTGCCTCTGCTATCTAACGCAGACAGGAAGGCCCTGGGCATCCACATCCACTTATACAAGTCATACAGGGATTCGAAGGGGTGGAAGAAGAGAGGGAGAGAGGGAGGGAGAGAATGAGTTAGTGAAGATGGGTGTAGGCAAGAGAGAGAAGAAGGAGAGCGATTAAGAATGAGAGAGATGGGTGTAGGAGAGAGAGAGAGGGAGAGGTACAGCGATGAAGAGTGCGAGAGAGATAGAAAGACAGAGTGAGAGAGAGAGAGAAAGAGAGGCAGACAGAGAGAGAGAGAGAGAGAGAGACAGACAGAGAGTGAGAGAGAGAGAGAGAGAGAGAGGCAGAGGGAGAGTGAGAGATGGGGCGTTCAGACGTAGGTGACTGAGTCGGCGAGATTAGCCGTCACTTGGCCTTCAACTCCCGGGCCGAGTGGGATTGGACAAACCGATTCGGCCGCCGCCTTCCATCCGTCTTCTGTTGTTCCCTCTCTCCCTCCGCCTCCGCCCACCAATCATTATCATTGCCTCGCCCTCCCCCAACCTTGCGTCTCGCCATCCCTCTCTCTCTCTCTCCCCCAGCTCCCTCGACGTTACTCTTTCTCCGCCCGTTTTCTTTTTCCAGTCAGATTCGCCGACCCCTCCCCCCCACCTCCATCTCTTAAATGTCAAACAGGGACTGATTGTCTTGGGAGGATGTCTGATTTATGGTGGGAGATTCCTGGCCTATCTCTCTGGAAGTTGAATGCCCTTGAAGATGACGAGGAGTCCAAAGCACATTCCATCACTCCTGTGCGCATTATGAAGGACGGCAGCATGCATGCGCGGTGAAATTGTCCGTGGACGGAAAAGAGAGAGTGTGTGTGTGTAGGGAGACAGAGAGATGGAGAGAGCACTGCTGCTTCAAGACTACTTCTCTGTGGAGTGTTGCTGTTCAGAGTACCCTCCTCCAGACACAACATCCAGACACAACATGACACAACATCTGACTCAAATAACTTTCCCTCCTCATCTCTCTCTCTCTCTCTCTCTCTCTCTCTCTCGTTCTCTCTCTCCCCCTCATTCTTTTCTTTCTTGTTGAGTGAGTTCATCGTTGGGCTGTCCTCATCAACCCCCTGCCTTTCCCGTCCAAAAATAACCGGAGACTTCTCGTCCCATTTAAGGTCCCACTGAGCAAATATAGGTCCCAGACATGTGCTCCAAGGAAGCCAAGCTGTTCCCCACCTGTGAGTGCGCGCTCGGCGGGGGGAACGGCCGGCTTTATTGCCCTTGGGCTGCTGTAATGACAGAGCGCTGAGGCTGGGGCTCTGCTGTGTAATTGTCCCATAATTCACACCTGAGTGACGGAGAAATCCCCCAGGTGAGATGTGGCGTCTGTCCCCTTGGCATCTTCCAGGGGCCCCGCTCCAGACAGGTGCGTCACCGCTCGCTCAGAGCCAGGATTCCCCTGGCGGGCCCATAAAGGAAACTAAATAAATATCCCACATGCAGAAACACCCCCCCACACACACACATTCGGTCCATTTGAGACCAGAGAATACCTCCTGCTGACTTAGGCTTTCTCCTCTTCTTCTCTTTTTCTATAGCTCTTTGTTTATCTCTTACTTCTCCCTTCGATACCCGTCACCGGCTCCCTCTCTTCTCGCCCCTCTGTGCTACACCTTTCCATCTAGTTGGAGTTCCTCCACCCATCATCCTTCTGATGAAAGACCAAACTTTCTCCTCTGCATCTCATTAGTGTTGCCCATGCAGTTCAACTCCAGTAGAAGCCTGGGGAACCAGAGAATGAGAGAGAGAGAGAGAGAGATATGAAAAGAGAAAAAGAGAGAGAGAGAGAGAGAGATTGAAGACAGGAGGGAGAGAGAGTCTGACTGTAATCTGTGTGTCTAAACAACCCCGTGTCGGTCATTCCTCTGGGCCAGACACAGAGATAACAGGCAGCGGGCCGTTTGATCTGACCGAGGGAGTGAATGGAGACGGGCCTGGTGAGTGATGGCTAGCCGTCGCTAATGAGTGAGGAGAGAATGCACTCTGACGAGACAGGCCAGGGCTGAGAGGGACAGAAACAGAGACAGAGAGCGAGGGAGGGAGAGAGGGAGAGACATGGAGATAGATTATTTAGGTCGCTCTAATCACCCTAAACACTGACTCACACAAGTGTTTGTGAATGTTCTATTGTCATTTCGTGCTGACGAGCCAATGACATGGTAACCCCGACTAGCTAGCCTTACTCTCTCCATGCAGGAAGTCAGAGACAGATATGAAATATGGAATACGTTTTCGAAAGTATACCAGATAAGAAACATGAAGATGAAGTGTGAGATAATTGACAGTTTGAGGAAAGCAAGAAAGCAAGTAAGAAGGAAAACAAGAAAAAGAAAGAAAGAAAGAAAGAAAGAAAGAAAGAAAGAAAGAAAGAAAGAAAGAATGAGCACATGTGGGTTACAGAGCAGGCTGTACTCCACACAATCAAAGGGAGCTGGCTTCTCCATAGAATTCCTGGGTAATTAGGGGCTTAATTGTTGACAACTCCGAGGTTCACGACAGCGGCTAGAATGCTGATGAGATTCTGGCTTCAATCCTAACTGCACCGAAAATAGGACAGTGTTTTCCCTCTGTGCATTTCTCATTTTCTCTCTCTCTCCCTCCCTCCCTCCCTCTCTCTTTCTCTCTCTCTCGCTCACAATATTTGACAGCTGAACTCTTTCTGAAGAGGGCCCTTATGGTCTTTGGAGAGCTCCCGAAAACATGGCGGGCTGAGTGTTATTTTACAGTGGAGGGATAGATAAGGGTAAGGGGCTAGGCAGACAGAGAGAATGACATGCATCCCCTCTCCTCTCCTCTGCTCTGCTCTCCTCTCCTCTCCTCTCTTCTCCTCTCCTCTCCTCTCTTCTCCTCTCCTCTCCTCTCTTCTCCTCTCCTCTCCTCTCTTCTGCACTGCCTTCGTGGGTAGACTCCCCGCCCTACCCTGACTCACCCCTCACCCAGACATAGAGAAGAGCAGTAGGAAAAAGCGTCTACTTATGGCTCGCTCTGTGTGTGTGATAATTGTATGTATTCTGTGTGGGCCCGCAAGTTGACTTCTGTGTCACGCGATATGCTGAGGCAACATATTCCAATTTGAATATTTCTCATATTTAGCGAGAGCAGACTCCTGGTGGGGGTGAGGGCTGAGGCTCCCCTTATTGCCGTGCTGGGCGGCCGACCTCGTTCTCTCTCTCACCGAGAACACACACTAACACAACCACACACACACACACACACACACACACCGGCTTCATTACCCTCTTATCCATGCTCTCCGTGTTGGACCAAAGCCCAGAACTGAAAAACTATTACTGCCTTTCCTCTCCCACAGCAACCCCCCACCCCTCCTCCTCCTCCTCCTCCTCCTCAACTCTCCCTCTCTCTCTCTCTCTCTTTCCCTACTTTTCTCTCTCATCCTACACTTTTACTCCTCCTCCTCCTCATCCCCCTCTCCACTCATCCATGGATTGGGTCTAATCACAGTTGGGGGGAGGCGGTGGGTGATATTCTACCCTAAAGTGCATTAGAGTGTCTGCTATGCGTCCTTCAGCCCAAGTTGGTTACTGTGGACCTGTGCCACAGCTCACATGCTAGGAGATGGACAGCTGTGATGGCAGGGACTGTACTGCCCTACAAAATGGGGGTCACGGGCAACAGCCTGTGGCAATTTAGGGACCCCCCCCCCCCCCCCATTCCCAATCATGTCCAATGAGAGGACAAAGTGACTTTGACCGCAAGGGACAGACGTCTGACCGGTCTGAGTCAAACCACAACAACATCCAACAACAGCTTATGGCTTTCTATCCATAAGTTATATTATCTTACAGGACTTTCATGTAAACACAACAGAACAAAAAGATATAAGCAGACCACACATCGGGGCAACAAATCACAAAACTGTCTCTCGTTACAAATATTTACCACTCAAAGATCCAGGTTTGACAAATAAAAAAAGAATGCCACATATGCAGATACCCTAATAGGTCTTTTGACATTAGAACCCATCAAATTTTTGGCTGATTTGCGAGCTTCCATTTTTGGACCCAGTGCCTCAAACTGAGAGGGCCACAGAGGTTAAGCTGCTCTGTGACCGTTCTGGCCTCTGTAATAAAACAATGGAAGCATGCAGGTCCTGTCCTCAGGGTGCCACTGACCTGGGATAGGGACTGTTGATCACGCACACGTCCCCACCTGTGACCCCCCCACCCCCCTCCAATATCGTTCCTGGCACACAAATCACGTCCGCTGCCCGTAGGTGACTTCCATAGACAGTATGGATCCCCTATTGTGTTTCCCTTCCCCCCCGTCCAGCCTGTATCTAATGAACCTGGAGCCCTGTGCGTCTGACATTTACGTCCCCCCGGGCCATGGCCGGGCCGGACCCTCGCTCCGACCGCCGGCCCCATTGTGTGCGGACCCTTAATTGCTGCCTCGTAAGCAAGCGCCACAGCAACAAATCCAGTTAATGACTGTCCCTGTATTGATTCCCCCTTCCCCCAGCCCCCACCCCACCCAACCACAAGCCGCACCCCTGTTCCCTGGGCACACTGGCCTGCAGTCAGAGAGGTGAGGGGAGAAGTGGAGAAGGTGGGTGGGGGGGGGGGTCTGCGTGATGGCTTTCCAAACCTGTGGGACCACCACTAGACCAATAAAGAGCACTTCTCTGTGACCAAATAATAACCAAAAGAGGGTCAGAGAGATACAATTACTGCACACGGCCAGGCAGGGCTGAGATGGACTGGGGTGGACTGTTGGGGGGGGGGGGGTGCGGCGGTGGTCAGATGCATGCGGGCTGTGAGGGTTAGGGTGGCGTGAAGAGTGGTGGAGGGGGCAGTCCTGGTCATTATGAGGCACAGGATGGAGAGCCTGTGCCATTTTCTTGTGTAATGAGCTCCACTGAAGCCCTTTTTTTGCTGCCATCCCAGAAGAGCCATCGAGGACAACCATCAGTGCTGAAAACTGCACTTCGAACACACAACTAGCTAACAGAGAAAAAGTAATCATAAAATCCACAAACTCCTACACAAAAAAAGTGCATTTTAAGCAAATAGTCCTGATTGGGCTGCTGCTGGAGAATATATGATTTATTCATCACTACTGCCATGCAATGCCAGCTAGGGAAAACTATGCCTGAACCTGCTACAGAACAAATCACGGTAAATGGCATTTGGTGGGCGTATAATTTGCTTGATGCATTGTAAATACTGCCGCTCGGAAAGGACAGGAGTATAAAAAAAACCTAATGCAGATAAATTAACAGATGCTTACAAGGCGCCCCGCATTAGACGCAGTGCAATAATTGATATTGAAAAAGTAATGTGAGCTGTGGCATGAACAGAAAATTCCCTCTAAAGTATCACAGCACGTGGCACCTCAGAAATATTATGTTTATACGGTTTCATTAAGGCTGCGGCCCTTAAATATTGAACGAACATTAAATATTGATGGGAACTAGTCTAACAAGAGCATGTTGAATGCATTTTAAGTTTGAGGCATGCAGAGTAACATTCCTCCGGGTCGAGCTTGGTTAAAAACATTTCCAGCTGAAATATTCAAACGTGTCCCTTGTATCTGTGTATCATTCATTCATCTACAGTGTATACTCAGCGGAGTTTACATGCTAAACAGGGCTGACCCAACAGGTCAAACACATTTCCGCACCGAAAAAGGAAAACATATTTATACAATAAGAATGCACTTCTCCTGGACTCCATTCAACAAACATTGAGTTGCTCTGCAGCTTTTTGCTTTGCTCAGCGTTCCCCGGTATTGATCCATGAGATTTGTATATTCCTCATAATGGAGTGAGTCTCTGCTGCACTCTAGCCACTTCATAATTGGTCCCAGTGCAGCCTCATGCACAAGCAATACACAATTTTGGAAACTAAATTATATAGAGGCTAGTGTATGATGCACTGGGTTTACGTCATTACATTAACAGGCAGAGTTTGGAAAAGGTTTATATGTTGGAGTTCACAGATTCTAAGCAGTTACTGAACGGATGGTGAAATTGTTTGATTGAGAACAAAGACTCTGATGGTGAACTAGGGTCTTACAACATAACAGGAAGTCAGTGTAGGAGAAATCTTCTAGAGAAATGGAGTTTGTGGCACCACCCATGCCATAGCAACACACAGATGACCCATGAGATTTACACCTGTCAGCCGTAGTGATCTGCAGCAGCCTCTCTTCGTCCCCTGTTTTATGTGTTGGTTCAGGGTTACTGCTGGACATATTCATTGGTCCGGTTGCAAATGGGAAATGGGCTTGGTAACATCATGCCTCTTCTTCATGACAGCTTGTCATTGTAAGCTGATGTGACACCATCAGCTTTGTCATAGTACTTCTCTCACCTTGACTTGATGGTGCACATGACAGTGTGTGGCAAGGAGACACCTTAATGTGCAAGCGTAGAGTCTGAAGACTTAATACAGATCAAAAACAGCTCTAGCAACTATGTAGATTTATTAAAAAAAATATATGATTTTGTTTTCTAAATGGATATGTTGGAATTGTTAACTCTACTGTTTGTGCAGTGAACAAGTAAGCCTCTGAGTTGTTTATCCACTTTCTGAGCCATTTGCATGAGATGCCGGTGTTGTTTATCTGCGTGGGTGTGTTTATGGCGTTGGTGTGTGCATTAGCGGCGAGAGAGCCCAACTGTTTTTGTGCACTTGTGTTATCGGCTCCTAGGAACAGACAGCAACAGCGACAGCAACAAAACACGCAGCAGACAAGCACTAATTATTCCACTCCCTCGAGGACTAGACGTTACGGTTCTGAAGGTAAAGAAGCGAGTGAAAAATGGGTATCTATAATCTACCGCTTGGCACATAACAGAGGAAAAAACATGCAAACAAGCATTGCACATAAAGGCCACCATTGTTTACCAGAAGTGAGCGCCAACAGTACCCAGACATATTTTCACAGATTCTAAAGTACAAATCTAATAAGCACTCATCCCCAAACACTCTGCAGAGTTATCAGATGCAAGAACTGTTCACAATGTGATATTTTCTGACACACACACAAACACATACACACAAGCACACACACACACACACACACACACCCACACACACACACACACACACACACACACACACAGACGCACGCACACACACACACACACACACACACACACACACACACACACACACACACACACACACACACACACACACACACACACACACACACACACACACACACACACACACACACACAC
>NW_027468598.1:23856467-23878967 GCF_046254945.1 Alosa pseudoharengus | reverse complement strand
CCCGAGCCGTGGCCCGGCTGCAATCCCACTCCCCTCGCTGCAGGTAATTAATCCATTCATCTCCAATGGATCCGATCAATGCTCGCGGGAATGAGGCCTGCCATGCAATCCGAGCCGGAGGAGTAATCTCAACTGGGGTCCCCATCGGCGGCAAAAACGACAAATATCACGGGCCTCGTGGATTAGGGAATGCACATCTTATGGGATTCTGATCTCCCAGCTCAGACACTGACCCCAGACAAATGGAGCAATTTATTTCCGTTGCATGAAGTCCAGAGAAAGGGGTTAAGCTCAAATGCTGCCGTTTCATCCAAAAAAAAAACCCAACAACAGCAGCAAACAACAAACAAACAGTGACAACAAAATATTGTGTATCCCTCAGGACAATGAAATTAGGTCCACCGTGTCCTTTTATTCCAACATCCAGTTATCCTTTGAACAGATGATATCAACTGCTGATAGACACTGCATTAGTCGGGGGGGAAAAAACTGCCATGTACTGTGTATGAAAAATCCATTTTCAATTTTTGCGCTCTTGAGACGGATAGGTAGAGGGTTTTGACAGCAGGGCTTTGGGAGTGTTTCTATTAGCACAGAGCAGACAATGGCCGCCCTGAGTGGCCCAACCGCATGACCAATATGATGCTTATTCGAAGGGAAAGATTATTAAAGGGACATTTCGGCCTGTAATTGATTCATATCGGGCCGATTTAAGGAGCAGCCATTGCCCTAACCCAAACCCCCTAGCCACTACGCTGGAATGTTACACCACGCACACTTGCCTATCCCTACACAGACACACACACACACACACACACACACACACACTCTTTCCAGTGACCTCGCCTCTAAATCCCCGCTTGGTAGGGGCACTGGGATCAATAAGTAATTTTTTGGAGCTGATTAGTTTGCGGCAGGAAGGTGGACGGCATCTGATCTGTCCTGAGGATATAATCAGGCCGTAAAAAGCAGCCTCATTGCAGAGTAATGGCAGGGTCGGGAGAGAGGGGGAGAGAGAGAGAGAGAGAGAGAGAGAGAGAGAGAGAGAGAGAGAACGGACACTCTGGCGCAGGTTTTTTGGGAAGACGGGCGGAGGTTGGTTTCGGAGTGGCCACAGGCATCACTTTACAGAGGCACAAGTGTGTGTCTGAAGTGTGTGTGTGTGGGTGTGTGTGTGTGTGTGTGTGTGTGTGTGTGTGTGTGTGTGTGTGTGTGTGTGTGTCGAAGGCACATTTTCGAGACCCCAGAGTGCAGAGAGAAGGCCAGAAAGCAGTGAGCGTGAGGTTATTCAAACACATAGAGTGTGCGCTACGCTACTGCACTTGCTGGAGCGTGCCAGCAGCCCCACTGGTGTAAATGGACAGAGCGTCTGGGTTTTGTAATATGGCTTCGCTGAAGGTGGCTAGGCAGACTCACGCAGATAGTGGAAGAACAAGAAATGAGAAAAGGGGAGATGAGAAACCCAGGAAAGCTGGAAATGGACAGAAGAAAGGGGGGAGATGAGAAAGAAAGAAACAAAGAGAGAGAGGGAGCACGACGGAGGGAGAGAGAGAGAAAGAGAAGTCATTTAGGAGTTGTTAAGCTCCAGTGAGAGGCGCAGTAAATTCCGGCGTCTTTGCCCCCCAAAAGACTAATGGCTCCAGTGCTGATATGAGGGCAGAAGACATTAAGTAAATATATGGCTCTCTTTAAACACGGCCGCGTTTCCACGGCAACAGCAGAGTATGGAACACTGGGTTGGAAAAATTCAGTGGCATGCTGTGCACACACAGTCACACACACACACAAACACACACACACACACACACACACACACACACACACACACACACACACACACCCGTGTCTGAGAAATACCCACGCAGGCCTCCATATGGTTTTAAAGGACTGCTATGGAAAGACAATGCTCTTTTTTCATGCGTGTGAGGCAAGGAGATAACACAGAAGATGCTACAAGAGCCTTGCAAACACTTACACACTCACACTTATACTCACACACACACACACACACACACACAGACACACACACACACACACTTATGTGCATGCACACACACAGGTGAAACATAAAATGAGCATTTATATCACTTTACAGATGATATCACTGTTTCTATAGCCTGCATTCATACTGTACATACAGTTATTACATTCACACACCAATGCTGAATGTTCATCAAAAGTGAGCAGTAGACTTTCTTGAATAGTTGATTGTTAAATTGTTAATTGTTAATGTTAAACTACTCTGCTGGATACAGTAAAAGGCATGAGCAATGGAGAAAATATGATAATGAACACAGAAAATACCTAAAAATGGTAAATGTTTACTGAGCCCTGCAAGAAATGGCTGCTCTTTAATGCAATATCTGAATTGCCCATAGTTATGTATGTAACTTCATGCACTATATTTTGTGTTCCTGTTATACCACTATGGTTACTGTGCATTGATAGCATTGGATATGATAAAGACATGCGCATTGAGATGTAATAAGAAGGTAGTAATGTGACTGAGTTGAGTTCGTAAAAAAGAGCAGCAAGGTCACGTTAACAAGAAATACTTTGTCTGGTCTTCATTAATGAATATGCAGTACTAAGGTTCAATGTGTGTGTGTAATAGTGCCATACACAACACCCATTATTACACGGCTCTTCATAGTGCTGCAGAATGCTCCATTCACTTGAATGGGCCTTCCCAACGTTCGGCGGTCTGCTAATTCTGAATAACAGACCGTTGCTAAGTATAACAGACCGCTGTCAAGGAAAATGGGCTTTGTGCTTCTAAGTCAATTCTTTCATATCACTACGCAAGGATTGGAACTTCATTCAAAAGTGAAAGCAGACGGTTGATCAGCTGTGTTCTAAAGAATGTTTGATTCAAGTTCAGCGTGTGTTGTTGCGAACTATTTGTTTCTCAGCAAAAGCCATGATGAAATAGGCTATAGCCTAGGCTATGTAGGCTAAAGAGTTATATCGTGGGGAGTTTATTGTGTCGTTTTGGTAAGTAGCCGTGTAATAAGCGGGATAATGTATAGAACGCCGGTCATTGTCGGGAGATAGGTCCCTTCAGGGCGGAACAAGACCCCTCCGCTGCGCGTCGGGGTCCGGTTCGCCCTGTCGGGACCTATCTCCCGACAATGACCGGCGTTCTATACATTATCCCTTACTTATCAGCAACCATCCATCCAATGTTCCAAAGGCACATTCTGTTACTAAGATACACATGCTAATCTGATATCATTTTAAAAGGCTAACTGAGAAAACATTGGAGAACCCTTTTGCATTAAAAGCACATAATGTAATCTGAAAACTGGTGCCCTGATTATAAAAACAATGCAACTGATCTCAGCTGGCACACACACACAGACACACACACACACACACACACACATATACACATATTCTGTACCACTATGCGGTACATCTACTTTTCAATCAACTTGTTAAATATTTAAAACACTCCTTAAATGTATCTACTCACAGTATAAGCATGCATATGATGTATGACCAAGAAACACATGTCTGTTACAGATATTTTTACAAATGAGCAGAATACAGGAAGACTGCTTGATTCAAATAAAGTTTGGTTTACTTTCCTATTTCTTTACCAAGTGTCATTAAATGAACATGCCAACTTTGTAGGGAAATTATGCTTATTTGCTAATTTGCTACCCCAGAGTTAGATAAGAGCTAACTTTGTCTAACCCACTTCCAGTGAGTTATGCTAAGATAGGCTAATGGCTAATTCCAGTGAATTATGTTAAGATAGGCTAATGGTGTCAGACTGAGATATTGCTCACACAGAGAAGAGAAGGGTATGTATCCTCGTATCTAACTCTGGGGTAGATGACAAACTAGCTTAGCCTATTTCCCAAAAAGTTGGCGTTTTCCTTTAAAGTCTACTGACTGAAATCATGAAATCATTAAATAATTCTCTAACACTGATGCAAAGTGGTCTTATTTAGGATGGGTATTTGCTTATCTGAAAAGCAGTGAAAAGGCCATGCTGATGCCATGGCAACACCATTCAGAAGCCAGTCGATTGACATGGCAGCACCACTAATACATACACCTCAAGGCTTGTGTAGTCACACACACACACACACACACACACACACACTATGGTTGGGCAGATTTCTTATACATTACATATAGATTTAATATGTGAAGGACATTAAAATACTTCCATTGTAGATTTCATTTATTCATTGAACTATAAGACAAGATGAGTTAGTCCTAACTTTACCGTCACATGTTCGCCAGTTTCCTGACGCCAATTAATCCTTTCCTCACATAAAAGTTCATCATAGTCTAAAGGCTATAAAGTGTGTGTGCGTGCATGTGTGTGTGCGTGTCTGTGTGTGTGTGTCTGTGTGTGTGTGTGTGTGTGTGTGTGTGTGTGTTCAATAGCATGATGTCAGTGGTTCCCATGTCCTCACACACACAGGTATAAGCCCGGTTTGATTTACGGGTTGCCATAAAAGCCAGCACTCAGGAAGGGCTCGTGGAGTTTAAGAACACAGCGCATGTCACCATGCGTGAGACAGCACACGTCTACCCTCTCCTTCCCTCCTCTTCTTCTCGGGACAGTCTCTCTATTGTCTGGTAAAAATCATGGCTCTGAACTTCTGACACAGCACATGGAGCCAAGTGTTTCTGGAAGCCAAAGAATTCTGAGGGAAAAGTTGCGGTGAGATGTTGGGGAGGGGATGGCAAGGGGAGGTTAAGGAGAGGAAAAAGAGAAAACAAGAGAGAGAGGGAGAGAGAGAGAGAGAGATAGAGAGAGAGAGAGAGAGAAGTTATGTGTGTGACTTGTTTCTGCCCCGTGGGATCAATGGTTTTATTTTTCATTTTTTGAAAATGCCTGGCTCTTGCAAAAACGGTTTCATTGAGCAATAAATTCAGCGAGAGGACAAAGAGAGAGTGAAAATGAGAGAAGGAAAGGGAGAAAAAGCGAACCGTAAAGGTAGAAGAGAGAAAATGAGGGAATGGAGAGAGAAAGAGAGAGAGAGAGAGCGCAGCATCAGTAGCAGTAACAGTGGCAGAAATGAGCCCTCTACTGGAGACACTGCAGCATTGCTTTCAGATGTGTGTACAGCGACAGTCCTGAGCACCAGAACAGCCCTGCCTAGTATGGTCGTATATGTATGCATTTTAGACATATAGCTCCACTCTTCCATTATTACCTTTCCTCTGCCATTGTCTTGTCCCCATTGATTTAAACAGAGCATTTTAGCAACAACATTTCATCGCTAATCTTATCACAACACAAAATATAGGACACATATACGCATATTAGGGGTCAGTAAATGTGTTTGCATGTGATTTAAACGAGACAATATATGCTCTTGTATGGGCTAATGCGCTGGCATGTGTCGGGCTCCCGGGGAAACGAAAGCGTTGTAAAGTTGTTAGCGGTGGGGCCCTTCGTGGGGCAGATTGAGATAAATGAAGGACTGTGCATTGTGCAGAACAGTCCCAGCTGATCAGGAAGGCATTACAACGTGGGGTCGTCATCATCACAGGCAGCGTCGGGGGGGGGGGGGCTTCAATGCACAACACGACAGAACGCCACAAAAGTGACGGACAAACAAGGTGCAGGTTTACTGTTTTAACTTACTTGGTCTTTTATTCTCTGTGTTTACTGGGTGCTATGGTACTATGCAGTATTTCTCTAAATGTTAATTGGCCATAAGTCGTATGGCCTGGTGAATGGAGCTATTAGAGCTAAAAGAGAGTTGTGTTTAATGGTGTCTCTTCTGGTTTTGATTGTATCATTGCCTCTTTCATCTGCAGAGGGTCAGAGTGATTTAGCATTCATCACTTCACCTCACAGCACAGTTTGCCATTAGTCCTACTACATATCATGATCTGCTCTTAATGTCATTTGCATAAACGGCACAGGACCAACTACTAAATAATTAGTTTTGGAAATTAAAAACACATTACACCCACACTCACACATATACACACACCCATAATACTCCCCCACAAAGAAAGCACACACACACACACACACACACACACACACACACACACACACACACACACACACACACACATGCACACGTACATGCACAAACACACATACACACACAAATACACAAACACACACACACACACACACATGCTATGAATACATTAGAGGGAAGTGACTAGCCCCACTTCCAGCTGACCTGACGGCAGCAGACCTCAGTGTGACGGCCCCCTGAGTGTCATTCATCAGGTGTCAGCGTGTCACCTCCCCAGGGACACATTATTCCACACAACGCCCACTGTAATCGTGTGTGTAATGTACATTTAGCCTTCTGTGTACAACTATCTCAGCTCTGTCCATCCTTTGTCCTGCCCTGCCTTCTCCCCCTGCTCTCTCCCCCTGCCTTCTCCCCCTGCTCTCTCCCTTGATGAGCACCCCGCATAAAGTGGGCAGAGCTTTGGGGTGGACAGAATTTGGGCCATTCAACAGAGGAAGATGGTGACTGAACGCCACATCAGGTAAGGTTTTACAGTCTGGGCCTATGGCTCGAGGCAATTAGGCTGTAATTCGCTCTATAAAGTTAAGAATGAATAGGGGCGCTGAGGGGTAAAATGACTGAACTGCATTTACATGCCCATAGTTTTATAAGGGACTCTTTAACGCACTGATAAAGAGAGAGTGAGATGAAATGTCTGGGACTCATCCATCTGAGACTGTAGTTCTCTCAGAATCGCTGTCTCCTTTTGTTGAGAGGTGTAGACTACGCACAAAGGATCCTTTTAGACCCACACTCACGCTCACACACACACACATACAGAGACACATACTGTACACGCATACACATGCACAGACACACTGGCACAGACAGACATGCACACACACACACACACACACACACACACACACACACACACACACACACACACACACTATGCATACACAAAAAGTCACACAAAAATCCTTTACACTCACTCTCTTCTCATACTCCCATACTGTCAGTCTTGCAGTACTCAGGCCACTAGGGGATCCCGATGTGACAAACAGGATTTCTGGATCCATAATCCACAATCCTCCAGGCCAATTATGGGGGTTAATTGCTTGGGCGCGAGCCAAGTGGTGGCAAAGACATCAGCCGTCTTTAAGCACATTTCTCCCTTTTCACACACTCATTTCAGAGGCAATGACCACTATTTTGCCTCCCATTTTCCCCCCTCCACACACTCAAGGGTTTTCTTCACGCAGACAGACAGCTCTTCCGTTTCCAAGGAAGAAGAAGAAAGAATCTCATTAGGTTTGGTGAGGAGACCATGTGTTTTGGCTTTCTAACGGGGGGGGGGGGGATGAAACAGGAAGGAGGGTAAACGGTGTTGACCCTTGTTGTCTGTGGCTCGTAATGGGGAGGGGTAATTACAGGCCAGGAGGTTTCAGGGGGCTTTTTGAAGGACAGCTGTAATTTGTGCGAGTGGCCCAAGTAGTGACCGGTGGGGAGGGCTCTCCTCTCTCTCAGCTCCTGGACCTGCTGGCTAAACGGAGGCCACAAAGCAAAGCCTGACAGTCCATCAGCACAATGACAGAGGACATGAGATGACTAGCACACAGCCCCACTTCACACTGGGCTGTAAAGCGTCCCTCTCCCAGGACGACTGGACGAGAAAAACTCGGCAAGCGTGGGATATTTAGTCACGAGACGAAGAAAAAAGACGCATGATTAGGGACGTTTTAAAATTGGCCCGCTGAGGTCAGAGAGACATGAAAAGGAAGTGAAGAACAAAAAAAAAGAGGAGAAGAGATACCGTCAGTCACTGTCCTTCACCTCTTTCCTTTACTTCCAAAAGTTCCAGGATAGAGCGAGAGAGAGAGAGAAAAAGAGAGAGAGAGAGAAAGAGAGGGAGAGAGAGACGGAGAGAGAGAAGAGTAAAAGTTCCAGGAGAAGGTTCTGCGTCGAACAGGAGGTATTACATTTCCAATTATCTAATCTGGGGTGTGCACAATGAGGAGCAGGGCAGATAGGCCTGCCTTGCCATCCTCTGCCCTCATTCACACACGGCCCTTATCTGGACGCAAACACATTTCACCAGCCCACTCCGCCTCGCCTGCCCGCTGACAGCGTTTCTCCTGGCTTTAACCTGGGCTTGGTCCACCCCCCCCCCCCCCCACACACACACACACACACACACACAGACACACGCGCGTCCACAACACACCCCCATGTGCACGCGTCGCCCACTAGCCGCCGCCGCACAAAAGCGTATTTACCGAAGGGGTGTCGCCAGTTATTAAACTTTAATCCTACTAAGAAGAGCATATTCTGGCAATGAATTATAGATGACACAGGTTACTGTCACCCTACTGACCCCCCCTAAGCCCACTCCTTCCCGCAAATACACACACACACACACACACACACACACACACACACACACACACACCACGTTAGTCCTTCACACCAAATAAAACCCACCCCGGCAGGTTTTTAATAAACTGCATTACCCCGCACCACCTCCTCCTCCTCCTTCTCCTCCGCTCTTTCCTCCAAGATGAGATTTCAAATAATTGAAACAGAAGTAAGGCCTTGAGAGAGAGAGAATGAGAGAGAGAAAGAGGGAGAGAGAGAGGAGGAAAGGAAACTAATCCTAATGTGAATTGTGGAGGTATAGAGTAGGGCAGGTGCTGTATGGGCCCTTACGTGACCAAGATGCTGAGGGAGGATATCCTCGGACACCGGGAGCTGGGGAGCTGGGCAGGGGGTAGCGGGTTGGTGATAAGAGACAGTGTGGCGGGCGGTGTTGAGAGTTTACAGTTTTCCTATAATCTCATTAAACTCCAGGAACGCTGCCCAAGTGCTTTGTGTGGAGCGTGCGAGCAAGCGCTTGCCAGCGCGCTTTAGGGCTGCAAGACACGTAGCGCGAGTCTGCTGCTGTACCAGGGCCTAATGTGACACTTACCCATCTGTCCAAATGCACTCAAGATGCCAAATGTCTTCCCCGATCCAGGCGAGATCCCCTTTTTCTCCCTAAAGGATGTTGTGTTTGCTCAGTTCGAAACTAAACATGTCCTCCTTCAAATCTCACACTAGGGTTGATATAGACACAAGTTCAGTTGGAAGAAAAATTGTCAGCCATTCAATCCCAGTTCCAAGTAATTGTTGAAATAATTAGATGAGCGAAATTAGTTCAGCAAAGCTTCTTCATATCACCATCACCACTGCTATGCAACTTCGTCTGATGGCACTTTTTCACTTAGCATGATATTTGGCAATACTTAAGTCAGACACTAATTAATTAACTAATTAATCATTAGTCAGTGACATTCATTTAGTATGCCAACGTTCCCCCCCAGGTAGAGTCTTTAGTGTCACTCCGAAAAATGTACTGCAAATGAGAATTTGATGAAAGTGTCCATTCTGTTGAGATATAGGTTTCCTTCCACCGTGTCCTACAACAGGAAAACAAATGTAGGACTATAAAGAACGAGGTGAGAAGGGGGCAATAATGAGACGTCAGCACTTGTAAGTCTTGGTGACAGTATCTGGGCAAGAGTTACAGTGCTATATGCTACTGTAAAAAGAGAAAAGAGGGAGAGCCTCAATAGAAAAGCACATTTTTATTTTAGCGACGGAGCAGCGTTTGACGACCCTGTGCAAATGGAGCTGCCAGAGTGAGACATCACTAGGCTTGAAAATGTCCATCAAGCTGTCATTTTACCTCCGTCAGATATACCGCATCTCATTGGCTTTCACCTCAAATTACCGCTCCCAAAGATGTCATTCAACAAATGGGGCTGTCTGGGCAAAGCCGACAGCTTTAGAATGGGACTAAATTATGTTGGTGACCCCCCCTCCTCCTGTGGTGCAGGTCAGAGGGTCTCCCGAGTGTCTGCTCTGGCTGAAGCGGCTACTCCTCCGAGCCGCAGAGAGGCCATTGGGGTGGACTGAGGTGGGGTGAGGTGGGGTGGTGTGAGGTGGAGTGGGGTGGCGAGGTGGGGTGGGGTGGGGTGAGGGGGTGGAGGGGGCAGTCTTATTAGAGGGTGGAGCGGTGGAGTTAAATTGCAGGCCCTGAGCGTGCCCCCTCCCTCTCCCAGGCTCTAATTGCACACAGGGTCGTGATTATCAAGTACGCAGGGGCTGCGTCAGGGAGGCCTTCATCAGGCGTCCGCAGCTGCTCGCTTTCTTTCCCGTCCTCCTTTTTTTCTTTCTTTCTCCGCTGACCGCATTTGCTCTCCTCCTCCTCCTCCTCCTCCTCCTCCTCCTCCCATCCCTCCCTCCCTCCCTCTGCATTGCATCCTTTTCTGACTTCTGACGCGGGATCGATCCTCCCCCACCGCTGACATGACCTGAATCTGGGCCAACCGGCCTGAGCCATGAGCGTGTATTTAAAGGAAAGGGCCGATGTAAACATTCCTACAGCTGCAACCCCTCTTTCTTTCTCTCTCTCTCTCTCTCTCTCTCTCTCTCTCTCTCTCTCTTTCTCGCTGTCTCTCTCTCTCCTTCTCTCTCTCTCTGCAAAAGGGCTTGAGTTCAATGTGCAGGAGAGTAAAAGCAATATGGTTTGCTAACAGGCTTTCTCACTCTGTCTGTATCGCTCTCCTTCTCACTATCTCTGTAGGGGGATAGAGAGCAGGAAAGGGAGTGAGAGACAGAGAAACAGAAAGTGGAGAGAGGTCAGGGAGACCTTTGTAGTCTTGTTGTGAATTAGAGCTGAAGCTAAGCTGAGAAAAAGTCAGAGTAAGCACTCCCTGGTTGCTGACTCCCATAGCATGAAACACACACACACACACACACACACACACACACACACACACACACAGACACACGCACGCACGCACGCACGCACACACACACACACACACACACACACACACACACACACACACACACACACACAATGCATTCCTCTATCACTAAAACATTCCTGTGACTCAGGTCCTTTGGGCCAGCTGGGTCAGTAGCACCTACAGTATATAACACAGACTGCTTGCTGCACATGAAAAAATCAAGTCAAGGTGCATGAAACACAAAAGATTCTTTGTGGATGGCAGACAGCAGACTTTTGCCTGGAAAGAGCTCGACCGGAGAGAGAGCCCAGATTGAAATAATATGGCAGCAAACAGACCGTGGCAATTACCCAGCAAGAGCACAATTGTGTTGTGTTGGGGAAATGAGAGGTTTTTTACATTAAGTGCACGCTGTATCTGCGCCATGTCTGTGATTTCTGACCCAAGGTGGAATTCGTGCTGGTAAACAGATTACAGGTATTCCATCTAGCCGAGCGGTTATACAACAATACTTGAACGTGTGTCACGAAAAAAAAAGTGGCTAGCCAGACCAAAAGGAACCATTACGAGCACCACATAAGCCTACCTTGGAATGAGATTTTTTTTTTTTTTTTTTTTTTTTGGACTTCACATCTGATTGAAAAACATGCTGTCAGACTTAAAATCCATCATGATCGGCAAAGCGGAAATAAAGCATATGCATTGAAATAGGCTGTCCTCAGTTGAGTGCAGTGCTCATGAGCTTTTGAGAAGACATGGCCAGAGGAGGAGGAGAGTGGATTTGTCATTATTGCCCTGCATGTTTGAGTTCCAGTCCTGAGGGCAACATGGCCGCCTTGCACCGCTGTATCGGGACTTGGAATAACATCACCTGAGGGAGTCAAGGGAGGGAAATGAGCCGGTGATTCCGTTTCTAATGCCGCCCCACCCCTCCCCCATCCCTGCTTCCCAATTCTCTAAAGCTAGCCAGTCCCCTTGTGGGGGAGCAGTGGGAGCGCTATGCGGCCAGTGTGCACACCTGACCCAGACCTCTGTGCAGGGGAAAAAAGGCAGAGGTGGCCGCCACTCTGTAATTGGTTCTGATCGAAACCCCCCCGAGGCGGCGAGGGACCATGATCCCGGGGTCATCTGACTTCTCCGCAACGCTGCTGCCGCACCACCGCCACCGCCACCAGCACCTCTGCCTCCACCTTCCCTAGCCTCAACCCCTTCGCTCCCTCTCATTCACGTCCCCGAGCTATTCATTACTGGAGCTCCTCTGCCACGAGCCAGAGCTGACCTCACTCGCCACCAATCCATCAGCACCCCGTTTGCACCGACTCTGTATGTGGAGCAACACCAGGGGGCCGCCACAGGAGGCCAACAGCAGCTGCTCTTATGGAGTACTCTGGTGCAGGTGTGGTGTGTGTGTGTGTGTGTGTGTGTGTGTGTGTGTGTGTGCATGTGTGTGCTTATGTATGTGTGTGCATGTGTGTGCTTATGTATGTGTGTGTGTGTGTGTGTGTGTGTGTGTGTGTGTGTGTGCGCTTATGTATGTGTGTGTGTGTGTGTGTGTGTGTGTGTGTGTGTTGGGGGGGGGGGGGTAGGTGTGTGTACTATGCTCCAGTAGTCTTTGGATCAGGTGCACAGGTGTCTCCTCTGCTGGGAGTTCTGAGGTGCACTACTACTAGTACCGAGATCAGTGTGAGGACAGGCAGTGAAAGGTTGATCGCGTCCGTGTGTACTGTACGTACACGAGTGTGTGCTATAGGAACTTCACTGTACAATGGGAACCACCAGCCTCGGCTATGAGAGGAACTAATCGAACAGAGCAACCAAGCAACACGTTCATTTCACGTAACATTAGAAGACTGAGATATGACATTCATCAAGTAGGAAAGGTATGAAGGATCACAACGGCAAGGCAGATCCATTTAGAGAGAGAACACACACACAGACACACACACACAGACACACAGACACACACGCGCGTTCATGGTTTGCACTGGTTTGTAAAATGGAGCAGAATGTGCATGTTTTACTTTATGGTCCATCATTCATGGGTGTGGATTTTGACAGTGCATTTGCATAGCGAACGCGTGCAGAGAATAAAGTTTTCTTACAGCGTGAGCGTCTGTCGTGTGAAAAAGTGCAAGCACCAAGCTACATCACCACGACCACTGTATGTCACCACACCGTTCGGATTTATCACTTGACACTCGGCGCGCCGTGTAATTGATGCTTTCAATTCACAAAGAGTCACAAAGGAATTTACAAGGTAGGGAAAACTAATAGAATGAAGGAGCCTTCTGGATGCATAAGGTTAGCACTCTGTTACAAATCTAATAGCTATTAAACTGGAAAACGAGTCTCGTGGCTTTTCGCTGCATTCAGCAAAAAGAAAAAAAAGAATGAGGGAAGGAGCATCCAGAAGAGGTGGCTAACGGGCCATATTGTTAAATAAAAAAGATTTATTTAGCGGCGCAGAATTAGATTTATTATTTATCTCATAAATAATTCCTAGACATTTGTTGCTGGGCATTTGGTTGGAGGGGGCTGAGATTGGTACGTGTCCTCTGTATGGGCCTAGTCAATAATTCTTTATCACAGAGCAATAACACAGGGGGGGGGGCCGTAGTGGCATGGCCGTGCTCCTAAGGCAAGAATCAGGCAAATATTAAAGCTGCGGGGATTTAATCAGGTGTCAGGCGGCCGAGCGGGTGGCCAGCCGGCGAGCGAGGGACCCCTGGCGCATTGCTCAGCCACATTAGTCGGCCTCCTCTGCGCAAATGTCATTACGGGCTCATTATGGGCGCAGGGGCCAGGCAGGCCTGCATTGCTAACCGCTCATTTGCCCCCCCGAAAGATTTGGTCAAAGATTATTACCACAATATTGCACTGGCAAAGGAGAAGGAGATTGTTTTTAGGGTGGGGGGGGGGGCATGGAAAGCCTGACCCTTGCTGTTGGTCAGCAAACAAAACACATGGAATTTATTAAGAAGGAAGCTCCCCAGTGCAGCAGTGTCTCTGTGTGTGTGATGATTATATTATCTGACAGGACATTTTCCCTGGTTTTATTGCTTTTTTTTCACCACACATCCTGCACCCTTGACACCATGACACTGTGAGTAAAATATGTGGTCAAACTCACCTTAAAAGGGTAAAGGCAAGCCGTGGAGCATCGGAAAGCACAGAGGACAAGTAAAAAGAGAGAGGAGACAAAGCAAATTGTTAGTTCATTACAATATTGATATTATATTCACAGAGAATATAACATGACATTCTTCAAAGACAATCCTACAGTCTGAGCAATTACGGCAGTATTAAAATAAAATGTGTGGTTTGCATCTTTGAACAATGAATACAATTACAAGTCAAGAGTAACTATCAAAGCATGGGCGAACCCAAGGACAATAACTCGTTCCCTTTCATCCTCCACTGTGCAAATGCTTGAAGTAAATGAACGTCAATATGTAAAACAAAGAGGGGACTGGTTGCACAGTAGATAGAAAGGAAAAACACTGCACTATTATCATGACTGCAATATTCTGAATGAATGACCAATAACAGGGGCTTGACAATGTCCCATTGATTAAGCTGTTATATTTATCCACTGTTCTCAGTGAGCGTGATCGAAACTATCGACCGGCGTTTGAGAGAGACACCTTCTCCACGGCCCTCGAAGCTGCCCCCCTTAAATAATTCAAAGGCAGACATATCGGAAAGGAATAGGGAAACAATCCACCTTTTTACGTCTCCAACCAATCACATTTCCATTTTTATGGCCCACAACAATCTGTTAGAAGCACCCTGTCTCCACTAATGAGGTGGCACTTGATTTAGGGTCGGGCCAGTTGAAAGCAACAACGTTGCACAAAGGCCGCTCTCTGACGGCCCACCGTCAATAGTGATCAATACAGTCGATGCAATTATTAATACAGTCCCAGGCTGGGAGATGCAAATGAGAGGGACGACATCAAGCTGGACTGACCGATGCGGGGAAATGGATTTCATAAAGCTTTGAATGCTATCATTACTCCTCATACTATAAAAATGCCCTTTCACCCATCTGGGTTTTGATGTCCACACGGTTATTATAGTAATTACAGTAGAGAAAACATGAACACAATAGGACTCTTTAGAGGTGGTGTGTGATCACTGAATTGAGCTGAAAAACAAACATAAAAAACACAAACACCTAAATAGCCTCAATAGAAAGATAACATGAAGGTGATCTGGAGCCTGATATTGAGAGGACCACACATTTGTACTGCCTTTATTCACTGGCCAAAAGCTCATAGGAAATGTCACGAGAGAACTTATACTGTATGCAATTCGCACTCAAAAAAATCAACCCTGGGCTGCCAGGTTCCTGTCTGTGAATCGGTTATGTTTTGGCAGCCGGCAACTGGTTTAAACTCCACTGGGAGAGATTTTCTACACAGAGCTCATTTGGTGGTCAGAGCCTCATGGCACTCATTAGCAAAGAACAGGATGAATCAAAAGGCTGATCTTTCAAAACATCCATTTCTCAAATGCAACATTATATTTTCCAGTTGTGTGCATAGCATAGCATTCACATCAATCTCAGCATTGATGTGAATTGTAAAGTATTCCCTGGTCCATTATTAATTAGTCCAATATTAGAGTGTAGTAAGACTAGGCCATCTAATCAACACACCCTCAGCCTTTCTCGTAATTTTGAATCACAACAACACTGGTACATTTGTGTCAATGTTCTGCCTTTATGTTTCAGTATAACCCTGTGGAAAAAAAAACTCAGTAACTGCTCCATCTGGAGCAATCCTGTTATCCCGATATCCTGATCCACATCCTAGTGGCTGCCATTTGGAAGCTTTACTTCCTTCAGCAAAACTCTGTGGATGTGGGTAGCGTTTCATACTTAAAACCTCCCCTGCCACAGATGAGCAGCCAAAATAGCAAGAGAGGAAAGGAAAGGAAAGGAAAGGAAAAACGTGTACGTCTTTAACCAGCAGCCTTCTGAAAGCCTGTCTCCTGGGTATGTGCCATTTTTACCCTTATATTAAGATATCGAGATATACAGTTTTTGTCTAGACTTATTTTTCTTCCCACACGTGCGTCATCCATTCAGTGCAATCCAACCAAAGCCCCTTGTTTCCTGTACTCAATGGCGCCCCCGAGAGGTGAACCCTGGGAGTAAGGGGTCAGGGCCCTCCTCTCTCTCTCTCTCCCGTGGGCCCCAGGTGTTTGTCACAAATGAATATTCACTGGCAAGATTAGCTGAGCTCCCTCTGGAGACACCAGAGTAAATAAGAGAGCATTAAAGCCAACGTGTGTGTGTGTGTGTGTGGGGGGGGGGGGGACTGTTTGTGTAACCTCCTGGCACAGGAGAGGAGAGGGCTGTTCATATGACCGCGGTGCTTTATTCTTATTCATCCCAATGGCCCCACCTAATCTAGACACTGATGCTGACTCACCTGCCTGCTTATAAGCATGTAATTTGGGCCCCTACAGTATGTGATGAAGCAGATAGTGTTCAATGTTGGTGAGTCAGCCATTACTTTATTGCACAAAACATTCTGAAACAAGTCAGATATATAGTATTTCATATATATTTCAACAAAATCAGGCTTTGACAATCTTTTTTGTGTATATTATTGCTGCTATACTATCCATACATATGCAGTACATATAGTACTTTGGAATGCATTGCAGATGTGGTAAACAAACAATTCAAACAATGTATTTAGATATAATTACGGTAAATTTTTCTTTTTGTAATACAAGGCAACTGACACACCTACTAAGATATCTGTCAACAAGTTCAGAGGACTTCTTAAAGTCAAGATTATTGCTAATCCTGATGGTTTGAGGCAAGCCATAATTCCTGGATAGAGAGAGAGAGAGAGAGAGAGAGAGAGAGAGAGAGAGATAAAGAACTGACAGCACACTCTCTTTGCCACCGCTGATCCTGTTAGGGCGCTGGCAGGCGTACAGGCACCCCGTGCCCCCTGAGGGCTGGTGGCACCACACTGGCCCCATGCCGCGGTGCTCCACTAATATGCCAATTGCGTTTTTTATTCCCCTTTTTCTCTATTTATCTGCATTCTCACCCACTTCAAAGGGCCTGTTTGAAGTAAGACGGGCGCCTTTGAAGGCCCGCCCACCACCGAAGTGTTCTGCGCAGCCCCAGCCCTCTCTATCCCACAATTCCCTCTGATGTGTCATTAACGCAGCAGCTTCTTCTTCACTTCCAATTGAGAGGGATGATTAAAGAGGAAACACATTAATGCACAGCAAGTCTGACAAATAATGTGTGTATGTGTGTGTGTGTGTGTGTGTGTGTGTGTGTTGTAATGGTGGCCTGAAGACAGGCCACACACATTGAGCGTCGACAACACTGTAGGTCACGTAATACATTTTTTAAAGGAATGTAACATGCGGGTGGGCTTGCAAAGTCAGCTACCCACGCCAGCATAATCACGAATTGAAAGCGTCAGACCAACTTGAAACACGTAGTGACAATGTCATGAACTATTGATTACCGATTTTATTACTTCCTTCTTTATGCTCATTGCATATGTGTCAGTCCTCTACCATGGGTTTCCACCGCGTGTCACACTGACATTTATGGGAAAGTAGACCAAGTCCAGTGGGAGTTGTTTAGAGACGAAAGAACCACTCACTGTTTGCACCATACAGCAGCAGCCACAACACAGCACACACACAGTAATCCTGTTTTTCCAATGGCGCTACCTGGCCCTGATTAATCATAGCAGCAGGCGAGGAGACGAGATGTGAAACTGTGATCTTAGGGTAAATCTCAGCTTTAATTAAACATGAGCGCTCGCTCACTCGCTCGTGTGGAGATTTGAAAGGGTCGAAAATAGACTCTGACTCGACTCCTTTAATCACCACTGAGCCGCGGTCCGAGGAGATGGGCTAATAATTCTTTAATTAACTTGTTGACTGGGGATGGAGGAGGCCACCTCTCCCACTCCTCTCTCTCTCTCTCTCTCTCTCTCTCTCTCTCTCTCTCTCTCTCTCTCTCTCTCTCTCTCTCTCTCTCTTCTTCCCTCACTTATTCACTCTTTTCCTGCACGGTCACACACACACACACAGATACAGGGACACAACGCATGCAAACACTGCATACACACACACACACACACACACACATACAAGTAGGAACATATGATGTGTGTGTGTAAATTGTAATTAAGGCAAAAGCCATTGTGCCATTGTTTAATGTTTAATTTGAGGCAAGACCAATTGAAAAGCAAAAGGGGATGTAATATATATATGTGTGTGTGTGTGTGTGTGTGTGTGTGTGTGTGTGTGTGTGTGTGTGTGTGTGTGTGTGTGTGTGTGTGTGTGTGTGTGTGTGTGTGTGTGTGTGTGTGTGCTACCATTACAATAACACAAAACTGAGAAATGCATACCATACAACAATAGTCTGGAAGAGAGCCAACAATTAATCCAGAAATAAATCTAACCAGACTCATGGTATGTGTATTAGAGTTAAGTAAACAAATACGATGTAGCAATGCATGTTTACATGATGGGCTTCCAGTAAGAACTCTGTTCCTTGAAAACATTCACACACTCTGAGATTCCTGGCAGAGCCTCCCAAAAACTCCAAACGACTAAACAACCTCTGACACATCACTGCCAGGCACAGTAGTCCAATCTTACACTATTCATGTTTCTGCGCATATCATATTCACACCCTTGTTTGTACTGATATTGAAAACATTGGAGTTCAAATACTTGGGAGAATGCATCTTTTGATTGTGTGTATGCGTGGGTGGGTGTGAGCATGAATGTACTTGTGAACAGTCCTCTCCCAGAATGTGTGTGTATACATGTGTGAGTATGTGTGGTGTGTGTGTGTGTGTGTGTGTGTGTGTGTGTGTGTGTGTGTGTGTGTGTGTATGACAGAAGGCCTCCGTTGTGCAGAGAGGCTGTGACAGAAGGATTTACTGCAGAGAAGCCAGCCACATTGCGAGGTGCCACAGACTGCTGAGTTAAGCCACACTTGGCTTAGTGAAAACGCCAAAGCTCCCCCCGCCCCCATCACTCTTCTGTTTCCCTCTCTCTCTCTCTCTCTCCTTTCCTCTGTCCCTGCCCTCTCTCTCCCTCTCTATCCCTCAATCTTTCTGCAGGACTCCTTTCCCATCCCGTCACCCTGACTGTTTTCTGGGCCAGACCGCTTGTGACCCGAGGGTTGACCCAGACAGCACACCGCCACACTTCACTTCAATCTCATCACCGCTGCATGTGCGGACGGGTGCCGGACCCAGCTGGAACAGAGAGATAAAGGGGAAGAGCCTGGACCGACAACCCCTGCACTACACACACACACAAACAACCTCTCACACACTCTCACACACACACACACACACACACACACACAAACACACACACACACACACACACACAAACAACCGTGTAGGGCCCGTCTTTTGCCCAAACCTTATGCATTTCTAAATGTGTGGATGCCTGCGTTTGATCTGTATTGTCTTAGCTGGCCATGGCCAAAGATCCCCAACACCCGCTCATGCATAAAGTGATAAGAGATAACTCAGTCCTGGGCCTACTTGATGTCCTTTGGTGAGATAGGCCAACCTCATTATCGTACAGTATTGCTCTGTAAATATGTGTTGTGAATAATACATTCATGTTTGGTCTTGAATTAATACTTGTAATGTGGGCAACAGTCTGATTATGGTTTTGGTACAATTGAATGTATCTGTGCATAGTTCTAGATTAAGAATTAAACTGTAGCATAAAGTTATGATATCCACCTGGGCCACACCCATCCACCTCAGACAACAAAGTCTCTGATGAGTCGGGGGTGGCCCAAGTGAATGATAAAAGTGGAGGCTCTGGTCCTCCAGGGGTTCTCTTCTGTTCTCTGCTCTTCTGTCTTCTTTCCCATCTTGGGGCTCTTCTCTGGGTCTCTCTCTTTTCCCCCTCTCTCTCTCTCTTCCTCTCTCTCTCTGTCTACCTTTGTCTTTCTCTTTCTCTCTCTCTTTCTCTCTCCCCTTTTCTCTATCTCTGGGTTTGTATTGTTTTATCTGGTGTATCTGTTATCTTTAACTTGTGAATTGGTTAAGTTTCCTTTGTTACCATTTGCTACTTTGTTACAGTAGACCATGTGAGTTTACTTGTACATTCAACTGAAGTGATATGGGTTACATTTACCTTTAAGACTTAATGCCTTATAAATTGTTCATTTGCCTACCAATCGGATCTTCAATTCTCGTAGTGTGCCATGCCATTCTCCTCCATAGCTGAGAGACTAGTTACTTGGTAATTGATTGGTGATACAAATTATTAATCAAATGGAGTCAGATCAACTAGTATGTAATAACATCATTGCCATTTTAACTCTTCACCCTATTTGTCCACACAAGCTCCTTTAAGTGATGATATAGTTCGACGTCTCTATGTTTCCGAGTATATATATATATATATATCATTTCTGAGCGTCTTCTTACAACCGCTCACAAACTTACACATTCACACACACACTCACACACACACACACACACACACACACACACACACACAAACAACCGCTCACAAACTTACACACACACACACACACACACACACACACACACACACACACACACACATCTCTGTGGAGTTATCCAGTTCGGTGAGGGCATGTGGGACTAAGAGAGAGACAGAGTCAAACTGGATCACATTGTTATGATGGAGAAAAATAGAGACTGCAGGTCTTACTCTATTACCTAGCCTGTGCAATAACCTCCACCTTCAATATCTGTCTTATTGACATATTTGTGTGTGTGTGTGTGTGTGTGTGTGTGTGTGTGTGTGTGTTTACATGTGAGTGTGTGTGTGTGTGTGTGTGTGTGTGTGTGTGTGTTTACATGTGAGTGTGTGTGTGTGTGTGTGTGTGTGTGTGTGTGTGTGTGTGTGTGTGTGTGTGTGTTTACATTGATTGTGTGTGTGTGTGTGTGTGTTTACATGTGAGTGTGTGTGGTGTGTGTGTGTGCTGTGTGCATTCTTGTCTCATTTTACACACCTACCCAATGTAATTTTTCAGTGCTTTGAGCTCCTGGAGTAAATAGTTATCGATCATTCCTTGTTTTGTCCAGAGCTTCAGATCAAATATAAAATGGAGCACGCCTCATGATCCCAACAAAAAAAAATCCCTTTTCCATCGACCCTTAATGAAATTAATGTCTGGTTCAGTAGAAACATTGCCAGAGGGGTAATTGTGTCACCAAAAGGAGGGCTTTCTTCAAAGGCTATTCAATGCGGCAAGGCTGTTTACCATTCTTTCGCCATTCAGATCGAGTGCGGTGATGCCTTTAAGCCAGCCACACGGCTAGTTATTAAATTACATTAATAATGCATTTCTGTAGTCGCCGCCACATATCACATCATATGAGAGAGCAGTAGGAAGTCATTTGTTTTCAGTAAATACCAATAGATGAGTTAATATTTAAATTATATTCCAGCTTTCAATCTCAGGGTTATTTGTATTTGAACACATTGCTGTATATTCATAAGTAAGGTCAAATAGCAATCTGGAAGTTTCATAAAGTAGATCTGACAGGGCATATGAATGATACAAGTATTGTATTAAAAATCAGCAGAGGGATAAAACAAATAGATAAAGAGAGAGAAGCCCATAAATTAGATCAAGTAACATTCTTTGTCTGACTGAGAGAAGATCAAGAAAATAAGCTGTCTTGACAAATTGGCAATTTACATTGGGTAGACAAGAGGTGAGCTGTGGATATTCTGTAATATTTTCCATTACGATGAACTCTGTGTGTGGTTGCTATGGAGTTCTTAAACAACTATTTGGTAGTGGAGACACCATCAATCAATATCAACACCACCACCACCTCTGTCTTTCCCCACAAGCCAGGAAAACAGAGTTTGTTGGTGGTCACAGGAGACACACATGTACACACAAGTCAAAAGCCCATGGCGTCATGGCAACCATCACGCAGAGTCTTCTCCATAATCCCCCAGGGTGCCCCTTGGTGACATCCCGGAGGCGTCTCTATGTGAAGACGCCAGCAGTCCTCCCAGAGCCTTAATTCTTCTCAGCAGGCTGCTGCAGTTGTGCGGCCCAGAACACATGCTGTCCATTCATTCATGTGGCGCTCAGCTCTACGCCCTTGTCGCTCTGCTGTCATGTGCTATTGGTTTGAGGGATTTCTTCGGGAAATGAGAATCTGTTGAGCTAGCAGCTGTGGAGCCATGACAGCCAGCGGTCTGACACGGTACAGATGTTTTGCCTCGTGGTTCACTGTGAAAACTGCTGTTTGCAAAGTACTCCACGTTAAAAAAGAAAATGAATAAATAAATAAAAGATGAAAGTGTGTATTTTGGAGAGGGACAGAACCACTGGCAGCCATATCTAACCTAATTCATCAGGAGTGGAGTGCCTACTTTAACACAAGTGCTGTGAAGGATGTGAGATTTAACAAAGTGCAGTATGAGACTCTGCCTAGCTAAAGGGTATGAACATAGGCACTACATGATGTTATCTAAATCCACAGAGCCCATGGACCACAGGGGGTCCGGGGGGAAGGCTCTCATGGAGAGGATTACAGCAGAGGTGTACACAGAAAATGAAGAGTATTCCCCTACAATAGCAAGCATCTCACAACAGCCTCACTCAGATTGAGTAGGATTACAACCATGTTATGGCACAAGTGGTCAATTACCATGAGGGGGAAAACAGAGATTGCCTGCATTTCTCCTCTTGAAGGAACCCCTGCTTCAAAAGCACAATAGGATTA
>NW_027468598.1:23838967-23851467 GCF_046254945.1 Alosa pseudoharengus | reverse complement strand
TCATCTCATGGTATGGGGCGACATGCCTGGCCCCAAACAGCAAGCGCTCACCAGCAGCATTTCGATAGGATTTAGAAGGTCACCGAAACAAAGGCCTCTATGGAAAACACACAGGCGTTCATACACACACATGCATGCTGTCACACACACACACACACACACACACACACACACACAGACACACACACACACACACACACACACACACACACACACTCCACTTTCTTTCTGCCTGGCATCAATCAAAATGGCCACTAGAGTAGGAGGAGTTAATGATATTATTTGTCATGCCCAGTGCGGGCTTCAGCACGCGTGCCCATTAGACGTGACGTCTTTATCAGGGGAGCTGACAGAAGCCCAGGCATCCTCTCTCTCTCTCTCTCTCTCTCTCTCTCTCTCTCTCTCTCTCTCCCCTCTCTCCCCTCTCTCTCTTTCTCTCTCTCTCTCTCTCTTTCTCTCTCTCTCAAACGGGTGGAGCGCTGCCAGCCAATTAATTGCCACAGATTCGGGATTCAAACGCTTCTATGACAACAGACTGCCAATGTCACACATGCTGCAAGAGTGTTAATTGTTGGGGCCAAACCAAACACAAGTCACTCAAAGCCCGATAAGTGGCGAGAGAAAAGCGGTCGATGGCAGGTACAGTAGGTTTACAAACGATCTCATCCGGGAGAGACATTCCCGTCTGGAGGTAGATGAGAAAGTAAGATTGCATACGAGTTACGCATCATCCCCTCGAGGTCGGTTTCGGCGAATGCGCGGCGGACATCAATTTGTTTTCCTTTGGATGATCTAAGCACGGGGGAAGAGAGGAAGAGAAGAAAAAAAATAGCTGATAGGAATCTGGTGAGGGGCAAAATCACAATTTGCCACCCCTTTCATGGCTCAAAAGGCAAATAATAGAATTTCCTCATTCGTGTAAACAGTGCATTTCCATAGAAATGGCCCCTCGGGCATGTCTGTGGCGACCAAGCCGGGTGTGATGGGAGGGGGGGGGGGTGTTGGTGAGTGGTGGGGCTGAGGGGGGGGGGGCAGTTGGTGAGACTCTTAATCCTGTTAGCCTCTCAATGTGCTCTCTACCTCAATGGAATTACGGCCCCCACTGCTTCCCCTTGAAGAGAATAGCACAGACGATGGAATGGAGATAGAGAGAGAGAGGAAAACAGGAGGGAGGGAATTGAGAGAGAGAGAGGGAGAGAGGAGTGGTGATGGAGAGTGAGAGAGTGATGTTACAAGACAAAGGAAAAAAAGTACAGTGAAAAAAGATATAGGCTATATATGAGGCAGAGTAAAGGACAAATAAATAGAAAGAAGAGGGGGAGCTAGTGTCAGCCAGTGACAGAAAGAAAGAGACAGAGAGAAAGAGAGAGAGAGAGAGAAAGAGAGATAAAACTGCAGTCAGGGCTATGAGGCTAACATGAAGGAGGGGGTGTGTGGTTGGGGGTAGCTGGTGGGGGGGGGGGTGCTCACAGCACATCTCAAGGCCTGGGGCCAGTCTCGCTGAGATGAGACGATTGCCGATCAAAACCCAAAGCAAGGACACGCAATCTTCTCGTGGACTTTTATCCCACTTTGCCCTTGTTTTGATTCCCTTTCATCCTCGCCACCCTGTTAGTCACAGCCATTTAGCTCCCCTAGAATTTAATGAGCAATCTCACCAATAATGATATCTCTTCAAAATGCCACAACACAGACATTGTCCACTAAGCTTTCTCATTAATCATGCTATTTTGGGGGCTGTGGTATCTGTTCTCTGTCAAATGCTAACTTGTTTTTGGAGGGAAAAAAACAAAGATGGCATTTTTTTACCTCGGTAATGCTGGCATAAATACCAAACAGGAGTTTGTCTAATTAACATCTCATCTAGCCTGATGTGAACAATTGCATCATTTTGCAAATGAGACAATCCAGTTTAAATGGCAGAATGAGTGCCTACTTATAGAGAGAGAACAAAGCTCTAATTGCTCACAGTTGTGTGAGGGAGGCTGTTTGGTGCCTCGGTGTCTATATGTACAGTACACAACACTAAAAGTCAGCAGGTGATGTACTTTCTCTGCATTTCTCATGTTTTGCATATTATCCTGTATCTTCTGAGAGACAGATGGTTAAGGCAAGGACAGAATAACTGATGGATGAATTCAGGAGTGCATGCTGTGTATGTTTGCATGAGATATCTGTGTGTGTGTGTGACTGTGTGTGTGTGTGTGTGTGTGTGTGTGTGTGTGTGTGTGTGTGTGTGTGTGTGTGTGTGTGTGTGTGTGTGTGTGTACTATGTCAGCTTCCCTATATGTGTGCATATATTTATATTTGTATGTCAGGGTGTGTGATCTGGCAAATGTGAATATGTGCTTGCGTGTCTATTTATATTTGCCCCTGTCTGTTTGCGTGTGCATGTTGGCATGTCACATGTGTCTGAGCGCAAAAGTTGCCGTGTGCCCAAAGTCAGTGTGAGAGTGTGTTGTGTTGTGTTGTGTTGTGTTGTGTAAGTATGTGTGTGTGTGCACATCTGCCAGTGATTCGTGTGTACATTAGTTTGTGTGTCTGCGGGGGTTTGACATCCCCTCCATTGCAGATGTATCAGATGTGGCCTCAGTTACTACTTAAAACTAATGGTGCTGGAATCTGTGGCTTGTGATGCGACGGCATCAGTAAATTCACCGTCCCCCGTATACAGCGCTAACATAATTATCATCTGTTTACCTTAGCTGTCTCTCTCACCCTGCGCCCGCGTCATGTTATTTAGAATCGCTCGCGCATTTGCACTTAGATGGATGGCGAACGCATGGCCATTAGATGATAATATGGTATGCGCTGTCCACCGTTAGTCATCTCTAAATTGTAATGTGGTGGCATTCAAAATGCGAGAGTGTTTGTCTTGTTTGTGTGAAGAATGTGAGTGTGTGTGTGGTGAGCAGTCAGTGTGTGTAACATAATTCTGTGGGTGTAAGAGTGTTATTGGTGTTTGTGTGTGTGTGTGTGTGTGTGTGTGTGTGTGTGTGTGTGTGTGTTTGTGTGTGTGTGTTTGTATGTGTCTGTTTGTCAATGTGCTTATTTATATGTGTGGGGAGGGGAGGTACTGTGTGTGTGTGTGTGTGTGTGTGTGTGTGTGTGTGTGTGTGTGTGTGTGTGTGTGTGTGTGTGAGAGAGAGAGAGAGAGTGTGTGTGTGTGTGCGTAGTGAGTGGAAGGCTTGTATGTGTGCGCCTCTGTGTGCGGACACGCTACATCTTTTCTCTGCACTCTCCTGTGGGATTGACGGCTCATATCATTCCCTCCATGGGCTTTTTTTCCCGATGACACTTCTTCCTCAGAAATTCTGCTGGTTATTAGACAGTTCAGTCCCACGCCAGTGATTGATCTGCCATCACCACTCATTATTTACATTAGCAGAGCAATTACTCCATCCACACATGGCTCCAGGGCACAATAATGCACCCACACGGCAGGAAATATAATCTCCTCAGAAAGCACTAATGTAATACGCCATCTTTGTGTTTCATAGCAAACAATAAGCAAGGCTGTAATTCGCCATACTAATTCAAAGTCTCCAGTGTTGTCTGTGGAGGCAGGTTTCACATTTGAAGTGAAATAGATACCTGTGTTTAGACAGCAGGAAATGCATAGGCTTCATGCAAAATATTCCCTCTAAAGATGTCAAGGACTAGTCTTTGTTCAGAGATGAATGTTTGAATGATGTTCTGCTTGTTGGAGAGTTTTAATTCTGTAGATGCATGAATAAAGAGACTAGTTCATTCAACAATGTGTTGGTCCCTGGGTATATGGCCAACATATCTAAATACCTTAAATATATACCTAGAAACGGAAGGATTTTCAAGAGCATCAAGTACTGCTGTTGTGTAATCAAATGAGGTCCTCCAACACCACCCAGTGGTCTGTTTCTGATATGCTGTCTCTCCCATTGACTCTGTCTCTTTCCTTCTCCCTCACCATCTCTCTCTCTCTCTCTTTCTCTCCCTCCCTCTCTCTCATTCTCTCCTTCTCCCTAACCATCTCGCTCTCCCTCCCTCTCTCTCTCTCACTCTCTCCTTCTCCCTAACCATCTCGCTCTCCCTCTCTCTCTCTCTCTCTCTCTCTCTCTCTCTCTCTCTCTCTCTCTCTCTCTCTCTCTCTCTCTCTCTCTCCCATTCTCTTTGGCTTTGTCAGTCAGTCAGTCTCTTAGTGAGTTCATCTCTCACATGCAGTCTCTCTCTCTACCTATCTTTCTTCTTCCTCACTATAATGAAAATGAGCTTTGTTGGCACAAGCTCATCAGCACTGCAATAAGTATGCAATAAATAATAAATGCCAGTCAAACATAACACATTTCTCCTTCATGGTTAACACCACCCCAACACACACACACACACACACACACACACACACACACCCTTCAAACCCTCTGAACAGGTCCTTCTTTTCTCAAAGAAAATGAAGAAAGCCTTTTTTATCCTCAGCGCCTTCCTCAGACCCAGAAAGACAGAGGGGAAAAATGACTCCTCCAGCACCCAGAACCTCCTCCACCCTCCTCCTGGTGATTTATAGGGCGAGGCAGGCTGAATATTTCACTCCGATACTCCGAGGCCAATATCTCGGGCGCCTCGACACCAGGCATTAGGGAGAGGCATGGATGCGGCAGGTTTGGTGCGGCAGGGCCTAATCAATCAGTGGGTGGGTGGGTGGGGGGGGGCGTTGGAGGGGCGTCACCGCTCCCGGCTCTTACTCTGTTCTCATTATGCCGGCAAATCATATGTTACGCCATCAACATTACACATCGTCCTCATGAGTTACGCAGCCCTCCTCCGACTCTAACGACCGCCGCCGCCCCCCCATCGGGGATATCCGTCTTGGAAGGAATATTTGGGAATGGTTTATTTAGAGAACATGGAAAGCCGAGAGAGGGTAGACGGTGCAATGAGCTTTTTGAAGCACAAAAAAAAACAGTGAAAATGATTCATTGTTTTCTTTTGCATTCATTTTTGTTTTATTATTATTTTTGGTGAGCGATCAGGTTGCAAATAGGGAGCAAATTTGAATCAGCCACGAGAGACCGTCACATGCCCCCCTAAACAAGCCCTGCAATATGGAGTGAGTGTACAATGTCATGAATAAAATTACTTTTCTCGCTCGCCAAATGTATTTCTTCACATTTGCGGGAGAAATCAGATGTGACAAAACACAATTTGCCAACACTTTTTGCCGGTCTCATAACTGGTGAAAATGACACCTTGTTTTCATAAGTAGCGGCCCAAGCCTGCATTGATGATACAACTCCATTCTGGAGAGGGTTAAACGTGTTATATGTAATCACTGACATGAAATGTTTTGGAAATCACAATTTGTGATTGGCCAGCCGCCATCACATAACCAGCCACAGCATATTGAAAGACTCATTTCTCACTAAAATGTAAAGGAATCTGACAGCATCAGCAACCTCACTACTAGTCTAACATACAAAGTAAAAAATATCAGTGTGTGTGTGTGTGTGTGTGTGTGTGTGTGTGTGTGTGTGTGTGTGTGTGTGTGTTTGTTTCCGAGTGATTAGAGCACATGAGATGATCAGAGGGTTCTGTGAGTGCGGTCCTGGACATTCTTTTCAGCACCATCGTCACTCTTGAGGTTAAATGTGACCTGTTGTCATTTGTAAGCAACATCACAAACACATGTAATCCTCTTAAACACAACAAACCTACTTATTTCCCCCACAAAATAAAAGTGTTGCTTTGTATCACTACAAACACACCCACATTAAAAACCAGTCTCTAATCAAACACAAGCGGTACGCTAACTCCAACACGTTTATTTCTAGCTTGTCAGCAGTCACTTGCGCGTCGTTCAGGTTTGTGTGTGTGTGTGTGTGTGTGTGTTTTTTTTAATCTCGAGATTTGCACATCATCAGGCTGGCAGCTCGAGACGGGCACCGAGGAGGGCAGTTTGTCAGGGCTGTCTCCCTGGCTGATGATAATATGGCAAGCCTAAGCCGGGAGAGGCTCTAAGCTGCTTACCGAGCCAGAGGAAGTAAACTTTTCCGAAATCCAGTGGAGTTTCTTGATGTAGGCTACAACCCACCAGGGCATAATAACCGCAAGAGAAAGACTCATGTGAGGCGGCGATGTCAGTCGTGATTTGTCTGTTTCAAAATAGACTTAATAGTCATTGTCACGAGCCGTTCCCAATTATACGCATGTTTATTAGTATATCATCTGTGAGCGTGTGCAAAGAACAGATCTGAAAAGCAATAAGATTAATCCCAAATCTTAATCAGAAATGTGTGAATTTGCTATTTGCATATTAATCTTAGACAGCTCCATTTAATTCTGCCCCACATAAGTGGATGTACTTGGACAAAAACAAGCAGTAATCTAATCTAAAACTGAAATCTAATCACTTTAACCTCTGAAAAATGAAACGCTCATCTGGAGTCGAGTAAACGATATTAACTGAGATTAAGAGGAGGTCAAACGTTCTTTTCTGCATTTTCGTCACTGTTTGTTTGCCTGTCTTCTACTTGAAATCGATGGATTAAGTGAAAGTAGATCAATGATCAACAGTGTCTCAATATACAATCAAAATTAAGTGCCAAACATATTCATGTCCTTGAGATTGCTTCTTATCTTCTTCGCAGCGTTATCAGGTCAGAACCGCATAAGAACATCGGGAACCCCACGACTGTCCTTTCCAAGCAGTGGAGCGAACGCGAACGGAGTCCGCGCTAAATCAATGAGGCAAACAGAATCAATAGGTCCAGGCACACTGAGAACACGTGGCGTGGGGAATGCCTGAGCGACGGACCAGCGGTCACGTAAAACCAGTCTGGCGTGGTAGAAGGCATCCACGTGGGATTGGCCAGTCTGGCGTGGTAAAAGGCCTCCACGTGTGATTGTTTCAGCGGTGCTGCCTTATGGATTTTCTGTCTATTTTCCCAGGGCCTATCACCAGCGACCTGTCTGCAACCCTTGTCAAAAAAGGGGACTCAGGGAGTGTGCGAGTGTGTGTGTGTGTGTGTGTGTGTGTGTGTGTGTGTGTGGGCTTGTGTGTTGTACCTGAACATTTGACACCCAATCCCAACCCCCCAAAAAAGCCGGGCCACCTCCCAATCCTCCTGTAATGGCCCCCGTTTAGCCTCACTTTCACCAAATTTCCCCTGCAACGATAATACCCTCGGCTAACAACCGTAATCCCAGCATGCAGCGGTGCTCAATTACGGTCTCCAGGAGCACGGGATTATGGGCAGGAGTGGCAGCATCGCACCGTTGCTAGGATGCAATGCTGAGAGAGGGATACACAGAATGAGAGAGAACAAAAGAGAGAGAGAGAGAGAGAGAGAGGAAATGAGAGAAAGAGAGAGAGAGAGATGTGTGCTAAATCCCAAATAGCCTGTCACCAGCCGACAGTGCAATGGAGCGTACAGAGGGGGAGCCGCCAGGGGCGCAGAGGAGTGGAGGGTGGCGGAGGAGTGGAGAGAAGAGGACAGGAGGAAGGGAAAACACCACTGGAGGACTTCAAGGGACTGGTAATGCGCTTTCAAAGTTGGCGGGGGGGGGGGGGGTATTGGCCTGTGGGCCTTGGGGGTTGAAGGGAGAGGACGGATAGATGACAGGTTTGAGGGGGGGGGGGGTTGGGAGCTGGATGTGGGGAGAGGTCAGGACTCCCACACAACCCAGCGGTGGAGGAACTCTCCTGGTGCGCTTTGGAGAGAGGATGCAAAGAGGGAGAGAGAGAGAGCTTAGGGACATAACAAATGCAGCTTATCAGCTGCTAGCCCACAATGCCACTGGAGTCTGGAGCATGCACGCACGCACACACACACACACACACACACACACACACACACACACACACACACAGAAATTCTTATGCACTACATATACTGTCCTTCACTCAATCACTCACACACACACACACACATAGACACACACACACACACACACACACACACACATACACACACACACACACACACACACACACACACACACACACACACACACACACACACACACACATACACACACACTCTGCCTTTGCTGGTAGATGTTGATTGAGGCTGCTGGCAGGAAGATGAGCAGTAATCAACTCCACATCAGGCCCTGTCAGCCGGCTCTATTCTGCATGTTGATTCCGCTCCTGCCGACAACGCCAACCCTGCCTGCCTGCCTGCCAGGCGACAAATCTGTGCTTGACTTGAGCAGGCCGGATTTAAACATAAGCCTCGTAGCGGTGCACACAACCGGGGCTGGCTGCTTGTGTAAGCACATCAATAGGAACCAGTCACCCCCTCCTCCTCCATCCCTCCCTCCCTTGCTCCCTCTCTTTCTTCTCCCCCGATCGATCCGTGTACGTACAACAGAGGAGCCACCACGCCGCTGACAGCAGGTATCCGTCTTTCAATCAGCTCCCTGGCCATGCTGCCCCCGTACCCACCTGACTTTCTTTTAAAACTCACTGACTGCGTTTTTCTTTTTCTTTTCCCGTCTCTTTTTTTTAAAGTGAGCTTTCCAGAGTACATCAGGGACTGTGTTTCTGCCTGGTCGTCGGTCACCCCGCACCACTGAAACTAATGGAGTGGCAGAGAAAGGCAGGGAGCTGTGTGTGTGTGTGGGTGTGTGTGTGTGTGTGAGTGTGTGTGTGTGTGTGTGTGAGTGTGTGTGAGTGTGAGTGTGTGTGTGTGTGTGTGTGAGTGTGTGTGAGTGTGTGTGTGTGTGTGTGTGAGTGTGTGTGAGTGTGTGTGTGTGTGTGTGTGTGTGTGTGTGAGTGTGTGTGAGTGTGTGTGTGTGTGTGTGTGTGTGTGTGAGTGTGTGTGAGTGTGTGTGTGTGTGTGTGTGTGTGTGTGTGTGTGTGCCTACCAGCCTCCTCCAGCCTCCTCAACCCTGTCTGAGGATGAGTGGGCGCTTTCTGCCCCCTTGTCTCGCCCAGTTCTGGAACAGCGGGCCCCCTGTGCCTTCTTGTCATGTTCTGTTCCAGCGATTCTCACGCCGACCTGGCAGGCTTGGTCATGCCGGGGTCTCATCCACAGACACAACACCACACACTCATACAGACTATTTCACGTACACTCTCACACAACCTCCCCACCCCACCCTAGCCCAAACACACACACACACACACACACACACACACACACACACACACACACACACACCACACATATACACATACACACACACACACACACTTACACACAAACACATGCATAGATAAACAAAGAAGAGAAACATGCCAAAATGTACTTGTGTTGTGGCTAGCAAAGCGTGAACTGGAAAGCCGGAGTGAGGGCAAAACAAAGGCAGGCTTGTGGACAGAACCGCAGCAGGCAGCAGTGTGAGCCATCAGAGCGAGCGAGCGAATGGCCGGCACAGATAACCCCTGGATATCCCAGCAGGCCACTCCACAGGCTGGGGCTGCACCGCACTGTCAGACAACAACAGGAAGCGAGGCGGCGGGAGGAAAAAAGCTACACATGCTGTGTCTCTATTAGAGATAACCACTGACACCTTATGCGAGTAAAATACAGTTTATCCATTAAGTAAGGAACACATAACACACGCAAGCAGATTCACACACACACACATACACACACAGACACAGACGCACGCAGACACGCACACACACACACACATACACACACACACAGACAGACACACACACACACACACACACACACACACACACACATAGAGGTTCCATCATACATACTGGAGAGTCCACTAGAAGTGAACAAATCCCCCTCAGCACTGTATGAACCCTTCATATGTCATGAGGAGGTCTTTGGGCCGACGAGAGTCTAATCTAAACATTCGCTGGGGCCCAACCTCCCATTAGCCCAGCTACTGTGAAGCAGCCGACGTCACGGCCACACTCGGATCATACAGCTCTGTCTCATTAGACACTCCACTTTAAACGATGGGATAATCAGTAGCTCCGCTCAGGAGGTCAACAGCTCCGAGTGCCCACTCGCGGGGGGGGGGGGGTGTGAGGACATGCCCCGGGATTCGGGCAATTGGATGCCCATCTCTTTTGTCCCCCACCACCACCACCACCACCACCACCGGCACCCCACTCTTCAGCGCCATCAGAAGTGCCATCAGTTAAGAGCCCAAGCCTGGGGGTTGGTGAGACCCATTCAGACACTAATTCATTACAAGCCCCCGTGGATTAAGGCAAGGAGGGGTGATGACATCCACTGAAGGAAGTCACTCTCATTAATCTGCAGTGGGGTTTGCACTATAAAAAGGGGCAGAATGTTGGGGGTCGGGGGTGGGAGGGTTCACCATGGCAACTCTTCAAGGCAGGCTAACCTTTCCTCGTTTTACCCAGCCAGGTGTTTATTATTCCTTCATTTTAAGAAATACAGATGTGAAATGTGAAACAAGTTGGGCTGGATGAGGAGGGGAGATGAGCAACTGGTGTGGCATCTGGCTGCTAACCACCTTCATGTGCAAGTGCAGGAGCAGATTAATGGCCCTGGATTAGCATATTTATGGGAGGGCTTTCGAAGCGTGCACACACACACACACACACACACACACATACAGTACATACACACATACATACACACACACACACACACACACACACACACACACACACACACACACATACATACACACACACACACACACACACACACACACACACACACACACACACACACATACACACACACACACACACACATGCCCTTAAGGGCCAAAACTAACCCCTCTCTTTTCATCCGTCTCTATTCAGCACCCCTGTCTCATACACACACACCAACCCCCTCTCCAGTGGGGCCAGTCAACTACCCACAAAACAGGAAGAGAGGGATGAAAGGAGGCAGAGGGAATGAAAGAGGGGGACATGACCAAAGCTTTGACCAAAAAAAAATGTGGCTGCCATTGCATCAGCCTTTAAAGAGGCTCCCACTGACAGCAGTATTATTGAAACCCAAGCCAACCTCTGCAACACCTGCTGGTGCAGGCCAACTGTGCTAGCGCTCTTGGCTGCAACTACACAGTGATGCCGCCTTTATTTTTACCGCCAGACTCATGCAAGGTGAGGTAACCAGCATGACATCACCTTCTGTGCTCACAGACGGGAAGTGGGGAGAAGCCCAGGCAAGAGAGAGAGAGAGGGAGGGAGGGAGAGAGAAAGAGAATGGGAGCGAGAGAGAGAGAGAGCAAGAGAATGGGAGAGGGAGGGAAAGAGGGAGAGAGAGAGTGAGAGAATGGGAGGGAGAGAGACAGAGAGAGAGGGAGAGAGAGAGAGAGAGAATGGGAGGAAATCATGAACTGTGCGATGCCTGTTCAAGGGAGTAATGTTTTCAACATCAGTATGATGTTTTGAAGTGTTTTTGATTCATCAATCACATAAGGCCACATGGTCCCTAACAGATGCAGCTGACCAGGATGTGAAGTAGTGCTCTGAAGCGTAATGTTTTGGGGAAGAAATAAATCATTTTTTTATATTATTTCATAAATATGCATGAGCAGAAAAATGCTCCTGCCATGGTTGAAATAAATAAGCACTTTGTTATACCAGTGATGTCAAGTGCTTAAAATATAGATTACCAAAATATATCAATGAAATATCTTGCCTCTATAATTACTATTCTGTAGGACTGCATTTCTTAGATGTTGAATGTGAGATTTTTCTTATTTTTGTCAGACATAATGTTATCATCAATGATTTCTCTATCAGATTTCTGTCTTTATGAGGACTTTTTAGAGTCAAAATTAACTTTTAACATTTAGCGTAAAATCCATAAGCTCACTAGCCTTCATACAAACTTAATGTTTATACACGAACACTGCTACTAGACCTTTTGAATCCACAAAAAACATGCCTCTTATGTCTGTGTACGTAGGCTACACCGGATTTGATGTACGATAAACACAACCAAGAAGAAAACCGTTTGAAATGAGCAGAAATTATAATCAGAAGTTAATTTTCACCAAAAACCAGGACAATTCATGTCCCGGGAAATATTGTTAATTATCCGGGACAGTCACTCAAAAAAGTGAACAATCCCGGGAAATCCAGTGCATGTGGCAACCCTTCAGTAACTAGACCTGAAATCATGGCTATACTAAAATGTCCGTAATATCTAGAATCCACTCAGTGTAGTTTGCTGTGTTTTCCCTGCAGCTGAAAGGTAGGCCAGGATTGTGAGGACCGAGGTGAGAGATCCTTCAACAGTGACAGTGTCCTGCAGTGGCCACCTGGGCCATTGTGTCCAGACCATACCTCTCATTAAAGCACCCTGTCGCTTGTGGCCACCAAACACACACACACACACACACACACACACAAACACACACACACACACACACACACACACACACACACACACACACACACACACACACACACACACACACACACAGTCCCGGCATTGACACCCGCCAGACAATAGATGGTCAGGGCAGAGGAGTGTCAGTGCAGTCGTGGAGCAGTCAGCTATCCCTGAACCCCACTGAGACAGCCACGACAGCTGACACATTTCTCCAGGTGTATGTCAAGGCAG
>NW_027468598.1:23823967-23836467 GCF_046254945.1 Alosa pseudoharengus | reverse complement strand
CACACACACACACACACACAAAGAAATACACGAGTCCAAAGCACGCACATACTGCCTAGCCCACAAATGTCTAGCAAAATTAGTAGGGTACCATGATTATGTGACTGCATTCTTGTGACCCAAGGAGAAACACTTAATAAAAAAAAATCTAGTTTTCCAAGCAGAGTTCTCAAACAAACCCACAAAGTGTGGCTCTTGCTGTACACACAGTTTAAAGAATTGCTCATAAGCCCACAAAATGCGGGCTGCTAATGCTAGACTAAAGCATCATCACCGCTGTGGATCTATGCTAATCCAAATGCCCACAAACCTGAGGTGCGACAAAACCACACTAATACCAGCCATCCAGGAACATCCCGGCAAACAGCGTGCGGTAAGTATGGGGTGTCAGTTTATTTTGAGCTCAAAACGACTCCAGCTCAAAGGAAGGAATATAAACGGCTAAGAAGAAGTGCTTCACCCCAGCAAAAAAAGGTATTTATAAATAAGCTCCCATCTCTCTCCACCCCCTGTTCTGCAGATTTACATTTTTATGAACTGTGGAGTGATCTAAAGCCTCCTTAAGGAGGAGGGGCTGGGAAGTGGGGGGCATGATTCCACAACAGCAGGAATAAAATAGGCCAGGCCATCCTGTTTCCAACCACCACCCCCCTCCCCCCCGAAACACACACATATACACAGAGACCCCACCACAATTCAGTAAAATATTGATGAAGAAAACAGGTCTGCCCCCTCCTGGAACACAAGGCGAAGAGTGAAGTCATGGAAGCAGACACAATTTCCCTCCCCTGCCCTGCCCACCAACATAACTAGTATGCAAGCTTGCACTCGGCAGCCATCGCACCTGCCAATCTCCCTCTCCCTCTCAGTACTCCTCTACTCTACCTCTGCTTCTGAGTGTGCAGAAGGACTTGAACACTCCATCACCTGGTTACACATGGTACTGCAACCCTCACAATCATCTCACCTATTGAGGTTTGAGCATGAGCATGGATGGCTTGGAGTATTGAGTATGGATGGATTGGAGTATGGAGTATGAAGTATGGAGGAGTATGGATGGATGGGCCTTGGGAGAGGAATTTTGCATCAGAGAGAAAGTTTGAGCGTACAACATCTGCTGCTAGGCTTTGTTCTAATCAATGAAGCTTAAAAAGGGGAGGACTCATTTAAAAAAAAAAAGTCGCCCAAATGACACTTTGCTAAAGAGAGGCAGCCATGTCCTTGACTGAGTCTCATAATCCTTGGCCCTCTTAATTATTATGACTGATTGTGCCTGGAGACAGTATTATTTATATGGCAATGCTGAAGGTTGGAGCATTTCTCCAAAATTACAGGGCACTGATTACTTTTGCATTAGCTGTAATGTCAAATTAAAGCTTTATTGATAAAACAATTGGCAACATGTGGCGACGGCAAGGCACCATCCAAGGCGGCAATATTGCCACTCCATTCAAACGCAATGTTATTATCTCCGGCAAAACGCAGTGAAATGAAGAGATTTGAAAATGGTAATTTGTTGATTCATGGGATAAAAAGGCTGCATCTGGTCTCTAACCAAACACATGAATCGTGGGAGAATGAGGGGAATGAGAGTCTATATAGCCATCAGAGCTGAATGCACATCCCCATTCATTATACAAAAGAAGTACCGCCGATGCAGTTAAATATAGATCTGTTTCTGACATTTCCCCAGGACACTAAGCCATGGATGTTCTGCCATGTTTTTTTGCATGGTAAATAATGAGCGGAAGTTCTCAACAAGCAGAGTGGAAATGGAAACTGACTAGATTCATCACACCATCCACCCCCCCACCCCACACCCCCTTGACCGAAAACCGTCAACTCCCCTCGTGCTCCCGAGCGGGAGGACATGTTTGAAAGGTGCTTTCCAATTACGCGTCAATTTGTCACACATCTCCCCCGTTTAATTAAATGCAACACATCAAACTGACGATGTAAAATGCAGGGGTATTAACATGATGACCGATAATGGTAGCTGCCAAAAGAGAGGGGGGGGGGGCACTTCCCCTCTCTCTCTCTCTCTCACCCTCGTGGCACAGAACAAAACATCAAGATGGGGGTCTTTTAGGGGCCCCACTGGTGTGTTGCCCAGCATCTTATCTTAACCCTAATCCTGCTGCCTGCCTGTCAAGGAAAGAAGAAGAAAAAAAACATGCTTCCATAATTGCTTCTCAAGTTTATATGAAATTAGCACCTATATAAGTCAGATTATCATGGTGTGGTGGTGGATTTGAGGGGGGTTGGTGGAGTGATATGGGCACTGACTGAGAGCTCATTAATTACGGAATTTTCCGGTAGGGCCCAGGGGAGGGAGAAGGGGCCCCGGGGCAGAAACTGAGCAGGATGTGGAGGAATTCGCCGCTGCTACCGTCTCCTGGAGGATAAAAAGTCCTGGAGCTCAGCCTTCTCCTTCCCACAAAGAGACCAAAGAAAACAGTAATTTGATGTCTTTGCAATAATGCCACTCTATTGACCGTGGGTGAAATATAAACAGCTTTATTAGTGGCACTGTTGGGAAGCCATGAGCTAAAAATGAGCAGCAACAGCAACACAAGCACACACTCATATGCATATGCACTTGCACACACATGCACACTGACACACTTACATATTTTCCCTGATGCAGTATAATCAGAATGAACACAATAATTAAGCTTCCAGTAACATTAGTGGTTAATGTTTTTTTATTATTATTATTCTAATGCTCTGTCAATATGAGACTTTTAGGCACACATGTTCATCAGCCTTCTGTTGCGAGGATTTTGTGAGCAATTCATTAGTCAAAAACTCAGTATGGTTACTATTCCAGATTAATAATGACAGATTGAGATTTAGGCCAGGAAGGGAAAGTTAAGCAGCTTATTACATTTTGTGGATGTCGGATGGCTGCAACGCTAATGATTATTGCGATAAATTTCACCTCATCTTTGACCTTGCCAAAACTGACTCCGCACCAATGATCTGCCATCCGTTGTTCTGATAAAAGAGTACACCAATAAAAAAGAGAATGTTTTCATTTCCTTTGCCTGGTAGTACAGTATTTCCGACAAAGGTTTTTGCTTGTGACAGCTAATTTTCTGCTTCACAGTTCAAACACAAGATGTATTTTTGGACAGAATACATTTGGTCCCAAATAAACTTCAGAGATAAAAACTGTCTTCACGGTTCGCCTGTGACAGTTTCTCTGCAGTTAAATTCAGTAATTGATGGCCTTGATGCTAAAATTGAAGCAGATATGCCCTATCTCTGCATGAGCATATTGTCAGAGAAGAAAGCCAAATATCAACCAGTCAGCAACACTGCACTGTCTGCCATGTATAAATTGCTTCCTTCCAGAACAATGTGAATATGTGATGTCTACCATGCATTCACTCTCAACAAATCCACACATAGAGAGATGTAATTCTAATGCTTCACTCTAGCCTTTCAATGCAACATCTATCTATGCTGTGTTCTAATGCCTTTTGGTGATAGAAACAAACTGCAGAAAAAAAGAATGTTTAATTTGCAGATAAGTCCATGGGGTACACAGTTCCTGATTTGTACTATTGTACTGCCAACGTTAGTTATATATGGATTACACGAGGAAAGCACTTCAAATGTTATAAAGAGCAAATAATTAGCCCAGAGCTTAACATAATATTTACTGCACAAGGACTGACTTATCCTTCGTCTTGAACAGTGAGAGAGGCAGAATGGGAGAGAGAGAGAGGAGAGGGGGGGTGAGAGAAAGGGAGGGAGGGAGGGAGGGAGAATGATATACAAACACATCCTTGCTCCAAAAGACTCACTCACTCTATTCACTCGCTCACACTTATCATGCTTTGCAGCGGAGCTTTCTTCATCCCCATGGCAACAACTCAGCTGCTTATCCTAATCACTTTAGGTTAACCTTGATATGAAAACGTGCCCAGGGGACCATTTGCGCCATTGTGTCAGCTTCTGAAGGCAACTAGCACTTCCAATCATTGCCATAAAAGACATGGCACTTGGAATATCGGAGGAGCCAGGAGATAAACATACAGAGAGAGAGAGAGAGGGAAAGGGAGGGCTCCACAAAGGAAGGCAGCAGTTCAAAAGACAAAGGGAAAGACTCCACCGAAATGGTTTTTATGAGGCGCCAGAAGAGAGGAAACAAAGGGAGGGGAAGAGGGAAATGATAGCTGTCCAGGGTGCTATAGCTGATCACACAGCTTGCATAGCTGGAATGCTAAGCTGCTTCCGTATAGAATTACTCTTCCCCCATATAGCAAACATAAGCCTTGGCTAAGGGTCAGAATTGGCCTTCTGGGAACAGAGCACTTGCAGTTCTTTTATGATCACCATACATTATGTAGCAAGGACTGCCATCTACCATTGTGTGACTGGACAAGCCAATATCTTCCCTTTTGTTGAACAGACATGGTACAATTGACCAGCTTATTCCTCGTTGAAATGCCTGATATCTGCTCTTGTCATGGCTGTGACTAGCCATTAAAGAGACTGTGGATTCTAAATTAAGAAATTGCAGAGCCTAAATCCACCAGCCAGCCCCTGTGTGTCACCTTCTCAACATCCTCAGCATGTAGCTCATCACGGTGGGTAATGATTGCAAATGCAAAACAAGACATCTCCCCCGCAGTCAGCCTAATGCATCAAAGTTAGCGCCATGATCCATAAAAGGTGTTGGGGGCTGAGGCGCCGGGACTGCTCTCTGCAAATTCTCCTATTAGCTATTCCACCCCCCCCCCCCTCCCCAAATAGCTGCAAGCTTTGACACTATCAATTACTATTAGTTAGGTAAATAGGTTTCTAATAATGATGAACTGTGGTTTACAGTACATGCATAATGAGAGGGGTTATTATGACTTGAGTCTGAAAATGGTTTTGTTGTAATGGGAAAGAGGATCTTTTATAAAAATAGAAATGTCGCCTTTGGCTACTGTGGGTGGGGAAGGGAAAATGACAGATGCAAGTCATCAAATCAGACATTACACAAAACATTCAAACAAACAGGCAGACAGAGGGTTGAAAAGGTAACGGGAAAGAGGGGAAAAAATTAAATGTGACAAATGCTTGAGTGCCTCGGAATATTGCTTTGTGCTTTATGGGGACGTTTGGCCGAGGGTCACTGAGCACATTCCCTGAGCCAGCGCAGAGGGGGAGATTAGCCTGGACACAGAGGGATTGAGGTGACCCGTCCCCATTTCCCATGGCCTCCAGGGCTCCGGCCCAGCTAATTATGGGTGACCCAGAGACCACAGGGGTCTGGCTGACTTCTCCCCCCCTCCAGCCCTCCATTAGACCCACAGCGGCAGGTCAGAGTGGACGACGGGCCGCTGCTCCGTGACCATATTAAAAGCGCCGGTGGCCACGTCGGTGGAGTGGACGTTTGGCAGGCGGCCGCGACCACGGCGGTGGTAGACAGCTACACGAGTCGACTTATTTCTCATCAGTTCCGCCTGGGCTCGTCTGGATCGATCCGACGAGTGGCTTCCTGTCGAGTAAATATTCATAAGATCACGGAAGCACAAGTCTCGAGCTTTTCCTTTGAAGTGCAAACATCAGGTAATTTCCACACTCTACTCTGAACTTCTCCTCTGCATTGTCTCTGTGTTCACCGAACACATCTACTGAAACATTAGCTTCACTCAATAAGGTGGACTACAGGCTCAGAGACAAAAGGCATCTTAATACTGGATTCATTCTTAAAAGTACAGCCTATTCTGATTTACCTGCTTTTTATTCCATACATCTCTTAAATATATCACAAGTTGTATACTCCAAATAGCCTATTTTAAAACTTGTGAGTACTTGTGAGGAAAGGGTGGCTGCTGGATTTCAACTTAAACTGACTCCCTGAGTATACTGTCAGTGGATAAGAAGCTGTTAAGCCTAAGGCTATGGAGATACCAAGAAATGCATAAGCTCTGCATATATCTGCATAAGTCTGAGTCAGTATGGAACGTGTAAAGTGTGGTCTTTTTTACACTGATTTTATGTAATCTCTCACTTTACCTTTAGAAGTGGCTTTGATGTTCTCAACACCAAGATGCATCTCAAAAGTGAGTCATCTGCTTTCGCTTATACTGTTACTAACAGCTTATACACATGTAATAACAAAAGGCATTCTATTAGCCAACAAATTAGCACAGTATTCGTTAAGAGTATTAAATTAGAGGATTAAATTGAGGAAAATGGAACCATATCGCAGATCGAGTCCAAACCCATGCCAAACCTCTCCCTCAGAGAGATAACTAGAGAGTAGAACGAGTCCAAAAATAACACCAAATCCACCAAGCACAGGCGCCATTCCTGCAGTTCTCCCCACTACACCGATATGATTAATCACTGTTATCACTGATTTGGCCACAGTTGGAAGGATCTGCACATATAATCATGCACGAGCCAGTGTGTGACATGTCAGAGATGACTACAAACTGCTGGAGCAGGAGAGCATATCTGGACACACACACACACACACACACACACATATAACAACCCCCCGTAGATTAAGCTGAGGGAGACATGTGCCCTGCATAGCAAACATGCCCAGAGCCTGGCTTCAAGCTCTGCTCTCCTCTCCTCTCCTCTCGTCTCTGCTCCTCCCCGAGTTGAAGCACACCTCCAGCTCTCTGTGGTGACACACTCCACACCGTGGCACACAGCTCTCAGCCCTCTGTGTGTAAGCCCACACCCGTCTCCCTGTGTGACAGAGATAGGGGCCGCCTCGCCTCTCCGTGCAGTGGAAACACAAGCCCACGCACTTAATTAAATCATCGCCTTTTCTTTTTCTCTCTTTCTCTTTCTCTCTCTCTGCCTCTCTCTCTCTCTGCCTCTCTCTCTCTCACACACTCTCTCTCTCTCTCTGCTGCATTTTTTTCTTTGCATGGAGACAAACACTTAATCCACAAATTACCATTCTTATGATAAATTGACACCAGCAGACACCCAAACACACGGCCGCCCCCACCTCACGCACACAGGAAGCCATGTCACCAAAATAAAGTTGCATTTTGATGAATAGGTTTGTCGTTAAAGGAGGGGGAAAAAACACACTCAAACACACACACACAGCTGCACATGCCCCATTGGCGAATCCATGGATTAAAGTAACACCCACTTAAATTGCCTGGTGTAAGTATAAGTGGGTTAATCCTATTACAGCTATGCCTACCCCTCCAGTGGAGACATGGTTCCCCCATTCCACTATCACACCCCCCCACACCCAGACAGAGAGCCATCACTACCACTACCAAGACCTCCAAAACCACAGGGGGTCAGGGGGAAAAACAGGAGCTTTGCCCGTACAGACAAACTCCCCTGCTGTCGGCAGAAAATGTGATATTTCGTGTAAACAAAACTATACCGGCGCAGAATGTTACGGCATGCGCCTGGAAACCGCGGGGTGGTGTCAACGCAAATTAAACACAGAGAGGTTATGTGTAGTTAGAGGGAGGCTTAATTAGCAATGTGTGGCTCAGAAGAATAGCTATCTAGCAGAGCGTGCACGCTCACAGAAACACTATTCTCCACAGTGTAAATATTTTGTTTTCCATTCAATGAATGGCCAGGACTTGTGATTCATAACCAGCCTAATGGAATCCCAGACAGAATGCAAAGAAGGAAGATCTGCAGTGTATTCATAACACACAGAGAGAAAGAGATTCAGTCTAAGATGGAGATAGAAGGAAGGTGGGCAACAAGAAAGAAGGAGAGAAAGAAAGAAAGAAAGAAAGAAAGAAAGAAAGAAAGAAAGAAAGAAAGAAAGAAAAGAACCTGGGAAGGTAGGAGGGCAAAAAAAGGGAAAGGAGGAGAAGTTGTAGAGAGATAGTTATGAGTTAGATAGTGTGGAGGATGATGGACACCTCTGGTCCAGTGTCTGTGTGTGGGCCCACCGCTCGTTGAGGATGACGTGTAAGCACAGACACGGAGAGCAAAAAGCCAATAAGGGTAATGAGAGCAGGGCCTCACCGAAGCAATAACGGCAGCCCAGTGACTCAGGCCTGGCTTCTGGCACGTTCTCTCTCTCTCTCTCTCTCTCTCTCTATCTCTCTTCTTCTCTTTCTCTCTCTCCCTTTCTCTACTCTGAGGAGCTGACCTGCTTTTTTTCCCTCCTCACAAACAGAGGGCAAGGTGCAGGACATCAATAATGAATGCACACACTTAGTGTCGCCGCCAGCAGCATCGGCAGCCGCGCGGCCAGCCGGCCAGTACAGCCGAGAGGAGAGGAGAGGAGAGGAGGGGAGAGTGAAGGATGAGGGATTTTCTTTTATTAAAATCCCCCCTCTGCCATTATTGCCGAGGCCCTCAAACAAATCACAGACCTTTATGAAAAATGTGAGACAGAAAGTAATGAGATGGGCTGAGCAGGGAGGCAAAGGAGGATAAACAGACTATTTTCTTTCTTTCTTTCTTTCTTTCGTTCTCCACCTTCTTTTCTTACTTTTGTTATTTCTTTCACTTTTGCCCTCAGTTTATGCCTCTCTCTCTCTCTCCCCTTTTCTATCTCTCTCTCAGGTGGTCCCCAGATGCAAAGAGGGCATTGATCTGTAGGCTGGTGTCTCAGTGATGCCCCAGAGTTGGCTGCTGAGCGTGATCCACGGACTTGAGCTCGGGTCAGCAGCTGTTGATCTCCGACTCTGACCGGAGCACACCGCAACTCACCTCTATTTGACAGGATTGGCCATAATGGCTGACAGTGGTGGTTGGTAGTGTCAACGGCAATGGCCTGCTTAACTTGTCTCTTTCAGCAGAATGGTTGAGACGTTTGTGATTGTGTGTGTGTGTGTGTATGTGTGTGTGTGTGTGTGTGTGTGTGTGTGTGTGTGTGTGTGTGAGAGATTGTGTGAGATTGTGTGTGTGTGTGTGTGTGTGTGTGTGTGTGTGTGTGTGTGTGTGTGTGTGTGTTTGTGTGTGCGTGTGTGTGTGTCTTTGTGGGCACATGACATGCTTGTCTGGACACAAGAACATTGATGGAGGCTGCCCATTCAGCAAAACTAGTGCAATTCACTGCCATAAAGACAAAAGGGGGAAAACCAGAGAGTGGAGCCCACTATTAATGACACCTCCTCCCGTTCATGTGTGTGTGTGTGTGTGTGTGTGTGTGTTCCTCACTACTCAGCCCTGTCTCTCATAACATCACATTTTCCCACACACACATCTAGCAGACAGAGAGAGAAGACAGGAGGAGGAGGAGAGGGAGGAGGGGAGAGACAGATGCTGAGGACGGATGGATGAACGCAACTCGGGGAAGTTCAGCCGTGCACGCCGTGACGGTAGCACACCTCCAGTCCATCTGAGGAAGAAGGAGGGAGGAGAATGAGAAGAGGAGGAGGAGGAGGAGGGAAAGAAAACAACAAAAATGCATGGGACTCCGGCGCTGTTAAATGAGCGAACGCTCATATTTCTGGCTAATGTAATTCCTGCTACAGTGGGGGCCCCTGCATATCAGGAGATGGAGGATAAATCTTCCGGCGGCCCAAATTTACGGCGGCTGCCTGCTCCTCCTCTGTGAGATCGATTTCACACCATATTTCTGTAAATGATGGCTGCTGTGTCTAAGCCCTGCACAGCCTGCTGTGAGGAAGAAAGGAGGGTGTGAGAGAGAAGGAGGAAGAGAGAGAGAGAGAGAGAGAGAGAGAGAGAGGGAGGGATGAAGTGAACAAGACAGAGAGGAAGGTTGGGATATGAGAAAAGAGAATGACCAAGACAGAGAGGAGCAGATAGATAGGATAGAGTGGAGGGAGGGGTGCATGAAAGAAAAGAGCATAAAAGAACAGAAAGAGAAAGTGAAGTAGAACAATAGAAGCAGAAAGACACAGGGAGAGACAGATGAATGAGAGAGATAGAGAGAGGGAGAGAGAGAGATAGAGAGAGGGAGAGAGAGATAGAGAGAGGGAGAGAGAGAGATAGAGAGGGAGAGAGAGAGGAATGAGAGAGATAGAGAGATGGAGAGAGAGGATTGAGAGCGAGAGAGGAATGAGAGAGATAGAGAGGGAGAGGGAGAAAAAGAAAGAGGGAGAGAGAGAGAGGAATGAGAGATATAGAGAGGGAGAGAGACAGAGGAATTTGAGAGATCGAGAGAGAAAGAGAGAGAGAGAGGAATGAGAGATAGAGAGAAGGAGAGAGAAAGAACAGTGGTTCTTTTACAAACAACAAACAGGCGGTCAGTAGCCGCGGGGTCTGAGGGCAGTAGTGCTTATTTATCTGTGGGGCGAGTCGTCCGTCAGGGGGCAGTTCTCAGCTACCCGCCGAGAGGTCATAAATTACCTGTCTGACCACCATCAATCCCACACCGAGGGTGAGACACACACACACACACACACACACACACACACACACACACACACACACACACACACGCACACACACACACACACACACAATACATATACGGCAGTACTTTGCCACAAACACTCAAAGAGATGTGAGCTGACCACACACACAGACACAAGAACTCTTTAGCACTCATAGGTCTTCCCACTGCTGACCACTTGCCCCCAGGGTGTCAGCGCTCGTGAGAAATTAGTGCTTGGCAACTCCGCTGTGCTGCAGTGTGTTCACTTTCCCGATACTCTGTGAAACTTTTCCTCTTCGCTACTGGGTGGACTTGAAAAGAGCCGCTTCCTTTTGGGTCCTCACAAATGGGTCGGCACAAGCAAGAAAGATGACAAACACTCACACGTTTTTCATTCAAAGGAGATTTATAAATAGACTGTTGTCTTTCTGCATCTGACTATTTCTGGTGTATGGAAATTGAGATGCGTGCTCAATTGTATTCATGAGCAGCAGCGACGTTTGAAAGATGCTTACACTCCTATGTACAACCACACACAAAAAACAACATTACATGTATCTCAGCATGGACACTGCTTCATCCACCCCACCCCGCCCTCACACACACACACACACACACACACACACACACACAGTATTACACATATCTCAACATGGACACTGCTTCCATCTTGTTTGCTCACACACACACACACACACACACACACACACAAACACCTTACACTTAAGAGTGTGCAGGGTCTGGTAAAGCCGTTTCTCTCAAATCCTGTTAGATCAGCTCAACATCAATAATGCAGGGCTCTTTATCTTACCTCTCTGACCTCCTAAATCTTACAGTTTCTCTCTCTCTCTCTTTCTCTCTCTCTCTCTCTCTGTTATCTCTTTCTCTCTCTCTCTCTCTCTGTTGTCGCTCTCTCTCTCTCTCTTTGCTCTCTCTGTTCTCTCTCACTCTGTTCGCTCTCTCTTCTCTCTCTCTCTCTCTTTCTCTCTCTGTTCTCTCTCTCTCTCTCTCTCAACATCTCATTTCCCATCTATCCTTTAATCCATTCTCTGTCTTCTTCTTTCATCCATCTCCTGCCTTCTCCATCTCCACACAGTGTGTCCCACATAGACTACAGTACCACATATCCACTTCCGAAAGTGAAAAAATGCCCGTTTGAAGTTAATTATACAGATGATGGTCAAGTTTTTTTTTTTTCAGAAACAGACTGACACACATATGGACAAGCAAATAGCAGACAGTTCCTTAAAAGTGGTTTCCACCAAGCAAGTTGAGGGTGTGTGTGAAGTGTGTGCTATCTCCCTTCTTAGATCATGTGTGCATAAGAAGCTCAATGATAAAGGAAAAATTCTATCTATGGCCATACTGTGACATGATACTGATGAAAGATCAGATATTTTTCTAGTGTGTTTGTGTATCTGATGCCTGTGCTGTGTTGTGTGTGCATGTACTGTATATGTGTACGTATGTGTGGGCACTCTTTGTCTTTGCTCACTGCAAAACACACCACACGATGTAGAGTGACATTCCACGAGTACCACACACACACACACACACACACACTCCCTTTTTTCATTTACTTTTACTGGCACATACAAAGCCTGAGCTGTCGACTCCACTAGATTCCCAGGCCACAATTGTGCTGCAACAATGAAACTGTGTGCGCGCGCACACACACACACACACACACACACACACACACACACACACACGCACACACACGCACACACATGCACACACACACACACACACACACACACACAGAAGCAGTGTTAAGAGACCACATTCTGTTAAATCACTTCTGATTACTTCTGAACTTAAATCACTTCTGCCCACTTTTGTTAAAGAAACTTAAATTTGCCCTAATTAGCGGCGTCCTGGAATGTTCTAAAAACAGACACAAAAAAATTAAACCCACGCCAGATGAAGACAGAAGAAAAGATGGAGAACAGAGAGACAGAGAAAGGGAGCGAGGGAGGAAGGGAGAAAGAGAGTGCTTGATTGAGATGTGTTCCACTACAAAAGAGGCCTTGGCGGGCGCCAGTCTTTTCTAATCAGGTGTTCATTATACAAACAGAGCAATAAGAAGATAATAAGGAATCCCCCAGCTGTGTGCTGTCATTTGGCAGCCTCTTCAGCACAACTCGCGGCCCTCCAAAAGAGACGGGCTAATCCTCGCCGGAGTGTAGTGGTGGAGCCT
>NW_027468598.1:23808967-23821467 GCF_046254945.1 Alosa pseudoharengus | reverse complement strand
CACACACACACACACACACACACACACACACACACACACACACACACACACACACACAGATCGACATGCCGGAAACAATCATGACACACACATACACACACACACACACACACACACACACACACACACACACACACTTCCAAAGTCAAAGCCGATTCTCCACTCAACGTATCTCTCTTCGCTAGCTGCAGACTCGATGCAAACAATCTTTCTTTTTGAAAGCACTCCCCATTCACAGGATCCACACACACGAGCGCGCCAACGTTTAGCTACGCCGCCACTGATTATTCCAAAGACTTATCTCTGTGTGTTTTCTAGATGAAAGGCTTGTCCCCTCCCACCTCTCCATCCCTGTTCTCCTCCCCCCCTGCTCTGGGTTTGTTTGCTGCTTGTTTATCAACCGACTTCCGCTCTTGCACCACCACCACCCCCCCAACACACACACACACACACACACACACACACACACACACACACACACACACACACACACACAGACACACACACACACCTCCCCCCTGTTGAAAACCGTCGGGGTTCAAACTAAATGCCTCACCGCTAATTATCCAAGATGCTTCATGTTCATAACTCTACTCTTTTTTTCCATGTAAGAAAGGGGGCCTTGCACATTAGAATTGATTAGCATAATAGCGCCTCTGCGTTAGCTACGGGTAAATAAGGAGTGGCTGTGTGCGAGACTTGGCTGGCCTACTTCCTGTTCTTGTTAGGGAGGCAGGTTCCAGGCCTCAGGGGGGTGATGCGTGTAGGTACGGTTAACACCCTCACATGAGGGAGGAAGGTATGGGGGGGGGGGGCAACAGAGGAATAACAAGCGACAGATTCCCCATGACGACCAAAAAATGGGTGTCAGATTTCCCCAGTGTTGCTTTCAGCTCTTGAGACTGATGTTTTTGTTTATAAGTGAGGTGGCTATGACAGTGAGATTGGGTCAAGCAGCACAAGCATGTCAACAGTTATATGAACCACATCAAGAGAGAGGGTCTGTGACAGAGATGTTTTTTTGAATTTTACAAGCTATTGTTACCATGGTATCAAACACCATGGGGGGTTACGCTGTTACATTGTAAGTCAAACAAGAGATAAACAATGCCGACATTATAAATTCAGAATGAATATTCAGATTATGAGATAAAAAGGTCAGATTACAAAGCAGCTGAATCTGTCCCACTTGCAAAAGAAACACATCCGAATTATGTCCAGGTCGGAATACCGTGAAAAGACACGAAAGTGCTACAGGCAGTGGAGCGCAAATTCGAGCACAGCAGCACCGACACCTCTCTACGAGTCCCACGGGTGCAGGTGATAACCCAGCTCACCTCCGCCTAATTGTTTGGAGGATCTCAGCAGGCTGGTGGGGTTTCTTCTTTAATTAGGTTCATTGATGTGACTGACACTCATTCACATGCCACATTTGGAGCCTCTTAATTACACCTCCTGATTTTTAGTCAGAACCTCAGAGGCGTCACACTCGAAGCTTAGCTGTGATGTGCAGAACTGACATAGAGAACTGAATATCGCTGCGGCTAAGCAATGAGATGCATTGTTCATAGAATGTAAGCAATGAGCAGTGTTGGGAGGGTTACTTTCAAAACGTATTCCGTTACAGAATACAGAATACATGCCCAAAAATGTAATCTGTAACGTATTCCGTTACGTTACTCAATCTGAGTAACGTATTCTGAATACTTAGATTACTTCCGCATTGAATTGGATTTTATAAGTGTAGGAATGCGGCCATCAAATCCTGCTTAGGCCTACTAAACAGGCCTATTCTGGTGTGTTCTTCTGTTCCAAATGGCTGAAGTGTTAGGCCCACATAGGAGAATGTAAAGTCAACTAAGCTACCTGATACAACTTTAAAATAGCAAGGTGACCACTAAAACTACTGTACAGCAGACGACTAGGCTAATTAAAACAAACTAAATAAATAGGCTACTTTAAGGGCGTAGCCAGAAAATATATTAGTGCCTGTGAGATTTTTCGGTGGCATCAACCCAGTACAAGTGAGGGGCGCATATGACAGGTGGAACGCAAATGACCTGTAAATGTAAACACTATCTAGGCTACTGTATATCAGAGCTCTCAAAATGAACGTGATTGCGTAATGACAATCAAAAACCGCACGTTAAAATATGCTAGCCTACTCGCAAGAATAATTCTTCAGAGGCTCCACCATATAATCATTTTAAAACGTAGGCTAGATCTAATTAGAAAAAAAAATAATCCATAAAGCTATTTTAAGTTAGAATAAAAAACTTAGAATGCAGTGCCTATTTTAGAGATTGGTTTAATTGTAGGCCTAGGTCTAAATCAACACGTGAACTATAGGCTCTGTTTATTGATTAGCAAACTGTGTAACCGATTGGCCGAAGTAGCCTGAGCTATTAATACTTGGGAAAATATCCTTTGAACAGACATCAGGAACCGCGATCAGTGAGGAACAGGAGTTACCTCCACTTACTTTACTCCTAATTTGCTGTGCAAACAGTCATTTCAGGGTCTCCGATGACGCGTCCATAATGCGCGCTGGCTGCGTTTTGAGGCTAGTGCAAGACGGCGGGGCTTGGATTTAAACATGGAAATCATAGATTGCTTTTAGGAGCTTCTGAGTTGCCTTTATTTATTTAGAGAGTGAATAAACTTATGAAACAGAGAAGTATCGTCATGTAATCCATTGGTTTCAACAATGTAACTGTATTCTAAATACCAACTATTTAACTTGTAACTGTATTGGAATACAGTTACTCATAATTTGTATTCTGAATACGTAACGCCGGTACATGTATTCCGTTACTCCCCAACACTGGCAATGAGATGCATTGCACATAGAATGTAAGCAATGAGATACATTGTACATTGAATGTCAAAGCAAAGCGCAAAACGTTGCTTGACATGTAGAGTTGTATATGTGTGAGTGATTTGATCTTGTACCAGTGACCCTTCCACTGATCTCTATATTATACAGGGGTGCAGAAATAGGCAGTGTTAGTGGTGCGGCTGCATTGGGGCCCATGAGACGTGCTTGTTTTCACGTTTCAGCACTTTGACTGTCTTTATGTTACCAGAGCAATGTGGACTCTTATAGTGGCTTTCTCTTTGACTTCTCCGCTTTCTCAGTACAATAGCTCAAGTAAATTAATTGATTGCAAAATCCAACACATTGCTGGTGGTGACTACCATCTTGACCAACTGATGTTACACCAACCACTGGTGCATCAGATCCTGGAGAATCTGCTTTCCTATCTTGAGTATCTCTCTTTCATTCTCTCTCTCTTTTCCTCTTCCTCTCTCTCTCTTATTCTCTCTCTCTCTCTCTCTTGTCATCCTTCTCTTTCTCTGTGGTTTTTGCTTCCTCTGTGGGTCGTGGCCTTAGCCCCGAGGGCAATGCAAACATGCCATATTTCACTGGGCTTTAATGCACACACAGTGGCAGCAGACTCAAGAGAGCCACTGAATGCAGCCAAAAGCAAGTGCTGTTATTTATGGCCCTGACCCTTATTAATGACTGCTTATGAAACTAATGGACTCACCTTTGCCTGCTCTGAGTACATGTGTGTGTGTGTGTATGTGTGTGTGTGTGTGTGTGTGTGTGTGTGCGTGCGTGTGTGCGTGCGTGCGTGCGTGCGTGTGTGTGTATGTGTGCATGTGTTCACGTTTATGTGCAACAGACAGAATGCAAAATAAAACTGATGTTCTTGGCATTTACAGCAGGTAATGCATCCATAAATCACATCCTCATAAACAACAGCAGTTAAAAACACACACACACACACACACACACACACACACACACACTCACAGACTCACACACTCACGCACACACACACTCGTATGCTGTGAAGGCAGGTGAAATGGAACAGAGTTGAGTGACACAAGCCCAGCCCTGTCCCCAGAGAGTGGCTGTGTGGAGATAGTGGAGTGGACGGGTGTGGGAGCGGCAGCTAATGTAGCGCATATGCTTTCATACAACACTCCACGACTCAGCCTCTTAAATGAAGCCTATTCCACCAGGCAGGTGAGGGAGAGGAGGAGCGACAGATGGTCACATGGAGGGAGTCACACACACACACTCACACACACACACTCACACACACACACACACACACTCACACACACACTCACACACACACACACACACACACACACACACACACACACACACACACTCACACACACACCCTCACACACACACACACACACACACACACACACACACACACACACACACACACACACACACACAGCCGCTGAGACCCTTAAGCTTGGCCACATCAATCGGTTTTGCTCTCCGTCACTCGCTCCCCACTCTCTATCTCACTCTTTTTTTCTCCCCTCTCTCTTTCTTTCTCTCTCTTTCTCTCTCTCTCTCTCTCTCTCTCTCACTCTCTCTCTCTCTCTCTCTCTCTCTCTCTCTCTCTCGCCAAGTGAGATACACTACAGTAGCTGCACGATTCAAAGTATCTTTATTGCCAGCTTTTATTTCATCATTTTCTTTTTTTTTCCACCCTTCTTTCCCGGGACTGTCCTCGGCTTGATCCAACAAATCCCTCGGTTGTGATCAAAGGTGTGCTCGCCTCACATCTGAGAGACTGAGTGTTTCGCTGTGGAGGGGCCATAATGAAGTGGTGTGAGGGGGAACATCATAGCCACACATTCAGACTGACATGAACATTAAGCACCAGGGAGAGGCAGAGAGGGTTTAATGGTGCAGGAAAAGGAAGCACCCCCCCCCCCCCACACCGCGTGCGTGTGCTGGGCGGGTGGGTGGGTTGGTTGGTTGGTGGCGGTTTTGTGGACGCTGCTCGCCGCCGGGTTTATGTGCCATTTCACAATCTCGAAATGAAGACACTAGGACAGGCGGATAATTGAAATTAATTAAATTATCCAAAGAGTGAAGGGGGAAGAAAGGGAAAGATGGAGGAATGTGGTGGAAGAAATCATTGTTTGCTAACGGGGGGATAGCTAATTGTCAAAAGAAAATGATCTTTTCGAAATAAAGAGGTTCACTAATCCAGATGGTCATGTAAAACTGAGAGTTTAGGATAGCAGAACCCGCAGTAGACTAAAGGAATCTAATCGGAGGTTGATGACAAAAACCAAGTGTGCGCTAAGATAAGCAAACAAAATAATTAGCTTGAGAAACACTGGTGAAACACAAGTGGATTAGATGAGGGGGATTTTTCATCTGAAAGGGCAAATGAGTGATTCAAAACAACAGCACAAGCTTGCGTCATTAAAGCCCTTTCTGATTGAACGCACTGATTCAGATGAAAATAGATGGCCGGCCCTCCTGTATGTGTCTTCCGAGCTAATGACCAAACAAGAACGGCTTCATCTCTCACTAAGTAACATTAACATTCGCCGCTTTAATACAAGAGTAATTGATAAATAAATCAAGTGAAACCTGCAAGATGTGGAGCTGGAAGGGCTACTTGGGGCTAATGCTAATTAAAGGCTAATTAAAATAGGGGTCTTTCAGTGTGAATTTAATAAAGGCCGGAATAGAATTTTTTACATCTCATTAGAATAATTTTTGAAATCTCAATTACAGGACTCTGGTGCTGATGAGCTCTGGTGTTGTTGCTGGCAAATGTAGGCCACTCAGGTTTTGGGCTAGGAGAGGAGGGCAGTGGGACAGATTTGTGTGTGTGTGTGTGTGTGTGTGTGTGTGTGTGTGTGTGTGTGTGTGTGCGTTAGTGTGTGTGTGTGTGTGTGTGTGTGAAACTGCGCTGGGTGCCTTTTACTCCACTTTAGCATGGGTGGAAGGAAAATCTGAAATAACTGGGCTTAATCCATTCATAATGTGCTGTTAGGCTGTTATGGGAGAGAGCGAGAGAGATCCCCACTCTGCTGAGGTCCTTCATGTGGCGCTGGTGCCTGGAGCCGCCCCTACGCCCACGCGGCCCTCTCCCAGTCCCTGCTCGCTGGCTGTGGTCCCGGCGGGGGGGGGGGGGGGGGGACTCTCTCGTGCAGCTGTCCGCCCTCTCCCTGTCTGCCGGCGGGCAGGGGCACACTATCACCTCCCTCCCAGCTCCGCGCGGCCCTGGAGGGGCCGGATAATCCGCGGCGTGGCTAAAGCACACCGCTGCCACCGCTGCTACCGCGGCTGCCGCCGCTACCGCTACTGGTGCTGCTGCCACTGCTACTCCTGCTGCTGAACACAACGCACCGGCTAATTCTGTTTTACACAGTGGCTGAACCCACCATCTACACTCACCTCTGTGACAGAGAGAGGGAAGGAGGTAGAGAGAGATGACTGAGACAAAAACCAAAAATCAGAGGAGGAAGAGTATTATATGGCTGAGCCATTCTCAATGGGAGAGAGAGAGGATGAGGAGGGGGACTCTCAAGCTCCCAGCATTTACATACAGAGAGGGAAAAGACTCAGGGCTTAGAGTGGGAAAGTGAGAAAAGTAAGTACTAGAAGGTGTGTGTGCACCTGTGTGTGTGAGTGTGTATGTGTGTGTGTGTGTGTGTGTGTGTATATGTGTGTGTGTGTGTGTGTGTGTGTGTGTGTGGAGGGGTGATGCCTAAGTTTCTCATGTAGATCAATGCACGCACCAACACAAACACGAACACACACACACACACACACACACACACACACACACACACACACACACACACACACACACACACACACACACACACACCTCAAAGGCCTCCTCAGTTCTCTTTCACCCAGTCAAGCTTTTGCGTATGCACCCTGTGATGTGACAAAAACATCTGCAACATCCATCCTCATCCGTTCCCATCCCTCTTCGGGGCTGAATTCCTCCGAGCAGACTTACCTATTTTTGTGCTCTTACAGTGGTGTTGTTGTGCTCTAACTGCTCAGAGTGGGAGTGAGGCCCTGGGGGAATGTTTAGTTCCCCTGGTGCTGGTAAATCTCAAAGAAATCTCTTTTTTTTTCATTTCTTTTTTTTTTTTTTTAAGAAGTAGGACACCTCCAAATAGCATGTTTGTCAGGGACTGAGTGTCTTCTTTAGCGTGCATCTCCCCATGTGCTGGGTTTGCCAGTGGGACTGTTTATTCTACTGTATGGCATTGGCTCCGGTGACAAGGTCAGCCACTGATGGCATCGGGAGATAAGGAGATGGATGTCTCCATGGAGGAGTCTGACGTGGAAGGTCATTGGTCTACCTTTCCCCCCTCTCTCTCTCTCTCTCTCTCTCTCTCTCTCATTCTGGATCTTGGCCATGATCAGGCTTCCATGATGATATCCATGCTGCCTCCTCTTTTGCGATAAACACCCTCAGAGCGAAGGAGAGATGGAGATGGAGATTGAGGAGGGGGACGGAGGGGGTGGGAGAGAGAGGGATGAGAGGACTGACACAGACACACCCAAGGAGGAGGAAAGTGAGGGTCAAGAGATACAGAGAGACAGACAGAGAAAAAGAGAGAGAGAGGGGGGGGGAGAGAGAGAGAGAATGGGAGGAGTCTGTAATGGACGAGGAGAGAGAGGCTTGAAGAGATAGATAGAGACGGAGAGCAACAGAGAGAGTGGTTGATGGAGAGAGTAGGGGGAGTCAGTGATGGATTGAGTGAGAGAGGGAGAGAGAGAGACAGAGCGAGAAAGAAAGAGAGAGAATCTTGTAGAGGATGAGAGATGGCCGTGACAGGCCCTCACTTTGCTCCGGCGTAATTGCTGATGACATTTAATTGTCCAATCGGCGCCATGTTAATAACTTGGGTCCCTTTGCCACCCATCAGTCTTGTGCCTGGGATGGAGAGGGGGAGCTCATCTTGGGCAAACAAGCCAAGATTTGTTTTGCGGTGTTAACACAGACACACACACACACACACACACACACACACAGTTCATCTTCCCTCCGATTTCACACACTGTGGCGGCCAAGGCACGAAGCATCCTTCAAAGCGACGACCGCCGGGGATATCAGCCGAGGGGAAATCTACATGCTCTTAGAGTAGCTCAGCCAGAGTGGCTCAGCCTGGGTGTGTCTGAGACTTCTCCTGCTCAACACTTTCTCTTCTTTCCCTCTCTATCCTTCTTTCTCTGTCTGTTTCTTTTGGGCTCACACATAAGCTCTCTGTACTTCCCACATAGACACACACACACACACACGCGCGCACGCATGCACGCACACACACACACACACACACACACACACACACACACACACACACACACACACACACACACACACACACACACACACACACACATCCAAGTCTGGGGCACTGGATGCAGATGTGCTCTCCCAGGCTTTAACATGACCAAAGACGTTTCGGCCATTCTCTCACTACCAATAAAAACGTTCAGCACATGAAGTGAAACCGAACACTCTCAGAACATGACATGCTTCTAATTGCGTGGCCCTTCAATCTTTAATGCCTGCACTTAAAAATTACACTCTTCAGAGTAAAAGGGGAGAAAAGATCTTTGGCACTTCTGAAAGGCAATTATGGTCAAGTGTAAAATTGTCCACCATGTCATGGCATCAAAAAATTGCGACCAGTGATTCTCATTTGCATACTAAAAGTTATCCCTTTCCCTCAACATTCAGGGCTCATTACAGATCCATGCTTAATGGCATGGAGTCTTTTCATTAATCCTGCCATTTCCTTCTAATGGACAGATGGTCATTCTCTTCTCACAGAGTACATGTCCATGTGGGATACACTGTAATGAAGACTGGCACGCCACAATTATGACCTTTTAGAAAGAAAACAGAGAGGATGTTACAGCTAATGGTTCAACATCATGATAGGTCAGATTGTCAAATACACGTCCAGTCAAGACTACAACAAACTGAAATTCTTGTGAAGATTTGACAGATTTCGGGTTTTTAGAATGTGACGGCAATGCTCTATGCAACGCTTTATGAACCACAGTCCCCACCTCTCAGCATCACACAAATGAACAGATATATGAACAGACAGGCACAGACACACCGACAGACAGACACACATACACACAGGCACAGACACACCGACAGACAGACACACATACACACACACATACACACACACACACACACACACACAGGCACAGACACACCGACAGACAGACACACATACACACACACATACACACCGACAGACAGACACACATACACACACACATACACACACACACACACACACACAGGCACAGACACACCGACAGACAGACACGCATACACACACACATACACACACACACACACACACAGGCACAGGCACACCGACAGACAGACAGTCATATACACACACACACACACACACACACACACACACACACACTCAGACACGCCTACAAACACACACACACGCACACACACACACACACACACACACACACACACACACACACACACACACACACACACACACACACACACACACACACACGCCTACAAACACAAACACATACACACAACCTGGGTGGGAATTTGCATGCGGCAGGCAGAGGCAGCAGACTCCTCTGTGGCCACAGATCAAACCCAGTCAGGCTGCGGTGAGGGGTTGTTGTGCTGAGAGGCACGTTTGTTGGAGTCACGTCGCTCCACACACACTCACACACACACACCCCGTGAGACACCCGCTGCTCATCTCTCATTACTCCACCCCTGACACACACACACCCACCCACAATAAACCACCCACACAAAAACACACACACACACGCGCTCACCACACACACACACACAAACACACACACACACACACACACACACACACACACACACACACACACACACACACACGCTTACCACACACAAACACACACACACACACACACACACACACACACACCCTCCTCCACAGACACACGTCAGCACAGCGGCCAGACAAGCACGCTGTGTGTGAGAGGACAGGCTCCACTGCACACCTCTGAATGAATCCCCGACTGTGGAGGGTCAGTTTGAACACAAGCCCATATTGAGTTTTCTGAGCAAATGGATGAGATGAACAGTGAAGCGCGGATCGCACTGGGAATCTCACTGGTGTCTTCTTCCCTGTGTGTCACCGGCTAGCGCAACACAATCACTCCCTTTATGAAAGTCTCACAGTAGTATAATACAGACTACAGTAGGTCAATTTAATTATGTGGCTGGCCCACCTTGATTTATTTGAGATATTGATTTTTGCAGTACACAGGGCATTACATTTTAGAGACTTCACCCAAAGACTTTAAAGACACTCGAGATTATTTGTTTGGCCTGGGATGTGTCTTGGGGGGGTCATTGATGAGTTGTAGTGTGTGTGAAGTCTGTGCTGGCCACTGCAGTCGTTCTCCGGTGCGGGCAGGTGGGTGATGTCAGAGGGATGATGAGGATGATGAGGGTGGCGGTGGTGGGGGGGGCATCTCCGCGGAAGCAGCTGGAGGCGGATCATGGCGGAGGAGGAAGGTGGCAGAGTTCCATCTCCCCACTCCGGAGGGCCCTTCTGTCTAATTACTGCTGCACTCCAGTGGCTCCTCTCTGTCCCCCAATCCCATTTGTCTGTGGGGGCACCTCCTCTCTCTCTCTCACTCCACACCACCACCAGCCACCCCCTCCCCACTCTCACACACACACTCACACACACTCACACACACTTCACCTCCCGCTCTTAAATTACCCTCTGTAAGCACCCTCTCCACACCAGTCCGGCCCATTACCATCAGCCTTAGCACAAGCTGTGAGTGTGTGTGCATGCGCTTATGGTCTCTGGTGAATTTGCTGCGTGTGTGTGTCTGAGTGTGTGTGTGTGTGTGTGTGTGTGTGTGTGTGTGTGTGTGTGTGTGTGTGTGTGTGTGTGTGTGTGTTTGCAAGTGTGTCAGTATGTGTTCACACTGTGTGTCCATGTGTGTGCATGTGTGTTCGTTCACATATCTGTGTGTGTGTGTGTGTGTGTGTGTGGTGTGTGTGTGTGTGTGTGTGTTTGTGTCATCTAGAGAGCGGGGGGGTTAGAGAGTGTGTTGGGGGACGTCCAGCAGCTCCCACTCCTCTCATATTACCACTGATGGGCAGTGCAGCGCTGCTGGACTAATAAAGGGCAATGTGAGCGTCAGCAGTCTCCGGGAGCTTTTGAAGGGGAACTCTTCTGGATGTTTAACGTCCCCCGTCCCACACACACACACCACAGGCTCACACAGGCTGGTCAGTGTTTGAGAGCCATGAGTGAGGAAGATATCAAAAGATGAAGCCAGTCAAAAAAGCCAGAGCTTGAATATCAACACCTTATCTGTTGAAGCCAGCCAAAACCCAATACAGCTTGTGTCTCTCTGTTTGTGTATGTGTGTGTGTGTGTGTGTGTATGTGTGTGTGTGTGTGTGTGTGTGTGTGTGTGTGTGTGTGTGTGTGTGTGTGTGTGTGTGTGTGTGTGTGTGTGTGTGTGTATGTGTGCAAAAACAGCAGCATCAGAGTTTTATCCTGTGGCTCCATGTTGTCCATTATCTAATAATGACCCTTTGCTCCTCTCTGCTGCTCTTCTCTTTGGAGGCATCTTGCAGAAGCTCCTCAACACTCTCTCTCTCACACACACACACACACACACACACACACACACACACACACACCCCTCCAGCCTCCTCATCTGCGCTCCACACCCCTCGCATCCCATCGCATATCATGGCTTATCCCGCTCAATTTCCCCTAATATGCTGGCCTGCCTTGGCAGTCTCCCCTGATGCCTTGCTGGGTGCAGAGTAGGAGATTAAGCTTGGTGGCAATCCAGGAAGCCATCTCCCCACTTCTCTTCTTCTCCTGTTCCCCCACTCCATCCCTCTATCCCTTCTCTCTTTCTTCTTTGTCATTTCTTTCCTTCTGTGTTTTGTTGCCCCCATCCTCTCCTGCTGCAAGCTGTTCCAGGCCCTCAGCGAAAGCCAATTGTTTTCCTTCCTGCTGTGTTAATTTATCTAAAAAACATAGCCGTCTGACAGCCAGGGCTCCGGGCAGCACTTGGCGGGGTCCGGCCAGGAGATTCTTATCCGCGTGCCGTCCCCCCCCCCCTCTCGCCTTGCTCCGGTCGCCTCCATCTGTTTGGCTCCCGGAAGCTGGGGCATCTGCTGCCTGCTATTGTGGGCCGCCGTCAGATGACAGGCCAAGACCCTCGTGGGAGCGGCGGTCGCACCTCACGAGCTCTCAAGCCCTCTCTTCTCCCCCGTGAGTGTGTGTGTGTGTGTGTGTGTTTGTGTGTGTGTGTTTGTGTGTGTGTGTGTGTGTGTGTGTGTGTCTGTGTGTTTCTCAGTTCTATGTGCCAGACTCCAGGGCCAGGCTCTCTTGGCCCAGGTCAGAGCCTTTGTTCTGGAGGACCGCGGGGCAGGCAGACGGATCTCTGGCCGGGGAGAGCGCAGCGAGACGCGGGGGCCAAACCCAGCGGAAGCACCTGGCTGACCCCCCACATCCCACAGAACGTAAGCCCCCCACGCACCCACCCTCCCTCTCCCCCCTCCACCCTCTCTTAGCATTGCCCCCCGACCGTGTCAAAGAAGCCTGTCTCTCCAAGTAAGGAGCCGCCATTGAAATTCTTTGCGCAAGGGCCACGGTCAC
>NW_027468598.1:23788967-23803967 GCF_046254945.1 Alosa pseudoharengus | reverse complement strand
CACAGACACATACACACACACAGACACACACAAACACACAGGCTCGCATGTGCACACACACACACACACACACACACACGCATACACACACGCACACACACTGTACACAGCAACAAAAAAGATTATGAGAGAATCTCCAACTAAGCAAGAGTTTCCTGTTAGTCAAGCCAACAAGCCAACAGATCCTGCATGATTTTCTGCACACTTCTCCCACTGATCCAATATGCAAATCACCCACCACGGCATCTAAATAGCACACAACCAAATGCAGATGTGTGAAATTCCAATCTCCCCTTGCCATCTGCAGCAAAGCGTACTAATCGTATTTCATATGTACGACTCTCCGTAATAAGCTGGCGAAATCCTGTAGGTTTACAAAGAGGGTGGCACAGTTTCAGAGCCCAAACACTTACTCGTGGACTTCCTTTGGCAGAGCGTGCACTGGAAGGAAAGAGATACACCCCTGGAGATAAATTCTTGCCCTCCTCTGGCAGGTAGACTAGACCGCATGTGACACAAACAAGTGTGTGCCCACACACACACACATAAACACGCACACACACACACACACACACACCCACACACACAAACACACACACACACACACACACACACACACACATAAACACACACACATAAACACACACATACATACACACACACACACACACACACACACACATAAACACACACACACACACACACACACACACACACACACACACACACACACATACACACACACACACACACACACACACACACACACACACACAGTCATATTCCAAGTTTTTTTCTCTGTGTCTGTCTGCCTTCCTTTGCAAAAGTAGATCAAAGTATTAGCAGAAAAGGCTGGTTTGGAGTGACTCGAGCATGGAGGGGGTAAAGGCATTCAGAGCTGGCGCCTAAGAGCAAAGATGATAAGAAACGAAAGCAGGCCGTCTGAATATGGAGGACGAGTTTGGGAGTGGGAGGATGGAGGTTGTGGGGTGTGGGGGTCTGCAATTTGCTATCCTGGAGCAATTAGCCCGAAGCCGGTGGATCGGGTGCCTTGATTATAAGATGTTTCAGCAGGAAAAATAGAGCAGGATAGAGATAAGAGGGCTGTGAGGCCTCTCCTCATCCCTGCCACTGGGCTGCAGGTGCTGGAGATAGCAGGAGCTCCAACAAGCTTCCCAGTCCGGCTACAGAGGCCAGATAGGCAGCGGAGCCCCGGCACAGATCGACCGATAGCACCGCCTGTCAATCACAGGGTGGGTGGGGGGGGGGGGGGGGGGGGGGTCAGGCCGCAGGCGTGATTAAAACGTGGACAGGTTTGAGGAAGGAAGGAGTGGAAACCCCAAAAGGAGAGGTTGTCTGAAGGTTCGGAAAGAGTTGAGAAGAGTTTGGCTGAGGAGGATGAGGCAGAATATATGGGATGGTTAGGTGGGAGCCGGCCATAGTTTATCTCACCACAACGATGGCCTTGCATAATCTAATGACAGGTATCTGTGGGATATTTAAGCTATGTGTGTGTGTCTGACCTCAATTCACAATCAATGTGTGGCCATTCACTATGCACATGTATGCTGCTGCTGTGCCATCAAAAAACATGGACATAGCAAAGCAAAGATGAAGAACCTACAATGTTTAATTTCCCCATGTTATTTAAAAAGTTGCTTAAACAGGCTTTTCATAACATCACATTGCTATACTGTAGTTCAACATGGCATAACATGGGGCGCTTTAATCACAACAACAGTGCCCATATCTGCACTGAGTCACAATCAGTTGATTTCCCTGTAATTGCTGACAATATATCATTCCTTTCCATTCCATCAGTATATCCACTAAGAATAGGCAAGGATACGTATTAACATTTGGGGTTGATCACAGTATACCCACTACAGCTAACAAGGCTACATCACAGTATACTCACTACAGCTAACTAGACTCCACCGCTGGAGAGTGGGAAATACTATTGGATGAAGGGAGAGGGGGAAATATAGCTACCGGGAGTGCAAGTGATGACTACATGACAGCATGATTCTCTCTCTGCTTCGTCATGAGCACACAGCCCAGACCTCTCAATTTAAGAAAGATTAGCTTTCAACATTAATCAAATGCAGTGTTATGATTCACCAGGCATCAGCTCATTCCTTTCAGCCGCTGAGCAGGTTGGCCTGGCCTGGTGCAAAGTCCCTGAAGAACGCTCCTTTCAGCACACAAATCCCCCAGAGATGAGATACCCTGTTTCAGGGAGTAAGACATTTCATGGCAACAGCCTTGACCTATACAACAGAGCAGAGCTGAGATTCTGTGTAGTGTTCATACACCCCCACCACGCACACAAATCCCTGCCAACACAAACACACACACACACACGCACGCACGCACGCACGCACGCACGCACGCACGCACGCACACACACACACACACACACACACACACACACACACACACACACACACACACACACACACACACACACTCATCTCATGACTGCAGCCAAATAAGAGATAAAGTGAAACTCCATCTCCACTCATGCCCCATCTCCCCTCTGACGGCATCTCTGCCAACCCTCAGAAGACAATTTCACAGAGAGAGAGAGGGAAGAAAGAAGAGAGAGAGAGAGAGAGAGGGGGGGGGGGTGAGAGAGGGGGAGAAATGAGTGAAACTGTGTGACACAGGAGACAAAGTAAGAGAAAGACAAATTGAGAGAGTACAATGTAAGACAAAAGGGAGCGACAAAGACACACTAGGAGAAAGCGAGAGAGAAAGCAAGAGAGGCACACAGATGCAAGACAGACTGCTTGAGGGCTGCATAAGATGGAGCCTGAGACAGAGAGAGAGAAAGAGAAAGAGAAAGAGAGAGAGAGAGAGAGAGAGAGAGAGAAAGAGAGTGAAAGAGAAAGAGAAAAGAGAGAGAAAGAGAGTGAAAGAGAAAAGAAACACAGAGTGAGCGCAGAGGGAGATAAAGACTGGAGCGGCAGCAGCTGGCTCTAATCTGAGACGCGGCGTTTCAGCAGCGGCGGCGACGGGTGACGCCCACCGACACCAGCACCGCCACTCTCCCTCTCTCTCTCTTTCTCCCTCTCTCCCTCCCTCTCTCTCTCTCTCTCCCTCTCTCTCCCTCCCTCTCTCCCTCCATCTCTCTCTCTCCCTCCATCTCTCTCTCTCCCTCCATCTCTCTCTCTCGTGCTGCCTCAGACTGATAAAATAGCCGCCGCAGTGGCGGCGGCGGCAGCGATTGAGATCAGTGGGCTGAATGCGCAGAGCACCACGGCACACAGACAGAGACGTCATGTTTAAAAGCAACAACTCCCAGTACCCTGTCATTAAAACATTTCACGGCTGACAGAAGGGGTTGAGTGGAGGGAAGGAGGGAGAGAGGAGGAAGGGAAGAGAGAGAGAGAGAGAGAGAGAGAGAGAGAGCGCATCATGGGGAGTAGCAAAAAGAATGCACCCATGCCTCTAAGGAAGTGGCATCCCCCCACCCCGCCTTTCTCTTCCTGTTCATCACATCACTCCGTAGTAATACAAACACACGTGCCAATAGACACACACACACACTCATACAGACAGAAACATACATGCACATGGCACTGACACAGACACAACACATGCACCCACCCACCCACATACACATACACACATAAATTAACTCATACACACAAACACACCCACACACACAAACACGGATATACTGTACACTCACTCACACTTAAGCACACACACACACACACACACACACACACACATAAATTAACTCATACATACACACACACACACACACACACACACACATAAATTAACTCATACACACACACACAAACACACTCACTCACACGTACACAAACACACACACACACACACACACACACACACACAAACACACATGCACACTCACTCACACATACACTCACACACACACATACACACATGCAGACTCACTCACACACACAAACACACATACACACCAGCTTTTTTCCCCCTCCTCATTCTCACGTGCACAGCTCTGAGTTCTAAATTATTCATCATCAGGTATCCTTTCCCAATGCTGTGAACCCTGCTCAGCTCCACAGCAGCACTCCATTTCCGTGGAGTGTGTGTGTGTGTGTGTGTGTCTGTGTGTGTGTCGGGGTGCTGTGGTGGCGGCTTGACGTAGTGTGAGGGGGGGGCCTGTCATTCAGCTCCTGGCATGCTTTAAACTCGCCCCGTGATTCTCACCTTTTGCGGAGGAGCTTCAAACGCGCACGTGACGCCACGCGCTCTTTCAACCCCGGGCACGGTGGCCACATGCCGCCCTCCATAACCCAGCGAACGCGCCGCTTTCATGATGGACACTTATTTTTCTGCTGCCTCATTTCTCTACTGAGAAAAGGAGAGAGAGAGAGAGAGAGAGAGAGAGAGAGAAAGCATGTTCCCTCTATTCCATTTGCTGCCTTTGATAGCAATCAGACAGGGAAGGGACAGGAAATCAGAAAAAGATCTCACTCCGCTTGTGTGACACTACAGAAACAGACTGCAGAAAACCACTGTATTAACCAACTGCTTTTCACCCAACAAACCAACAGATATTTTGACTTTCCCCATGTTTTCCTCGTTTCTCTTCATAACGCACAGCGGCAGACAGTAATGGTTTTTATCAGCTAATCAACGACACGGCGAGAGGAAACGGTACCAGCGCTTGCGGAGCCCAATCAGCCGAAGCAGAAGGCAGGGTAATAAGAGACCCTCCGGGGGGGGCAGAGGCCAGAGCAGAGGCTGAAACAGGATCATATAAAATAATAAGAGGGGGGCTTCAGAGCAGAGCATGCTTCACTAAACCACACACCATCACAATGAAATATTCATCTTCCACCGCCCTGACCTATTTAGTTTTACACCTTACCTCTGCATAGAGTGTGTGTGTGTGTGTGTGTGTGTGTGTGTGTGTGTGTGGTCATGGAAATGATGGTGGTTTTTGTTGGGAGGAAAAAAATGTATACTTTTTGGAAGCCTCCTGTGAATTGAATAGATGGGTTGGATTACCACTATCATTACCCATATCTTCAATTCGGGGCAATTCTGAACGTGTCTGGCGGGATGTTAAACTGTGTGATAATCAAGACTGGGAGATATCACTGAAAATACATAGTAGTGCCTCAGTGTATGAATTTAATGGTCTAAAAAAGAAAACATGCATAATGCATGGACATCCTTAATGGATGATATGAAAAGCGTACCCCACAATAGGAACAGGTCAATATTATACTACATTCAATCTGAAAAGTATGCGGTGGTTCGATATGCATCCCAAATTCATTCAGAGAGGAGAGCGTGATACAATTTGTGGAATCTGTTAGCGTTTTGTGTAACCATCTTCATTAGCTTGAATGCTGTTCAAATGCACTAATTTCATGTTGCATCATTACCAATGCACTTTGATTGCGGAAAGATTTAGTCTCCCATTAATGAACTGTTGTTCATCACATTACGGAGGATATCCCAGGCAGTGCCAAGGACTTGGCGTGCTTTCAGAAAAACATCCACCCAGAGTAATTGTAGCACAAATGAGAGCCATCAGGCTTTTCTCCTGTTTTGCACGGTGCCAGTCAGCAGCTATTTGTTGCCCCCACCGATTGAGATTGAATTTGCCCGTCAAAGTGCAGCTTTGCAGTTTTCCACCACATTTTGGCTCCAGCATGAAGTAACACACACACACACACATTCTTTCTAACTCACTCATTCTTTTCATTTTTGACACACACACACACACACACACACACACACACACACACACACACACACATGCCTCCCACCCCCCTTTATAAGACATGACAGCCTCTTCTCCAGCTTTTCACAGCACCACTGAGAGTCTCATTTTCCATGCAAGTTAAGAGGCAGCAGTGGGCTCAGTGAGACTCTGCCCCAGCGGTGGGCTCGTCTCAGATCAGCACAGAGAGAGGCTGGGCTCCCAGCAGGCAGCATGGCACAGGATGTCATTAGGGGGTCTGCCAACCACCACGCCCAGCCCTAAGTTAGGATGATGCCACTTGACCACTTCCGAGGACTTCAGACAGGAGAAGCTTTCAGGCTTTTTGAGCACGTCCATCCACTCCTCAGTGGCTTACGTCAAGTCTTAAAGGCTGACTTTGTTTTTTAATGCCGTGAGATTTTTCATCTAGCTCTGTGCAGTGCAGGAGAGTGAGGGGGGAAAAAATGAAAAGCTTTAGTCTGAACACTGTCAACTTTTCTTCCTTTTCTCATGTTTACTGTTTTCTTGCTATTGTGAATTTGAGACTTGAATAGGCAACCATTTGGGCATTTCATTCAAGGCGGCTTGGTTTCCTGCAATCCAAAAGACAAGCGAGAGACGGATTGAGCAAAACAGAGGAACAAACAGACTGGGCCTCATTCTCTCCGACGCCGACATTTGAATAATCCTCGGCTCTTTTTCGGCAGAAAGCGTGAGACACTCACCCCACGGCTGGCACGATTTCATGCTTTAATAAACTCCGCCATGGATGAATGAGGAGATTATGACAGTGTAGTTTTTGGCAACGTGGGGCTCATAGCATCCGCGATGTTGAAGGTTTTTAATTGAAAAGGCCTCTGCTTATCTATCGATTTCCTATTTTTTTTCATCAATGCATTTATTTTCATATTCCAATGACAAAAGTGTTTTCGCTGGGTGACTCATCCCTGGGTTGACATGACATGACTCTTAAAATAGCTTGCAGACTTGTATGTTCTTATCTTCAAAAGCGGTGTTAAACTGCTGATCCTTTGATACCATTTTACCTACTAACACACACACACACACACACACACACACACACACACACACACACAGACAATATCAACTCCACTGAGTAATGTAACATATTCTGTTGTCCTATGCCATCTTTTCCACATGGTAATGAATTCCAAAGGAAAAAAGCATGGTGTGCCACCAGAGACCTCAGCCTTCTTTCTACAGTTGGGGCTTCGCTCATGGTTTCGCTAAACTTGAGACAGACAAAAAAATACCAGCCAGACACTTGCTGTCATCTGAGATGATTCATTCCGTGTTGCCACATGGAATGAAGAAAAAAAAAAAAAAACTTTCCTCAACTGTCACAAATATTTATGATCCCTGTCTGGGGCTCCTCTGGCTCTCTGAAGGCGCAGTGGTGCTTCATTAGTATGGCCGTCTCGTGGAGCGACCGCATCCAAGCGGAGGCTCCGAGGCGACCCGGGTGCCTGGGAAAGGCCAGGACAAGAGAGCCAAGATGGAGGATTGAGGACAGCCAGTGACATTCATGAAGCACACAAACACCAGGCTGTTGCCAAAGCTGTCACCTGACTCGAGGGCTGAAATGTGTTCTCGGGATTTCACTCGGACGAGCTGTCAGAGTGACACCAGCCAGCGCTAGTGTTAGCGGAGAGACTGTGCCCTCTCAGATTCACTGTTTCAGACTCTGTTTTGATTTTCAACACTTTCTGGCATATAAGCATGAATTCAAATGTATTTTCGCATAAGCGTACTACTTTAGTGATTGGTTTAAAAAGATAGTATGACTCATTTCAACAAATTTGTATTGATGTCTCAAGTCTCCATCCATTAACGGTCTGCATTGGGAGAGATTAATGCTGAGAGGCATCTTAAGAAGCACATGCTCCTCCTGTGACACCTGATCCGTTTAACTGCCACCTCCATTTTAATGGCGCTCCATCCATTAGTGCTGCTGATGTCAGTTACACCGAGGAGCTTGTTCTCCATCAGGTGAACCTCCTCCTTCATCCACCAGAGAGAATTTCAATCAACTTGCTGTTGAAAACCCATAGCAACACTCTCGCCATGCATCTAACGACTGCCAGTGCAACTAGTGGTTCTACAACAAGTGTTATTATTTGAAAATGTGTCTATGTCAGCATTAAGATGAATTCGAGAATGTTTGTCGGAATGATATGTGTACTCTGCATTCAATAATGTGGATGATGAGAGTGTCATGTAACTAGTGTGGCTGACCCAGGTGAAAGGTTAGCGGAGGACTCTGGGCAGATTTGCGGTATGTGATCTGTGACATTTAAGGTGGCGTGAAGGTGAGGAGCTGTGGGGGTAGAGGGGGTGGAGTGACAGGTGATAAATGCCCCCGGCTGTCCAGGGCTCAGCTTTGCACTCAGCCCCGTGCACACGCATGTGTGTGTGTGTGTGTGTGTGTGTAAGAGTGTGTGTGTGTGTGTGTGTGTGTGTGAGTGTGTGTCAGGGGAAATAATTTCAGTCGTACCCCGGGGCGTCTCTCCTTTACCTGCTCACTAACCACCACCACCTCCATCACCACCATCCCCACCTCCACCATCCCCACCTCCAAGCGAGCCGTGCCACTGCCCCCTTCTCTAAAATTAGCTTTTCACCTTTAATTACTGAGCCCCTGCACCCTGTGCGATGTCCATCCTCATGCCAGTCCAAACAACAGGAGAGCGAGAGGTGGAGGATAAGAGACATGCAGAGAGAGGAAATTGGAGAGAGAGAAAGAGAGTGAGGGAGAAGAGAGAGAGGGAGGAAGAAAAGACCTGATTGTCGAAAACAAATGTCTTCTCCCTCGGTTTCTGAAGTGCGCTTAACAATGTCCTCGAGTCTCCGTTTTCCAACGTGTGAGGAAGTGCCAGGAAACAAGACATCCATCAAGCTGACAGACAAAACAAATTACATGCCGAACAGAACCTTAATGTGTCAGTGCAGCTAATGGTGTCAAGCCTGACTGCCAGTGGAGCTCGGAACTCTCTGCCTCTCTCTCTCTCTCTCTTCCTCCTTCCCTCATCCTCTCTTCCTCTCGACCTTGCTTTTCAGATTTACAACAAGAGTAGTCATGTAAATGACAACACTAACACATAATCAAACCTGGACCAAAAAAACGGGGCTAAATGGAATCACCTCGCGCAAACACGGTTCAAAGTTAAGCTCGCTCTCGGCTGGCTGTGAAATAACTGATCGAGGCGGTACCGTATACGATCTCTGGTCATGGGGTGTCGGGGGAAACGATGAATGGACCAGCCGTCTTAAACCCAATAAAAGTGTAATTACATGCTCGGGGCCCCGATGACAATGCCCGGCGCAGGTGACAGCGATGGGGGAAAGCAGGCAGGCAGGCTGGGCAGGCGGGGAGGAAGGATTACCTTCGGTTCTCATCTCTGGTCTGAGTGATCAGCCCGGCTGGGTCACCTTGAGTGGAGCGCTACAATTTTACCAGTCATTAAACTCTTAATCCCGGCCTGACGCAGAGTCCCCTCGTCATCTTTCAAAACTGACAAGGGCTTCATATAACTTTCCCCATGTCATTACATCTCTCTCTCTCTCTCTCTCTCTCTCTCTCTCTCTCTCTCTCTCTTTATCTCTCTCTCTCTCACACTCTCACTCACACACACACACACACACACACACACACACACACACACACACACACACACACACACACACACACACACACACACACACACACACTCTATCTCCCTCTTCCCTCCTCACTCTCACTCTCGCTTCAGAAACATGGCGTCTCTACAGTGCGATTGGATCTGGACTAGGCTGTGCATTTCTCTGAATCTCCTCCCAGGCTTTTTGCAAATATTATCACTTGACACAAACTGTGAGGCTTTTGTTTGTCAAACATCTGTCTGTCTGAAATTTAAATGTGTCAACAGCCATAAAAGCCCTCTTTTTAACGATGCACCACCTTGTCTTGCCAAGAGCATGCTGTGATTGTGCAGAGGCAGGGGTGGTGGGAAGTATGCTTACTTAACATTCCACAGGGCAACAGCCATTGCATATTCAGAGATGAAGTGATATTCCCTTTCTCTCCCCATCATCCAACGCAGGCAATCTGAATGTGATAAATTGGACAATAAACACCCTAATCCAACATCACAAACGTGCCCAGGGAACTAATGACACGGCAGATATGAACTCCACACAGCCATTTCTCTAGCGCTGGGACAGTGTTGCCTTGGATGAACAATGGTGGCAGACATTACCAAGGCTATACTTTAAGGTGTTCATTAGAGATGTTTGTACTTCCCCACGTTTGTAATTGAAATGCAGGGAACATTAAACAGCGCAAACATCACCTCGCCAGAAGAAAAACTACAAACACCTGCGTCTATTCTGGGCGCTTTTGATTTATTCTATACATGCCAGCGAGATCAATTTGGCAGAGAATAAAGCACGTCAAGCAGCACAAATGTCAAGGTATTCACACAAAACACAGCTGACAAAACCTCAGAGGCAATTCAAAAAAACTTATTTGGCAATATGTAAGAGTTGCACGTTGAGTGCCTGTCTGAGTAAAAGACTGAAAAAAAGTTGTGGACAGCCAAACTAATTCTACAGACAGACAAGCTGACGAACTTGAGCTGAATATCTGCGTTTGATGATTTGAACGGAAAGTCTGGTAGACTTCCTGAAAACACGACTAGGGAAAAGATGCCCTATTTAAATATGGATGATAACAGAGCCCCTATCTATCTCCATCAATCAGACTACTGATTGCATTAAGTTAATCCATCATTACAAACTATTAGTGGATAAATGAAGGTCTTAGGGGTTAATTACGTATGGCAGTAAGGACACAGTTAATAATGCAGCACTATCATAGGGCACACAGTAACCTCGGTCTGGATTTAATTTAAAGAATAATCTCAATTAAATCAAAGAAATATATTCTGTATCTAGGATAGACAGTTTCCGGTGGTGGTATTCATTGAATTAGTCGAGTTTGAGTACTTATAAGTGGCATAAGTTGGTGCTGTCTATTCTGGGATTCATGAAATGGCATGAAACAGTGTAAAGATTTGTTTCGGCTGCTTCATAAAGTATGAATTCTTCATGCCAGGAGCTGGTCTTCAGTAGATGCTGATCTATTTCTACCTCTGAATCCTGAAATCCTGCTTCTCTCACAATCCTACTTTCATCCACCGTCCAATTCCTCAGGGCAAAACAAAACTCTTAAAATGACAATGCCATAAGCTCCGAAGCATAACGCACTTGGTTTTTTTAAGGCCAAGTCGTAACTCCGATTCCAGTCCTCTCCAATCTCATCCTAGCCCCTTTAGCCTCTGCTTTCCCTGGTCCTCTCTTGTGAGCCCAAACGGCCTCTCCCTCCCTGGTTGCAGCCGACTGCTCCGTCCCCAAATCCTCTCCTCCCGCACCACCTCCCCTACACCTTTCCTCTTCTCCTCTCGTCTCCTCTGCTGCCCGGCCCTGGCACAGGAAGCGCGGCGAGCGGCTGTTCCCCCCACACATGATATTGGACAAGACAGAAACACGGGGCATTTAGGGAGGGGAAGGGGAGGGCGGGTAGCCGCCACGCCAGGCTTGCCAGCTGTGATAATGATGTATAATTTAATTGAAGGCTGCGCTACTCTCTCTCTCTCCTCCGCCGAGCTTGCAGTACCTCCTTCCCATGTCGATGCATTATTCAGGCTAATGGTGACCCTGAAATAGAAAAAAAGCTTCTTATCTCTTAAAAGTTTTATTGCAGTGGGAGCAAGGACAGGGGAGATGGGGGCGCTGGAAAGAGAAGTGAGTAGGAGAGTGAGAGGGAGAGAGAGAGAGAGAGAGTGAGAGACTCAGAGAGAACCAGAGAGAAGAGTAAAGTGCATCATTGGGGTGCATAGCCTCCTGTCTACTCTGATGTAAAGTGAAGGTCTTCCATTTTTGGGCTTAGGCAAAGCACACTTCCCAACAACAGAAAAAGAAAGGCTGCTGTTGTACAAACACATGGTCATTTGCTTCCATTCCTTATGGGATCCTATGAGTAGACCACTCAGAAAGATAAACAAGTCAAAAGTCTGAGCAAATGTGAGGGTGGTGCTGTGCCTGTGCAGTACTCTGTCTGGTGAGCAGGGATGTAGTGGAGGCTAAATGCAAGTAAACACAGTTTATCCACCTCTGGTATTTCAGAAATAAAGTTTATCCACCTCTTATTAGAGTTTATCCACCTCTCAAAAGAGTTTATTCACCAATTGCAACTTTTAACATTTAAAAATCATACTGTATCATGTGCACATTCACAATATGTACACTCATCAACACTCTAGGAACCATTTAATACCACTTGTATTGCATTGGGCAATAACCTCCTCCATCATCAAATATGTTCTCTGAATGCCTTTTTAAAAAATCCGATACCACATGACACAGTCCACCTTACCGTGATCACAGAATAGTTTACCCACCTCTTATTTTACCACCTCACCACTGCTGGTGAGACTACATATAAAATGCATCATGGTTGAAGGCATTGGCTACAGAGTGAAATCAAGCAAAAGTCCTCGGCAAGGCAATTTTATTGAACACATTGCGTACACACAGGCAATTCAATGTGCTTTTCATAAATACAAGCAATTAAGACTTACTGTAAGAATGCAATCTAGAGCCTTACATTCTTGAATGCCTCTCTTAGTAGACAGTTTCAAAGGCGACAAATTCAGTCAAAAGTGCTGCTCCAACTGTTTCAATGTGGAGTTTAGAATCTGAGCACTGTAACTCCACTCAATTTGTATCAAGTTCAAAAGTTCACAAAAAATATCCACATCTGAGCACAAACTCTACTTTAACCACTTAAGAAAGGCAACATGAACTCCCACAATCCTCTTAGGCTGAGTGATGCAACTTGAGAGGATGGGTTTGCTTTTAGCCACACAGCTCAGTCACAAACTAATGCAGTATGTATCTATGAAGAAGTGAGGCCAAGCATTGTTGTTGTCTGTGTCCTGTGTCTGTCTGTGTGTGTGTGTGTGTCTGACTGTGGGTGTGTGTGTGTGTATGTGTGTCTGTCTGTGTGTGGGTGGGTGTGTGTCTGCCTGTGTGTGTGTGTGTTTGTGTGTATGTTTGCAGGGATGTGTGTGTGTGTGTGTGTGTGTGTGTGTGTGTGTGTGTGTGTGTGTGTGTGTGTGTGTGTGTGTGTGTGTGTTTCAGAAGGTGAGTAATAAAAGCTACATCCGTGAGCTACAGTATGCATGTTCATGACTCACTGTGCTTCCAGTATGTGTGTTTCTGACCGTATGCCGTATGTGTGTGTGTGTGTTTCTCTATGTGAGCTGTGAGTGTGTGTGTGTCCATGTCTGGCGCGTGCATGTGTGCTGAGCCGGCAGTGAGAGGGTAGCTGGGGGGGGTGGGGGGGGGGGGAGTCGGGGTGAGAGGGCTCCGGCAGTAAAATCTACCTGCTCATATCCATCAAGCTGAGCAGTCATATTTACAGTCTGAAACTCACCCATAAAACACTGTTATTGTTGGGCGTCATTTCCACCGCAATTAGACTGGGGCTTCATTAGACTGAGTGGGACCAAAGCGTGGCAATTACGCTCTCTGGCATTGGGAAGGGAGAGGAGAGAGAGCGAGTGGAGGAAAGTTCAGTAGAAGGTAAGGACACCTCATGGCCCATCCCGACTACCATTTCCACCCGTTCCACCACATGACCCGCACAGGGCCGATGTAATCGCCTAATTTAATGAAATGACTTCTTTATGGATCTAATATACTGTAGAAGATTTTTGGTGAGAAGACAGTTCTTTCTCTCTCGCTCACTATAAGGCCTGCATACTGTACATACTGCAAGCGGTGGTGACTTCAGCAAAATCAACTGCAGTGAGAGGCCGTGTACAAAACTCCATTTAAAATTGTTACCTTAGCAGAGATAAGGAGCATTAGGCAGGGCCAATTTAAATCTTGCTCAGCTCTGCCTTGTTAAGCAGCAGAGAGAGACATGGATAATATGAGTATGGTGAAAATGCAAAAAAATGTTCCTCTACCTTAGTGGCAATGATAATCCATCCGCATAGAAATGCAGAAACGTACACATGCCTCAATTTTGTGCAACACAATGGTCCATCCCAAGAACTTATTACCCCCAACTGAAATGGAACTATCTCTTTATCCCTTCTATTCTCTGACTCACTCATAATTCCATCTCTCTCTCTCTCTCTCTCTCTTTCTTTCATGGGTTTATTCCATTGAGTAATTTTTGAGATGACGAGGAAAATAACTTCACATGATTGCATCATCTTAACTCCTGGAGAGAGCTGCACTGAGAGCCTTGGGTGGAGGGGTGGGGTGGAGGGCGGAGGGCTTCCATCCTCTCTCAGACCCATTTGATACCCTCCACCTGTGAATGAGAGTTTGTGGACGAGACCTAACACGCTCATGTCGAAAGCGTTCGGGTCTCTGAAAGCCACTATCCAATTCCAAATGGGCAGGAAGTTGGGTGGAATATTAATTACTTCTTTACAGGAGGGACGACCATAAACCTCGCCACCCAGGTTGCCATATGTCAGTTGTGCTCGGCACCCTGAGAAGCAAAACGTGATACGGAACAGAACCCACCTGCGAGAAACATGGAAGATTCTCACACCATTACTCTCCCTCTCTCTCCCTCTCTCTTCCTTTCTCCAAGCTGCTCAAACCCAGCCCTTCTTGAATCCTCCTCTGCCTCACTCTTTCACCCTCCCAAAGCCTGGGGGTCTCAAGTACAAGGAAAAATTACAGTCCTGAAGCACAATCCTCACCTCCACCACCCCTCTCTCTCTCTCTCTCTCTCTCTCTACCTCTCACACACACACACACACACACACACAAAACACATCACTTGTAGAGAGTAAGGCCCTTTAACACTGCATCTCACGCATCTTCCACCTCATCAGTCGCGGTGCGGTCCGCCTCATTGCCATTCTGCCAGGTGCTGTACGAGGCTTCTTGGCTGCGGGGCCATAATATCCACAACAGCCTTTTCACCCCCGCAAGCCCCCACAAGACCCCACTCTCATCTCCCCCCTCGCAGCAGGCTGCCTACCATCACTCACCCACCATCCCATGGCTGCCTGGGTGGTTCCATAAACAGGAAGAGCTCCCTGATAGGTGTCGAGAGATGGGTCATACGTACTAGACAGAGCAAATAGAATCTTCTAGAAGGGGAGCTCAGCACAGACGAGTAAACAGTCTTAAGCACAATGGGTCAAGAGCAATGGCCTGGGTCGATATCTCACCAGTGCCATATGATGCGC
>NW_027468598.1:23758967-23783967 GCF_046254945.1 Alosa pseudoharengus | reverse complement strand
CTGTTTGGATAGCCAATATACCTAAGCATTTTTATGTATTGAAAACAAATCAAGTTTATTCTAGTCCCTTTATAGGCTACAATCAATATAAATATAATATAGATTATGATATTTAAAACGGACAAATAAAAAGAGATTATTGATTTAGCCTTCACATTCCAGCCATATTATTTTCAAGAGAGACAAGATGGTCCTTGTAGTTCCACCTCAACATACTGATGAGTATTATTATTATTATATCTGATGAATTAATTCCACCACCCCCACCCCCAACACACACACACACACACACACACACACAGTCTGCCTCAACACACAATCTGCTCTCAATACTTTAATTATGGCTTCAGACGGAATCACTGATTACGTCCATAATTTTCTACACAACCCAATTAATATCCTGAATCCATGTCTAATCTTAATATGCGAGCCCGAGCCCCTGCCCCCACCCTCCCATCCATACAGCACCTTGCACTTCCCGTGTCCCTCTCGCTGTGCCTACAGGCTCACTACACTCCAGAATTATGGCTTCGGAAACAAAAAGTGATTCGCTCAGCGGTTTATAGAGCAACTGTTTATGGGGCGCAATGTACAGTGTTAGAGAAACAGAGAAAACGCACCCCATTTCCCTTTGTTTGGCTGTTACAGATGCTGTTGTCATTGTTGACTGCTTTAGTTTTCTAACATTTACCGTGCCTTTGAATACACAATGTGTCCCCAGCAACATTTACATTGCTCTGGAGAAATACAAAACACAACTTAACAAAAACACTATTTCAGTTGTGACCCTTGTGATTCTGGCAATATTCTAGTGTGTCATTTTCTTCTGATCACTTCAGATCCTATGCAAACTCTTTGAAATGGTAAATATAACCATGCAAATGGAAATCACTCTAATGTGTTGGTGTTGACAGAGCAAGGAAACTAAACACCGAATGCCCAGTAACTGTTACATTTTCAACAGAACATTTTCAGCACATATCTGTTTATCTTTGAATCTCTTACTTTAGTCTCTCATACACAATCTTATACTGACATTTTGTTTCTTGGTTACTGCCCCCCTGTGGCTGTTTTGACATGTTTTGATTTGCCTTCGTATGCCAATATATGGAATAACCAGCGAGCTTTACCACCAGTTTTAGCATCTATCATATCACATGCTACCTTTGATCCCACTGATAAAAAGTGGGGACATCACCACATGCTTATTGGAAATCATCAAGAGTGACATCCAAACATCATCAGTGGACTACACTACAGCTAGTCATGTAGCTACATCAGTATGGTATTTTGAACGATCTGTGAGTAAACACATATATTGTATGTGGATGTCTGTTTAACTGGGAAGTGAATACACACATATGTGCACCCATGACAAGAGCAATGCCACCGGCACCATGTCCCAGCTTGCGGCTGCTGGTGTGTGTCCGGTGGCCGTGAAGCAGATGGCCCTGTTTATGCAGAGCAGCAGACGGCTGGGCGGTCCACCACACCGACACCACACCGCACTGCACCGCAGCAACACCATCACCATCACCGCCGTCGGGCCAAGGCTCCACATCAGCAGCCCTTGACACAGCCCAGCAACTCACACTGACACATCAGCGATAACACACAGACAGTGGCCCCCACTAATGATGCCTGGTTGGGATGCGGCAGTGACACAGCCCTGGCCTGGCAGTCAGGCAGACAGAGAGAGAGAGAGAGAGAGAGAGAGAGAGAGAGAGAGAGAGAGAGAGAGAGAGAGAGAGAGAGAGAGAGAGGGGGAGAGAGAGAGAAAGGAGAGAGGGGGAAAGGAAGAGAGCAAGGGAGGCAGAGAGAGAGAGAGAGAGAGTCAAAGTCCCTTTGCAAAAAAGCTTTGGATTTAACGGCGTAATCTTCAGCAGTGATTGTCTGATAATTGAACTTGTCATTTGCATAAGCAGCCAATCATTACCACAATGGAGGCCTCGGCAGCAGAGCAATTAACAGTTTCTAATGGGTCGAAAGAAATATGACGTTAGACATCCCCACACACACACAAAAAGACAAGTAAAGAGCTTTGAAGAAAACAATTTTTTCCACAAGATTCTATCTCTTTTTTCGCTCTGAAGGACAGCTTGGAAAGTGTGGTGAAGAGGCGGGACCACACTGAATAATTGCAAACATAGAAGTATGGCAGGGTAGAACAGTGGCGCGTAGGGGGCTTTGCATCCTTTTTGTCTTTGTCTACAGTCCCTCTGAGCCCATTATGCTAACTGTTTGCAGATGTGTCGGCAGCAAAATACATTTTCCCTTCTTTATTGCCGAATTTGCAAATGAAGGTGGGACGGAGAGAAATACGTAGTGGCTTAGTGTGTGTGTGTGTGTGTGTGTGTGGTGTGTGTGTGTATGAGAGAGAGAGAGAGAGAGAGAGAGAGAGAGAGAGAGAAAGTGTCAGCTTATGGTCTGTGTGCATTGAGGGTGAGATGAGCTGAGTCCAGTAGGGGGGAGGACACTAGCTGTCTCACTCTAGGATCCCTCTATCTGTCCATTTTTTACCCTTTTTCTCTCCTCATTCTCTCTCTCTCTCTCTCTCGTTCCCCCTTCTCCATGTTTGCCCCAGCCAGAGAGGGAGAAGGGGAAGTCCCAGCTCCATGCTGAGAAGCCAGTCGGCTTATCACCCCCAGACAACAACCCGCGGGATAACCGCGGCTGAGCGCGCGAGAGGGGCGCAGCCCCAGCTGTGGAGGGGTGCAGGACAGTGATAAGCACGGAGGCTTCCATGGGGCACATCGAGCGAGAGTGACACAGGGCTGGAAAGAGAGAGAGAGAGAGAGAGAGAGAGAGAGAGAGAGAGGGATGAGATTAGGGGAGGACTGGAGGCCCCAGGCTGAGAAACTCAAGCCAGCAGTGATGCTTGTTCCAGCTCTCCCCCCCCCAGCCAATCGACACTCAGACTCACTCCCTCTCCCCTTCAGTTAAAAAATTTACACACAGGCATTCAGCATCTGTGGCTGTGTGGATGTAGGTTACTGCACAACTCTGTGTGTGTGTGTGTGTGTGTGTGTGTGTTTGTGTTTGTGTTTGTTTTTTTAGTATAATTACACAAATAAATGTGAAATCAATTAAGACAAGAAAAGGAAGAGGGAACAATGACAAGTAAATATATAAGGTGTGAGACACAAAATGAATGAGAGAGGGAGACAGAAAGAGAGAGGGAAAGTATGAGAAAGAGGAGAGAGAGATAAACAGAAAGAGAGAGACTGTGAAAGAGAGAGATAAACAAGAGAGAGGAGAGAGAGATAAACAGAGAGAGAATGATGAAGTGAGAGAGAGAGAGAGAATGAGCAAGTGAGAGAGAAACGCCCTCTGTCATCTTTCTGCCACAGTGGCTGTGAAGCAGCCCTTGAAAGCACACCATGAAATGTGCTTTTTCACAGGAAGTGGCGAAGCGCGCATCACCAATTGATCCCCTGATGGATATCTGGCGCTTTGTGATGCCCACTTCTCCTCTGCGCAGCTGTCTGCCCAGATACTGGATAATCTACTCCCCTTCTCCCCACATCCCCAATCCAAATATTCATCCTCATCCTCCCCTCCCATTTGCGGCCTTCACAGGACACGGGCGACAGTTTAGAAAGAAAAAAAAATCCATACTAGAGTGCGTTTGGGTCCTTTGTCTTCACAGAAAATGACTGTTGGGAGGCTCTGAAATGACAACTCTCCAGCATTGCTACCATCTGGCCAGTGATGAAGATTCCAATTAGAATTCACCCGCAATGAGACCTCGGCGACTTTGCATGAACACAATAACAACTGCTGATACATCCGCTAGTTATTGCCTATTTGCATTGCTGTGCATGAATCCTAACACAACCAGGATTACACTTCACAGCTAATTCTTTCTTGGAGAGCACAAGTTTGCACACAACTATCTGGGCAGAAAATGCTGTATTTAAATACATTTTCCAAATAAACACACTCGACTCTGTGGGTTATTCACCCCCATCAACTCACATTTATGCATCTGAATTCAAATGCACTCAAAATGGACAGCGAAAAGCCCTGGGTTGCAGGTCGATAAGCTCTGGGCTATGCCGAGCTGACAGCTGAAGAGTCCAAAAGCATTTCAATTAAGTGACTGACAGCATCACAAATGCTGTGTTTCAAACCGCATGCTTCCGTCAGTATACTGCTAGTGTGCACAGCGCTTACATGCGTCGTGCCCACTTTTTGATAGTTAGTATTGTCCCAATATCGGCACTATATACTTAAACTAAGTATTTGAATCGTGCAAGTAGGCGGTTTGAGACACAGCCAAAGCCAGTCCTGGCGGAGACCACTCAACCCTCACAGACACTACAAAGTAGTGAACACATCGATGCTGAAGTCTCCTCTTCCCGGAGTAGTTTTTATTTTCCTCAAAACCATGTGCTTATGTAGCCTTCTACTGGACAGATGAATAAGAGTAAACATGGTGGGGTTTGGCAGAGCTGGTTTGGGGAGAGAGCCTGACTGAGGATAGTGTGGAGTGCTGACAGTCAACCCCCCTGAAGTGCTCCAGGTCACCTCACTCAAACAGTGGCAGCTTCAGTGATGTGACATATTGTTAGAGGAGCCCCCTAACGGCAATTCCTGTGTTACAAAGATATGTGGGAGTGAGTGTGTGTGTGTGTGTGTGTGTGTGTGTGTGTGTGTGTGTGTGTGTGTGTGCATGTCATGGAAGCTCTGGCATATCTGACAGCGGTAGAGCTAGCAATGTTGCTGCAGCAACCCCACATTAATAAGACATCAATTCTGCAGTCAAACATAAAATATAGATCAGCACACTCCGGGCTGCCTATGTGACAACACTCAGTATATACAGCACAGTGGAGACCTTGAGCAACTGTTCATAGGGAAAAATATGAGACTGGACAGCGGTTCAGCCAACAGGACATTTTTTGAAGGCAATGCTGCACAGAAACATGATTCACAAATTACCAATATAACATCTCTGAATATATAGGCAGAGTATCAACGGTGATGAAATAAAATTAGATGCTAACCATATGTCTTCCATGTTGCAGTCAAGCCCAACTAAAGTGAGCACTGCTGGTCAAGATAAATTAATAGAAAACATTGATTTTTTTCGCAGAACTGGCTCTCACCATTTTTCCCCCCTAAAACAAAAAGAGCTTTCATAATTGGCAACACATCCTCTTCAAAACAAAATATCATCTCCTTGTACAACTACCTAAAAACAGTCTCTGCTTACTCCTTTTACACTTAAGACCCCTTACATTACTATCATGTGCATAAAAACAGCACTTGAAGTCAATACTGTGGCATGTGTTAAAAGCACAATTACATCAGGAATGCGTCCCCTAACAATCTGTGCTCTGCGCCGTCATTTATCCATGCATCAGGACCGGCTGCCAGTGTGCTGTGTGGATGCGGATGGAGCAGAGTAATAAGAATCAGAATGAGTTAGTGATGGCTGTCATAAAATATGGGAGGGTGTTCTATTTACAACCAGTAATAAAACTGCCTCGCATGACAATTTATGGCGAGAGCTCGCCCCCCATGAAGCTAAAACCCTTTTTGCCAAGGGCACGTTAATAACCTCCGCAACACATCTGAATGTATTGGCAGATGGACATTTTGTCTAATAGAGCATTGCAAAACTGTGCACATGGGTACAAGGAGTGAGAGAGGGGAAAAAATAGGAGGCAACAGTCTGGTAAGCTAGTCAGAAAGCATTGCTGTCGTTCACCCACGCCTTCTGTCCCTCCACCTGTCCCCTGTGTCTGTGTTTGCCGCACCCCCCTCCACACACACACACACACACGACCACTCCCTCCCCAACACACACCCCTCTGTCATCGCTGGCTTTGAGCGAGGGATATTAATGGGGTCACCACGTTAAGTAATGGCAGCAAATGTGAGGTGAGTTATGGCATGAATAGTTCAGCCACACCAGGCCTCTGTCTGCCAGCGCTTCCCCTGAGTTATGATATTGATTTCCGGGAGCTCACACTGACTTATGATGCAGATTAACACCGGGTGACAGATTGAATTTGGGACAGACGTGGAGACTTGGGGGACTTCTTCCGGAGCAAGTTATACCTCAGCATACGTGACCTGCCTCACAACTTGGGAGTAATGTGCTGTTTATTAGTATGGTGTTGTAAATGTTTTCTGGTCCGTGCGTGTGTATGTGTGCATGTGTGTGGGTGGACCATCCAAAAGCCGATGGATGGACATTCAATTGCATCCGCATAGTGGGTGACTTGTTTTCCTGATGCAAGATGTAACATTAGTGGATATCACCTGAAAGACAGGTAAGGGTGAGGAGGTGAGCAGGTAGGCCTTACAGAGGAGAGTGACTTCTAGAGGCCAAGTGAACACACAGCCCTCAGAAAACTAGTGAGTATAGCAGCAGAACACATGCACGTCTGATGATGCACCAATATACCTTAGGGAAATGTTTGTGTGCAGCCATCAGTGGCTTGGCAGTAATTGAAAGGCATTACTGAGACATCAACGTGGAAAATCGATTGATTGGTGGCCGTGTGTGTGTGTATGTGTATGTGTGTGTGTGTGGGGGGGGGGGCGGTTCTCTCCTCCTTACCTGAACAGCAGGCTGTAATTAACAACGCCGTCTCCGCAGCAGAGGTCGCCGGGCTCCTCAGCCCCAAGAGCGGTCGTCGCTGCTCCGTCTCGCAGACTCAATTAACGACCCCTGACTAACGCGTTTCTGCGCTGTCCCGGCTCCCCACTCGTCTGCCTCTCACACTCTCTCTCCCCCGCGCTCTTTTGCGAAAAAACACAGCACAAACTCCATTACAAAGATGATGGTCCATCTGCGAGAGATGCATTCCTAAATGACTATGTTGACAACGCGTGGCAATATTGCTGTGGGAGAGAGCTGCTCCCCATTTAGGGACCTCACTACAAGCAGGGCTGTGTGAAGGCAGTGGAATGAGAATTTTTTTGCTAAAAACATTTAATATCACATCATGTTCAAAACGAGCACATTTATACTTGTTCTTTCACCGATTTCCTCTGAAATAATGAAGAGGAAATGGTAAAACATATTTCTTCCGGACCACAATGTAATCTGTCACTTTAGCACATTCCACCACATTGATCAACATGATATGAGGCACTGAAGGTAATAGATGGGATTCATGAGACTTGGCTCACCTGTTGTCAATGTGCCACAAGAGATACATCATTCCTCATGTTCAGCTTCAGGCCCTTCACCAGTCCGATTCCATCGTTATTAATTGCCTGTTCACACTCCACCCAACATACACAAGCAGAATATTTCGATTTCTTGGACTCATCTGTGAATTCTTGGGTTCCAACAGATTGCCATACATCTGAACACAAACAGGAACGTGATGAATCCACCACAACCACCAACGTGTGCCATTTCTTCAAGGCAAGTGAACATGAATGAGATTATTATGATGTTGTTTGTATGTGATTCTGAAAACAGAAAGCATATAAAAAAAACTTCCCAACTTTATGGGAAATTTGCATATAACATGGTGTTCTCGAAGAAGAGTGTAAAGCAGTTTGCAGTAAAGCTACTCCTATTTATTTGCTACATTTTGGTACCCCCACTTAGGGATGTAACGATTACCGGTATAATGATAAACCGTGATAAAAATGTTGACGATAACAATTACCGTTTTCTTTTGAAATATCATAATTATCACGGTTGATTACCAAGGTGTTGAAACCGTGTGTTTAATCCTTCCCAGCTTCATCCGAGCCTGCTTTTGACATACAGTAGGCCTGGCACAATGAAGCAAAATTGGTACCCTACTGATTTTGTTGTCTAATTGATGGTTTTAACTGCTATTTGGATTAGGCTACACCTGATTTTAAAAGGCGGAACATTTTCACTGCAAAACTTGCACTGTATCATTTGCACTTTGCGTCTTTTTATGTTCGCGTGCACATTAAATCCATTCCACTCACGTTATCAGAAGAACACAGTAGCCTAAAGTTTTATTTCGAACACTTACTTTGGTCTCTCAGGGTAGGAATTTCACTGCGGCCACGTCGTTGCCCCTTGCGTTGGCCGTGATGTCCCTTTAAAAATCAGAGGTTTACAGGCCATGGTGGCCTTGGTGCTCTTCTTTCAATATTCTGCTTTGCGTCCTACTAATAGCGAATTTTATTTAGCCTATGGCCTGTCAAAATAATCTTAGCATTCACAGGGCAAATTAATTTAGTCTTTTACGCAGTGGAGAAAGTGACAGCGCAAGAAAGAAAGTGCGTCTAAATTCACCTATTCTTCTCAGTTGAACTACTTTCAAAGTAGCCTACTCATCACACAGACATCACAAGTATCACACGAAAGAGCTTTTTCTTAGCTTTTAAACGATGTTAGCCGCGAATTGCTGTGGTGAACAGTTCGCGAGAAACGTAAATAATATAATTAAATGTAATCATAAATTCTACTGAAGGTTTTCGTCCATCTCCCTACCCATTCCTCTCGGTGCAATACTTCACGAACCTTTCGTTTAACACATGACAAACCATACATCAGAATAAACAGCAGACCTTACCGAACATAAAGGTGTAAAGCAGTCCCCTGTACAGTTAGCCGTTCCAGAGTAATCCACTTTTGAATTTGCAGTACATTTCGACATGCATGGATGTCTCCAAATTTGGGCTTTCAGTTTTACAATGTGTTTAAATTGTTCCACATGATTTCGTAACGGGCCAAATACAAAATAAATGTTACAAATATCGCCTAGATATCGGTAAATCAGAGGACAGCTGACTAAGAGTTTGTGAAAGTAGATCGCAAAATGCTAAGCATGCATCTAGGCTATTTGAGTTTCTTAAAGCTGAACTGTGCTTAAATTGTTCAATACATGATTTCATAACAGGCCAAATATAAAATAAATGTTAAATATAGCCTAGATATCTGTAAATATTAGATGATCAGATGATTTGCAGTTCTATGTAATATGTCATGTTTCATGTCTTTGTAATGTTTCATACAGTGATGCAGGTCTACTGCAGTGAATAGGCTATACAACTTTGATAAGTTTTTTTTAGCCTATGTGGCCTTTGTGCCCTCCACCAAATATGCCCAACTGAAGGCCAAGTGGCCTTGCCCCCAGAATGGTGAAATTCCAAGCCTGGTCTCACTCATTTGATCCAAATAACAGTAATAGCAACCTCCAAGGCATGGTAGGGTAAGTTAAGCGATAAGCACATAGCCAATTAAACATGAAAAACTGAACGGGACACTTTTTGAAACTATTTCAGCTTGTGTAGGCCTATCAGTGGTTTCTGAACATATTGAACACACTTTTATATACCGTGATAATACCGAAAACCGTGATCATTTTGGTCACTATAACCGTGAGGTTAAATTTTCATACCGTTACATCCCTACCCCCACTATTCCTTGTTGCGCTAGTGCGTGATGCACGTGGTGGGAGCGGCGGTACTGTGTAGCCTATACAATATGTTAAAACGTTTCCTATTGTCTCTTGCCTATATTTGCCCTGATGCAATCTTTGACGCAGACACACTCCCACTCGCTTTGGACTCCTATCCCCTGCAGCTGTCCCTTTTATACATTACAGAGCAACTATAGTCTACTAGACAGGCGCGTGTAACTATAAAGTGGGGTCTGTGGTCATACAGTGGTTGTGCAGCAGTTGTGGTGGTTACATGTATCATTAGTCAACATGGACCTCAAAGCAACCATGAGCATTTACCCTAAAACTGATTAAAAGACCTGTAGTTGTACCTGTAGTTCTGTAAATCTAGATGCACCCTGTATGTGTTATGTAATTTGCAGCCAGGGTAGTCTAGGAACTCTCCGTTGGCTTGCAAGCTGGAAAAAGTAAAACTTCAATCAGGCCAATCGCATCGTGTATAGAGTCGGTGGGCGGAAAAGAAGATGTAGGGAACAATCCGGGAAAATCCAGTATGTGTGGCAACCCTAATACATACCCTTTTCTTATCTGAGCATGCAATAACTTCAGTCTGACATCATTAGTCTATCTTAGCATAATTAACTGAAAGTGGGTAAGACCATTAAGCATATAGCTAAAACGGATTATAGCATAGTTCACAATGCTTTACATTTTAAAATACATTAAGATACATGAGAAAGCTGAAAACTATTAATAAGGAGTTAATATACAGCTAGCTAACACTTAACTCTTCACATTAATTTAGCAGACACTTTTCCCAAAGTGACTTATCGGAACTCCCCCTATTACCGTCGGTCCCGCATTTCCGCCGTCTTGCGTGTATGTGTCACTTAATATCCATTTCTATTGAAACCAAGACGGCGGACTCCTAAAGAAACACAACCACCCACACCATAGGTGTATCAAAATTAGCTATGTACCAAAAATTTAATTTTACCGTGACTCGAAGAGCTGTAAACAGTGTTGTAAGGCTGCGTGTACACAACCGCTTTGTGCTCCAGTGGAATTTTAATTTCATGACGAGAATTCTCGGTCTAACCGTTCATGTGCCGTTGAAACGGCGTAAATAGGCGACCCATCAGGCCAGCACTATAACTCCGAGCGTGGTAAACAAAATCGGATATTTCAGGCAGTAAATGCTCCCGTTAAGAACCAAACCAGATTTTGTTCAAATCTACACACCTATGGCTACTGAAAAATGTAAGGTTCATTTAGCAAATGTTATTTTGAAGTGTTAAAAAACATTGTTGTTTTAGAATTTCTTAACAAAAGTGGGGATAATTGGGGGTGTTACGATACATATGTCAATTATATTACAAGGGCATTGTTACATTGTCCCTGGAGAAACTTGGGGTTAAGTGCCTTGCTCAAGGGCACAATGGTGGAAGCCGGAAATTGAACCCACAACCTTTCTGGCTACTGTATGCTAGCCCAGCTCCTTAACCATTACGCTACCACCACCCCAGCTAACACTGACAAGGAAACACAAGCTAACATACATGCTAACTTTATCTTAACTTTTAGTTATTACAATCATTATACCACCTTAACATGACAACTAATGAACATTTATGTGCTACAACAGCAGAGCATTTTTACAGTTTACCTTTAGTTACAGGCACACATGGTGCTGAAAAGATGGTAGTGGTCCTTACATTTTGTCCACTTGACTGCCGGATTATTAATTCAAGTTCAAAAACCTGCCATCTTTAAGAAGGCAAATTTTACTCTGCAAGTTAGCTTCAGTTAGCTCCCACGTAGCAAAAGCCAAGTGTGTAGGGTAAAATGTCTGCATTTCAGACTTTTTCGTCACTACGATTACTTAAAATGTCCATGTTATTTTCTCTTCTTATTTGGGCAAAGATGGTACCTTTTTTGTAAGCAACCCTCAGAGTTCTATTGTAAAACTGCCTATGACTGCAAAGACACAATATTATACATTCTTAGAATTAGCAAAACATGTATCATTAGTCAACATGGACCTCAAAGCAACCAAGAGCATTTACCCTACAACTGATTAAAAGACCTGTAGTTGTTACAAACTCTCTGTTCACTTGTGATCTGTGCACAGCCTCCTCGCGTTTCCTCTGATGGCTCTCCAGCTTGGCACTAAACCTGTAAGCCTCTCAGCCATTATTAGGTCCCATCATCCTCTACAATCGCATCATCTTCTTCAGGGCACTCTCAGGTAGGCTACTGTCGAGGCCTCTCAAAGTCTTATTGGCAGATGCCTGGCATCCAGGCCGCAAGCCCTGCCAAGCGCCAGGGACCCGGCTCCTCAATAGCTCTCCAGATCGGTGCAAATTGAATTGAGTATAATATGCCTGTCAATATGTAATTTACTGCCCAGCCACCAAAAAATGGTTCCCGGGGAACGAGGGGAGGAGAGGGGCGCGGATGAGAAAGGAGCACTCAGACTCTGTTTTTAATGAAATATTTTCCCTCCCAGTCCGTCAGTCAATCGCTCGCGCTCTCTCTCTCTCTCTCTCTCTCTCTCTCTCCCTCCGGAAACTTTTTCCCCAGGACGTCTCATCACTTCATATGAATGCACAAATGACTGAAATGGACTTGGATGGGCTGCTAACTCAATAATTCTTTGCACAGGAGAGTGTGCCTGTCTGCACGTCTTCACCCCCACCTTCACGTGCTTAAGAGGGTTTCTACAGATTAGCACTGGCTGGCTAGTATATGTGGTGGTTAGAGCTAAGAGAGCAAGCCTCAAGCATAAACTACATATTTTTTAATGTAATATTCTAATAACTTCACAGGAAAAAATCATGCAAGTCTGTAAGATGTGCTAAATAGTGCAGTATATTAAGGTGTGCTTGCAGCCAGACAAGGCTTGGCATGCTGCGTCGGAGCAGATGTTTTTGTACATTTCACTGGATTCTATCAAGGAGTGCACAAATAGGTTTAATTAAAGATAGAGCCAGCAGTTTGTAGAGGGCTGGCATAACACACTGCTATACAGTTAACTGTTTTGAATGTCCTGCCATTTCAATTCTGTCAGTTAATTTAAGTTTAATATATTTAGATGATCTAATTTGGTCCTCTACTTAGTGTATTTTTGAATGGAGAGGTGGAGTGTGTGTCATCTATAGACTAATAGACTATATATTAATGGAATGTTTTTTCTGTTTGTGTAAACCTGTTCTTCAGTCAAGGTGAGACTGTTACAGTATTTCTCAAATTCAAAACAAATCTATAGCATTATGGTGCTACACTACTATTGACATATTGTACACGCCATGTTTTGCTTTATAGTCCACTCATCCACACACAAACAACTGAAGCAAGGGCACACATAACATATACACAAACAACCGAACCATTGGCGCGCGCGCGCACACACACACACACACACACGCACACACACACACAGCCTTGAGTGTGGGAGTGTGCTTGCTGCTGGAACCACTGCCCCGAGAAGGGGGTGAGCTTTAACCCATTTACTCCTAAAATGCCTGCTAAAAACGCCTATAGAATCCTATGGCATTCTAGACTAAATAACCTTATTTCCTGAGGGTTTTCTGAAAACATACTAAAAATTGTCAACGTCTACCAAAATTTAATATCTAAGCCTCTGTAGCACCTAGAAACATGAAATAAAAAGCATGCTGCGCCACGCAGCATCTAGCGGGTGGGTCAATGTTGCGCTACGCAGCATCCAGCGGGAGGGTCAATGTTGCGTCATGCAGCATCCAGCGCGACAACTGAAGCAAGGGCACACATAACATATACACAAACAACCGAACCATTGGCGCGCGCACACACACACGCACACACACACACAGCCTTGAGTGTGGGAGTGTGCTTGCTGCTGGAACCACTGCCCCGAGGAGAAGGGGGTGAGCTTTAAATCTGCCTGGGGAGAGGAGTCAGTGGCAGATTCAGAGACTTCGGCCTCAAAGCACTTTTTGAAATTTCATCAGAATGACAAGTTTCCTCCACCTCTCAGCTCCAGTTGACAGGGGTGACAGGTCGCCGGCTTTTACGAGTCCGACTCGAGGTTTGCTGAAAGTCAGAAGAGGAGAAGGAGGGGGGAGACTCAAGAGGAAGCTGACTGCTGCCAGCACTGTCTCCCTGATTTAAACCTGCCTTTTTTTGGTTGGGTTTCGCTTTTAATAAACGGCTCTGCTCCCCAAATTGAGGATCCCTCCCGCTAATAAATATGGCTCCAAGCTAAACAAATTCATCTACTGGGAGAGATTCATTTTCCTGATGAATGAGGAGCTCTGACAAGACAGTGTGCTTCTGTGTGGTTTAAAAAAGTAAAAGGAGCAAAACTTGCAAGTAGAATACAGAGATGGCAATGATGACTGAGTGCAATGGTGCACCACCCCAAGGGACTTCCCGAGCAATGTAGTGACAGCAGTGAAAGGTTAGCATGAACGGCTCACCGGCATGCCATTCCACAGCCAATCTCCACAACAAATCCCTGCTCACATACATCCAGCGCCCGTCAAGTAATAAACTACGACTGGCCTATTTGCTGCCACACATTAGTAATGCATTAAGATCCCATGCCGTGACCAACACATGCGGAGAGGAAAGTTCACATGCTTGATAAAATACACATCTAAACCTGAGGACCGGTGGCATATTGCACTGCATCGACCGGCTGTGATTGATTCAACCTGGCAACTTTGACACGGATCAATTTTGTATTAAGAATTTATGTTATTAGGTCATTTCAAGCAGCCGAGATACAGGGATCCATTTGTGAAGTGCAATAATTGAAGTAAACCCTTAACCAATGGCAAGCCGTATTTTATCAGCTGACAAGTAGCAACATGGAGAAGGGAACAGGAACGGGGGATACTGGTTCCAGGTTGTTAACTAGAGAGAGGGAGAGCGCGAGAGGGAGGGAGAGGAGGCGACAGGAGGACAACGGACACAGCCAGAGATACTAGGAGGCGGGAGGTTAGTGCAGTTAAGATGATGAATGAAGCATGGTGGAAACTGGTTGACCCCTGTTGAGTGAGAAAGGATCGTCTTGATGAAACGGCAAATAAAGACTCCAGTTGTGGATATAGAAGAAGATACTACTCCCTCTCTGAGAGATAGAGAGCTTCCAAGCTTCTGAGGGAGATACTGTAAAGCTGGATACTCAATGTCTAATATAATCTCTCAACTTAATTTTTAACATTCATTAGGGACCAATAGAGAGTGAATCTCAAACAGTATTTTTTCCAACATATTTCCTCCCTTGGTCCCAAGACTGTTATGGTTGATAAGCACACTGTGAGTTCACTGTGAGTAGATTAATCTACTCACAAGGCTCGGCCATGGCCCTTAATTGAGATGATGGAGAAAAACCCTCAAAAAAAGAAAATCCCTCAATAGCTTTATTTGTGTTAGGTTCATGAGAATCTCAACAACAACAATAAAAAGCCTAGATATGAGACTTCTGAATGGGCTTCCTCTTGAATGATAAACGTACACAATGCAACCGCTACCCACTATTCGGTGCTCATATTGACACACATACTAATACTCTGCTCATGGCCGTGACTTTAACATCTGCCCGGCAACAGGCGGCATGGCTGGGACTAGTGATGGGCAAATGAAGCTTTGGTGAACCCCTTAACCACAGCAGTGTGAAGCTAGCAACACTAATGAAAAAATCCAATATGGCTGCCACATGTAGATTTTTCAACATAAAAGTCCTTACCCAAACCAGTATATGTAACCAAAAATATTGGTTTGCTAAGGACTTTTTTGTTGAAAAATGTATGTGTGGCGGGCATCTTTTTGCTTTTCAGCTCGTGTCGCTAGGTTCACACTCCTGTGGTTCAGTGGTTCACCAAAGCTTCATTTGCCCATCACTAGCTGGGACTCCTAGATAGGGCCCCCTCCAATCGCCCCACCCCAGCTGTCCCATGGGTGTGGACTGGAGCTTCCTCCTGGACAGGCAGGCGATGTGCGGGGAGATTTACGGGGATCGTTGGGCGTGAGTGAGCACTGGAAATGGACGGGCAGGCGTCCACGCCGGGCCATTTGGAGCGGAGGGGCCGGGATCATGTTGGCGGAGAGCTCGTTCATTTGGAAGACGGACAGTACAATCAGAGAGCCGTTAATCATCTCCGCACGTCCCGTTAATCAAAAGAAGTGTCGTCGATAACTGTTACAACCCCTCCCATCCACCCATGTACTTACCCACCCCCACCTCCACCCACGCCCACACCCCCAATCCCACCTCAGATTACCTTATACTTTCTTTTCTCACTTTGACTTGCAAAAAGTACCCCCTTTTATTTTTCAAATTTGGAGATTTTCCAATGTGGAGGGAGCAAAGTGGAGTGCTGTGTCTATATGGAGATGGGTAAGACGTTGACAAAGGCAAATCTCACACTCTCGTTGTGCTTTGTTTGCTGCGGAATTGAGAAGAGGAGAAGGCAATACGTCTCCTTTTCAAAGGACTGCGGGAAAGAAAAAGAGAGGCGGGTGATCCTTTTCAAGTGATTTGTTCCAGGCATAATGAATAAAAGAGTGAGCTTCTTTCTTTGCTCTGCTCTTGAAGTTGTGCATAGAAAGTTATATTAATATTTCATTCACTTGAAAAAATTTGCATTAATATTTGCAGTGCACTAGTCTAGCACAGAGCTAAACAACTGGCGTGGGGAGGAATCAGCAATTGAGATCATGTTGATCAGCATTTTTTTCATGCTAGGAGCAGGATTCTTCACAGACACACAGATATGGAGAAACACACACACACCCGCACATACACACACACAGACACAGAAACAAACAAACATGAATACTTTCATGCACACCTAGTCACTCACACACACAAACAAACACACACACACACATACACACTCACACACACAAACCAACCAACACACATTCAGCTGATGTAGCATACATTGGAATGGCCAACATTTTCAACCCACCTCACATCTCTGGCAAACACCTTGGCATACCATCCAGTGCTGAAAGGTCGCCGTATCAACAAAGAGCTGGTGTGTCCTTCACAATGAAATGAATTACATACAGGTCTACATTTCCTATAACACTTGATTTGTCAGCCCACTACCTCACAAGGACAGATAACACATCAGCCGAATGCATGGACTGATTACTTTGCAACATGTACACAAGCACATACGATTGCTTCAGTGACTAGCATGTTGAATCTGGGGAAAGATGGCTGCCATTTAGCTTCCCCCAATAACAATGACCTTTGTAAAAGGCTCAAAATGTGACTGTAGACAATTGCCTGTAAATAGTATTTCCACAACATTGACTGGATTTAGGTTGTTGAAATACTATTACAATATATACTGTATGTACCCAAATTTGCATTTAATTACATAAATAGGACAGAATATGCATTGATATCATTTAATTAGTTTATCATTGATTATGATTGTTTGTCTAAATACTTCATAAAGAACATTTAAAAGTAAAAACTCAGTTGCTATATGCTCACAGAGATGTTAGAAGACAAAGAGACAGAGAGAGAAACATCTATTTCGTTTGTTTGAAACTGTCTCTGCTTACTGCCATCTTTGGTGTGTGGACATGGCAGTCTCACTCTAGCTGTGGAATGGTGATAATCTTGAGTGGCTCTGGTTCTCTCGCCACCCCCTCCCTCCATCTCTCTCTTTCTCTCTCCATCCCTTCCTTCCTTCTCCAGCCGGAGTATGGTGTTTATTGCTAAACAACTCCACATCCAATCACAAATGGTAGCACTCTCCATCAGTTGCTAATCCCTGTCACACAGCTGTTCCAGAAAGATTAACACACATACACAGACTCACACACACACAGCCCCCAAATTAAATAAATAAATAAATATGGGTTTGATCAACACTGCTCCGAAGGATTAAAAAAAATTGAGAAAATCTGCTTGTTTAACAAAAAAATGCAAAATAGCTTTTCACTTTTAATATATACTTTTAAGTCCTCCCACTCACTTCCAAAAATCTACAAGGACACCATCCATTAAACCCTAAAACTCAGTTTCTTAAAGACAGAAGAAATATCTTCATTTGTCAGAGGTGAAAGGCTCACCATTCCACAACACGGGTTTGCAATGCACTAACACACACACACACACACAAACACACACACACCTCCATGCCAGCGCATAGCTAAGGTAAACACTAGGCTAATCAATTTCTCATCATGACCCATGGATCGCCATCACGCACCAGGACGTGGTGAGAATACTCATGCAGCCCAATCCTTCTCCACATTACTCTGATGACGGTTGAGTCTATTTTTTCCCCACTAGATGACAGTATGAAATATAGACGCGCAGAGGAAATGGATGATGTTAGGACAGAGAGAGAGAGAGAGTTGTTGTTGTTCGAGCAGCACACCCAATTGGCCTCTCTCTCTCTCTCTTCCAGGCCGAGTTCAATGAGCTTCATTCTTCAGAAATCCATTATGTGCAGCTTCTGTTACATTCTCTGCCATTCATGGGTGCTTTTTATATGATTTTATACAGTCTGATTGTTGAAGCAGTTCTAGCATATAGACTCAACTATTTTCAGTCAGCACACAGGAGCTAGATTTATTTTCGTGACACTGTGAGGATCAGATAAGTAGAGAGGGTCAACATGAAAGGACAACGTAAGCTGCTTTCAGACCTAGCTGTAAGTCCGCACGTTCTGCGGATGTCAAACGGTTAATATCTGAACAACATAACCGGATTCAGAACTTAGCCAGCTCTTACACTACTCTCCTCCTAGTATTTCCTACGGACATTATGTAAATGAGCTTGTGTCTGAACGAAGCAAAGAACACGCAGAGATTCTGTAATGTGCATGTTCAATCACATTCAACCTGTTCAACCTCGCGGAGATTCTGTTCATGTGTGTCTGTGTCGTTCACACATACAGTATGACCGCATAATGTCAGCATGTTAGCATCAAATCTGAATCACCCGAAGGGTCGGACCTATGTTTGACAAAGCTCCGCATATACTGTGGAGGACATGTCTGTAAGCAGCTATAGAGCTAAACAGGTAGGCAAACATTTGTAAAGAAAAAAAGGCAGAAAACCCAGCCCAAAGTAAATACAACACTCTCAGAGTGCCATTTCAGTATACAATCTATGGAATCTACAGTAAGAACGCAAAAAAGAGAGAAATCTCTCAATCTCTGTGTGTGTGTAGGCTATGGCTGTGTGTCTGTTTTCTGGGGGGGGGGGGTGCTGGATGTGTATGTAAAAGTGTCACATTTTGTTTGTGTTGATATATGACAACTGATTAATTATATGAACTCTGGTACCATTAATAGAACCAGTGTAATGATTAGTGCGTGACACCAGTGTGTGAACTTAGCGTGTCCCTAGCGTGAGTTTTTTATGATTGATGACAAGCACAGATATTGTTTATTCACATATCACCCCTACTGCACCAATAATTAATCACAACAAGCTCAAGAGCCTGGGCTGACAAATTATTTTGACACTGGGTCAGGATGTAAAATGAAAAGTCTTTAGGGCATGAGAGAAAAAAAAAATGTCCCTCTAGTTAAGTAAAGCTAACACGCACATTGCACAACTTGTCATACAGACTTAAAAAATGGTTTGCAGATATTAATAGAAAGTCGTCATCGGGAGACGGCAGCTGTGACAGAGAGCTGGCAGATTTAGTAAAGCGACTAATGAAGAACGGTGGAATAACTTAGAATTATTTAGAGTATTGAAGATTAAGCATTTCCTCTGGTTGTAATTCTTCAACGGGAGGATGAGACAGTGCAGAAGCTGGAGAGGTGGAGGGGGGTGGGTGAGGAAGATGGATGGAGGCAGGAGGGGAAGTAGCATGAGGGCTGGGGGAAGTGGTCCGCACCGCTCCTGGGGGAGGCCAGCTCTAGTCCTGGGAGAGCTGGAGGAAGTACCAGCGGAGGGCTCGAGCTTGTGTGATGTCTTGTGTTTGGGATGATGGAAAAAGAGGGAAATTGAGATGGGATGGGAGAGGAAGCAACAAAGGAGAGAGAGAGAGAAAGAGAAAGAGAGAGACCGTAGAGAGGAGAGTAAGAGAGAGAGAGAGAGAGAGGGAGAGAGAGGCCAGGAAGAGAGTGACAGGAACTGAGGGGAGGGGAGATACAGAGGGGCTGCCAGCGCTGGTTTAGACAGCAAAGTGAAACACAGCCTGACAGGTAGACCCAGGAGGATTGACCAGCCCTCATCCAGCTGTCAGCGAGAGCTCATCTGGGCACAGAGAGAGAGAGAGAGAGAGAGAGAAGAAGAAGAAAGGAGAGAGAGAGAGCAGAGCAGAGGAGTGCACAGGGACAGGGTTACATATGTGCAAGCATGTACAGCTGTGGCCCACATGTCACTCCAATGTTCCTCCAACACGATCATGGATGGATGACATGATGACGTCATGATGATGATAATGATAATGATGATGTTGATGGTGATGACGATGACAGTGATGACGGTGATGTGGGTAACCAGGATGGTCCGTAGGGCAAGCATGCCCAGGCCAGGGTGTTTTTTTTTTGTTTTGTTTTAAAGATGGGACAAGCATGCTTTAACATGCACTAAGTACTCAGAATTCTTCTCTCTGAAGATTGCACTGACAAGCTATCACATTAAGTACTAACGGATTGTTTTCCCCAGCAGAATCACTGGGAATGTATGAATCTCTGATCAAAGTAAAGACATGCTTCAAGTCAGCTCTAAAAAAAGTTAACATGTGAAATTAATCCAGTTGTTAAGGATCTTCCCACATACAGCAACTGATCGTCAATCAAGACCTGCTCCAGCTAGGCTACGGTCCCCTAGTGGCCAATGAAAACTCTTAAACTCGCTTTTAACAGGAAAATCATCTCAGTATTTACAGCATACCCCCAATAAGTAAACCAAGTAAAAATACATGCTATGTGACCACCGAGGAAAGGGGAGAAAATGGGTCAGTAGCATTTCACAAAAATAATTAAGTGGTTATAAAACAGAGAGGCGAAAATGGATTTTTTTGTCCCCCAAGAACAAGTTTGCCTTTCTTCCAATCGATCGTGGGGGGTATTGATTTGTTGCTGAGCCTTGTAAGTTTGTTTAAGATGGATCTGCAAGGCCAGGAGGAGCACTATCTTGGACTGAAAAGCAAACAAGACAGATAATGGAAGTCTGGACCGACTTTCAAATCTTCACCCACCACATGAGGTTCTGAGGACCAAGAGAGGGCAACAGAAAATGAACAAATATTCACCGCGCGACCTGGTCAATAGATCACACCTGCAATTATACAAGACGTCTCGCAGGGAATGGAGTTGGGAAAAAAAGCAGCTGTCGTAGCGGGGGCTTCGCTTTCCCCAGCTTTGACTCTTTTCTCTCGTTAGGGCTGAACTGGGAGGCTTAGCGGCGCAGCTCAATGTTGGGCCGGGGATAAAAGAGAACAAGTTAGCCCTTCTCCTTTGTTCGTGTCTACTTTTGATCTAGCAAGAGGCTGTGCTTCGCCGGCAGAAACTCTCGGAGAGGCTTGGTGGAGTAGGTGGAGGTGGAGAAGGAGGAGGAGGAAGAGAGTGCCACTTACTTATACTTACAGACAGCCATACATTTTATTAATTATGGATCTGAGGGTTATTCTGAAAAGATTATCATTACTTTGTTTGAAAGTGTTTCATGTTGACTGCTTCCCCATGGTTATATGAACTCAGGCCTCCAGGCTGTTACACAAGCAAATCTAAATTACTATGCACAGAAAATGTCATGGTCCATCAAGAAAATATTTTGAGAGAATATGTGAACTATTCAATTTCACACCTTGCCCACAACTATGCCAGCACCATTCAGTGTGTCCAACAGCTTAGTCATAAAATACAGCAGCCTTTCACTGTGAATTCCAGGGTAATGTCACAAATAAAACTTGAAAACAGCTTCATCAACAGCCTTGAAAGTGCACTGTTGCTTCATGCTGTGTATGTTTTCATTAACATTGGTTAATAAAGGTCTCATTTAAAAAGCTGAAAGGCCAGAGGAGAGGCTGTGCACTGCAGGGCTTACAGAAACCACAGGCAGTCCCTCTGAAAGGCAGGCCTGAAAATGTAATTATCTACATAACGACAGGCTGGAGACTCCCCAAATAAAGCAGTATTTCGCAAGGCGCTAGCACACACACACACACACACATTATATATACACACACAAACACAGACGTTGTCACTCAATCCCACACATACATACACACACTTTGTCCCGAAGACTCACACACACAAACACTTCCTTGCTCACACACACTCTCTCTTGGCATCGTCAGAGTCGTCAGTGTATCAGACTCCTCAGGGCCGGCTGGATTAGCCACTCTCGAGTGTCACCGTGTAAATGTCCCTCTTTTCTCTCCCCATCCGTACTGCTGAGCTGAGCTGCCTGCAGATGGCGAGACGCACAGTGTGAGTCCGACAGCGCGCGTAACGGACGGGTGACGACGCAGGATGGGGATGGGGGTGGGGTGGGGTGTGTTGTCCCTCACTGGCATGGCTCTCATTAATGTGCAAACGAACAGCAGCTAATACCATCAGCTAATGGGCTTCAATGAAGTCCCAAGGAATACACACTAACTCATGGTCAGCTCTACTCCTCCGGGTTGGTTGAGGAAAGAAACACTCTGTCTGAGGTTCAGAGCTTTGGTGCTTTGCTAAGTGGCATTTGTGGTCCTTAACTGGCAATTTATCCGTGTACTTTAATAATTAGTTTTCACACTTAAGCAAGTGTATATTGCTTGATTCAAAAACCCAGCTGGATCCTTCACTGATCTACATTACGTTGGGGTGGTTTTACTTGTATATTGCTTGTATATTAGCTTTGCTTCAGCTGATTTTGAGTCACCAGGGTTTGAGTCCGAAAAAAAAAACACAGACTAGAAACTGTTGCTGTGAGAATCAAAGAGAGAGTAACCTGATCGATTCCTGGATCAAAAGAGGCTTTGCTACTGCAATGTCCTCTTGACTTCTAATTCTGTGTGAGCAAAACAGAAGGTTACCTGTCTGGAAACTTTTAAAAAGTAAGAGCCTGAAAAACGTATGCCATTAGCATTCCCTTCATCCAGTCACATTCTTTTCCACACAGTCATTTTTTTAATAAAAATGTACAATAGCATTCAAAGGAACACTCTCTTGTAATTACAGCTACAAGTGATTTGTGTGGAGCATCATTCCAAGGTGCCCTGCGGCAAATTAAATGATGATGTTGATTCTAAGCATATTTGGTGCAATTCTCGAGACAAGAGGATTAATAGTTTGCCATCAAACAGCAGCTGGGAGACAAGGCCTCTCGTTCAATAAAGCATTCCCTTGGAGACAAAACAGTTGGAGAAGTAATTAGCTAATTAATGAGCAATGACAACCACAACATTTCTTGCCATCGCGCACAGACCTCTGCTGAACCTGAGGATCACCAAGAGACATGTATGTAAACTTCGGGTAACTTTTTGTTGTTGTTGCTTCTAAACTGGGATTACTTTATTTTGCTAACTCACAAACAGGGTTCCCATACATCCAGACGGGGAGAAGAATGGCCGGCGCCCATAACGGCTAACGGTCTGAGACTGCGAGGCTCCAACTGTTTCTCTCTGTCATGAGTCCTTGCCACTCAAGCCTTTTATCATCACTTTGCACTGCTATTCTATACTGATGCCCTGCATATGGGACCCATTATTCAGCCCGGCAGTGTGTGTGTGTGTGTGTGTGTGTGTGTGTGTGTGTGTGTGTGTGTGTGTGTGTGTGTGTGTGTGTGCCTATTCAGTCCCTACACGTCTGATGTTTGTGTCAGCGAGTCTTGGGCTTTAGCTCTACAGAATGTTTTAAAATGGCCGCAGTAAGCACATTCAGCTCTGCTTAGTCCAGTAACTCCCTGCTCACTGGTATCTCACACTGACAGAGGGACAACAGAGCCGCCCAGGCCCAAGCTGCCGTGCACGGGAGCTCTCCCCCAGCACCAGGCCGACTGTAGGAAGCAGATACTGCCATACGCTCGCCTCTCTCCCTCTCTCTCTCTCCCTCTCTCTCTCTCTCTCCCTCCTGTGTCCAGTGGCAGTGCCAGCGCCGATGCCAGGCCAGCGGAGCCCCCTGCCACATGCGAGCCATCGGAGCAGCGCGCCGACAAATTGAAAGAGGCCGCCGCGCGTGACTGGGGGCTGAGGACTGCGAGGCGAGGGCAGAGGCCCACGCTCACGTTAATGAAGACCGAGAACTTCTGGAAAGTCTGCATGCACTGACTTTACTACACACACACAAACACAATGTCTAAGCATGTGAATATTTGTACATATGAACACACAAACATACATACATACACACACACACACACACACACACACACACACACACACACACACACACACACAATGATGACATAACCATTGTATTCATTTCAGCAGTGACAGACTGCCTGTCGCAGGAGCTGAATATGGCAAATTGCGCTTACCCGTGTCATGCATATGCATTCAGAGGAGGGTCAGGGGAAAGTGGGAGTTTTATGTTAAAAGATGGGAGAAGCGTAAAATGCGCCTAATTAGGTATTCCCCTGTATGTACAAAAACTGCCAATGAAAGTTAATCCAAATTACAGTTAAATGCGTCAATAAGAGGAACTTTCAAAGACAACAGAATTTATCAAAAGCAACCTTAACTTTCGTTGGCCTTTCAAATGTCATATTTTACTTTCACGTTATCCACTTAAACTTTCCAAGTTGCTAGTTTTGACCAATCTTCCATAGCCTAGTGCACAAGTAGTTTAAGTAGAACTACTGATCTTCATTATCTCCCTGCGTGTTGACATCTTATCATGTATTGTATTATTTAATGATAGATAAATGTTTGATCCTTTTTTAATGTTGTCATTAGTTAACCTCATTCAACTGCGCTTGTTATTGAAGTATGCCGTTCAGTTGTGGACGTTCGTAAATTGTGGTAGGGGGCAGAGAAAGGCGCAGATTACCAGATGAACTGAAAGTTTGATAAATACAATGTAAACAGCGTTCGCTATATGCGGTTTGTCCATGGCTGATAACGCTACGTTCGCAAATGTAAACAGCGTTCGCTATATGCGGTTTGTCCATGGCGCTGATAACGCTACATTCGCAAATGTACGTACATCTGGCCCTCTGTGTGCAAACAACTTAATCAATGCAGACAACCAACTTTGACAACCAAATTTGACAACCAACACATTTTTTTGTCCTTTGTTGCTCTCTCTGTCTGTCTGTCTCTCCTGTCTGTCCGTCTCTCTCTCTCTCTCCTTTTCTCACTCCACTTGTCTCTAACCCCCCACGCCCACCCGTGCTGGTGCCGGCTCTGTGTTCTTGCCAGCTGCGTCTCTTGGGGCAGTGGATGCGGTTTCACCCCGGGCTAACACAATCAGACTCAGCAAATCTGTTTACCCTGGTGAAGGCCCAATGCCCGCGCCATCTGGTAGGGAGGAGCACGGCAGCAGGTAGCCTGTGCAAACGTATTAACTCCCGCTCCACATTTAACCACACACATCACGGAAGGAAGGTAAAGGGGAGACGGAAAAGGGGTTGCGGCAGACACCTCAATGAACCCCCCTCAAACACAACCCCCCTCCAATGTCTGCTCCACCTCCACCAGGTTTCGCTCTTCCTGCTACTATCGGGGAGCTCTA
>NW_027468598.1:23571467-23756467 GCF_046254945.1 Alosa pseudoharengus | reverse complement strand
CCAAATTCGGTTTGTATGGGATTAATAGAGAGTGGGGAGGCTCTCCTTAGACGGGCTCTGGTTGGAGTAATAGAATACAAAATGGCCACAGCATCAGCACCATTTTATACTGACTACTTTGTCTGCTCTGCAAGTAAAAGTGCTCTTTGCAAAAAGGTGATACCCTCTTTGTAAGAATGTGTCAAAGTTAGACAATAAATATTTCTAGCATGAACGTGGCACTTTGGCATTTCATTCCACTTGCTTGAAGTGGCCACACTCCTGTTAAGGTTAGACACTCTGAAACCTTCAGACACTGCTTTTATTCAAGTGTAAAGACTCAATGCAAATATTCAAGGACTTGTGTACAGGTCTGACACAGACACAGAGCCATGCAGTATGTGAATGGCCAAGGTTGTCTTTCAAAATATCTCTTTTGACCTGAGCTTTAAGTTGAAGTAAAAATATATTACTGTAGGACATCACTCTGTAAAAGGGATAACAACTTTTACATCCAATTATAAAAGGGTTTTACAACCCCCTTTATATCTCTTTATATCTCTTTTAAAATACATTTATTATGCATTAGAAATTCATTCACCACTTCCTTCAGTCCAAACCCTTTTGAAATGGAGGTTAACACATCACCATAACATGGTTTACATGCAGTGCATGTTCCATTTGGCACTAGAACACTCGCTCCCTGTTATCCCTAAGAGAAGGGGCTTGTTGGGGAGAGGAGAGGCGAAGCAGAAGGCTACTGCTCATTGAGTTTCATTCCCACATGAAATGTGATCAACCCCCCCCCCCCCCCTCCTACCATCCCCACCAAACACACACACACACACACACACACACACACACACACACACACCCACACACACACACACACACACACACACACACCTCTGGGGGTGTGGATGCCTCGTGCTGGGTGAGATGGAACAGTGAGGTTCAGGAGCATTTCTTTCAGTCCCTTCGCTGGACATAAATCATGGCGCTTTGGCTCATTTATTTGGTGCCAGACCTTTTATCAACAAATGACTCTCCACAGAGCGTCTCACAGTGAGCTGGCTGTGGCTACGGGGGCCCTTGGTGTTCATGTTGCTGTTCTTTTAAAGACGTGTTGCTGTTATTTCATAGAAAGTTTGTGAAATCATTGATATTTACAAAACCTGTCAGAAGCAGTATTGGCTTTTGATTGCCTATTTAGACTGATTCATTCTCTGATTTTAATGAAAGCTGTGCCCTTCAACTTCACAAACTCATCCCAGAAATTCCTGTAATAATTCCAACCCACTTCTAAAATGCACATCTACACCCATAACATAATGGCAATACAAACCCAATATATGTGTGGAGCAGTAGGAGCAGACCTGCCACACAAGAAACAGAGGAAGAGTGAAATACTGTAGTCCAAGTATGAAATGAGAGCGTTGGAGTGACATCTCTCACTCTGTTTGGCCTGGTGGTTGCTGTCACGCGGCCCGGTTGTCTGACACCCGGCACCTCAGCTCTCCCTGCACCTCACACTGTGACAAGGCCACATTCTGTGTCACCGAGCAAACATTTAAGAGCTGACAGATATCTGCAGCTGACTGCAGTACCCTGAGTGACCTCAACACACACACACACACACACACACACACACACATCCAGTAGCCCGGCCTGTGAGATGGTGTGTGTGTGTGTGTGTGTGTGTGTGTGTGTGTGTGTGTGTGTGTGTCTGTGTGTGTGTGTGTGTGTGTGTGTGTGTGTGTGTGTGTGTGTGTTTTGTTCTCACAGATGAGCGACAAAGAAAAGTATGTCTGTGTGTATGATGTAAGCAAAGAGAATACAAAGATAGGAGAGAATTGGTGTGTGTGTGTGTGTGTGTGTGTGTGTGTGTGTGTGTGTGTATGTATGTATGCGTGTCCATGCCTCAGAGTGTGTACGGGTGATGCATGACTGCTTCCTGGAGCCACAGGCAGTGACGGCATGTCACAATATTGACTGCCTCCTCCTCCTCCACACACTCCCTGGAGCCGGTGATGGATAGATACCACGCTGTGCCATGTAATTTTCTCACCGTTTAGGAATCCAAATGGGCACCATATCCATCGATGCTAATAAAAAAAAAGAGCCATCGGGGCTCAGTAACACATCATCCCTCCTGGCACAAACATCTCCGATCGTTGGTAACTGCCCCTAGTTTGCCATCCAGAGAGAGAGGTTCAGGGGTATGACAGAGACAGAGTATAGTCAGTCACACACAAGCTTTCCAATTAGTGAGAACACCATATGAACTGACCAATGTGCAAACATAAAGGAGGCAAAAACAGTAAGTAAAAAAAGAGGCTGGCATAATCATATTGCGTCTTGTGTTGACCTAGCCTTACTGTTCTGAGGTTCCATTATGACTCACATCTTATACCTGATGAAATATTGTATGTTTGTTGTGTTTGGTTTGTTACTCAGAACTCATACAACACCATAAGATATGGTGGAGGTGTTATCCAAGTATCAGAAGTAAAATAAATAAAAAGAACATTTTGGTTTACAATAGTGACAGAGATGATGAAAGCAACGCATAGATCAACCTGGTGGTGTCACTGAAGTGCTCCAGGGGCAGGTTCACAGAAATTGGTGAGGAGGTTAATAAGATCACCTTCAGTCTATGTCAACATTAATAGGGGAAAAAACATGCAAACAGTTCAAGGCACTGATTGCTATGGACAGCCAGATCGAGGAATAATGGTTACAGGAGCATAGTACTGAAAGAACAGACGTGAGGAAGTGAACGACTTCAGGTACACGATGGTTCCCTTTCCAGGTGTTATGTTTTGGTGCCAAAGACAAAGAGGCATTGTGATAGCATACGCAATCCCATTGCAACAACTACCACAAATGCAATACACACGGCCAGTGAGACCTCTCAGTGTTTTGTTTGCCCAGATGATGTTGAGCGATGGGCAACAGCTCTGCCCTGCCCCATCCCTTCCTGCCTTTGGGGAGCAGGGGAGTGAGGCGATGTCTGCTCACAGGCATACAACCCCACGCAAGCAGCAAGTTAGCAACAGCGCAAATGGCACCACAATCAATACCTTCCTGGGCCGGTAGTTTAAAAAAAAAATGCCATTTCCATCTGGCAGTCGCTGAAAGGGGCTCCTGTCACAGGCCCGGGCCACATATCATTCCAGGCGAGCGGTGAGGAAAGGGATGAGGAATGGTGGCCCGCTGTCATGAGGGCAATATTGATTATGAGTGAAAATGTGATCATTTGGTATTAACTCGGCCCTGCGAGCCCCCCACCCCACCCCACCCCACCCCCAGTTGACAGCCCAGCTCGGGGAAATGAATGCACCCGCGCCCGCCACGCTTAAGAAAAATACGCCCCCCCCCCTCGCTCACTCATTTGGCAAAGTTCACCTCCCCACACGTATGTCCCCTATACCTCATCCCCAGGACATGAGGGTGAACGTACCGCTAACGGCAATGTAATGGTGCTCAGAGAGCAAGGAAAGGAGTACACATGATCACTAGAATTAGAACCTCATTAGAACCTCTCTGATTCTTTTCTCTTCCTGTTTTTATTCTTTATTCTTTACTCTTTTTCCTTTTCCTTTCTGTTCATCTCCCTTCCCGCTGATGCATTTGTTATTGCGGCTGACACTCATTTAATCAAGCCCTGGTCTTGCCGTTTAAAATATCAATTCGGAGCAATTTCAGCTGTCACTGAACACAAGAGAGAACAAGAGGAAGAGGGGCCAATACGACACAAGGCAGGTTGTCACAGAGAGTCCCTGCTTTCTTAAAAGGGTCTTGATGGTGATAATGGACCCGAGTCTATAGCCATTAGAGACAAATACTCAAACATCCTCATGAAAGGCCTGACTGTAGAGCAGGCAAAAAGGAAGATCCATTGAAGATTCATTTCACTTTGGCTGCTGAGGCAAGCTGTGGTCAGCTGGGATCACTAAGCAACGGGAGTTAAAGGGGGGGGGGGGGTGGTCAACAGAATCAAATGAAGGATGGACACTAGTCGACACAGAAGAACATGATGGAAATGCTCGCGTCACACACCCAGATGAAGAGAAGACAAATGAGAGAAAGAAAGTCAGAAGACCCAAACAAAGAAGGGAGCGACACGGAAGAGACAGATGTCGAAGACACAGATGAAGGAAGGACAGATTAAGCAAGGACATGGGGGGAGAACAGATGAAGAAAGGACAACGAACAGTGAGACAGGTGTGGGAAGGACAAACAGTGGACAGATGAAACTATGACAGATGAGATGCAAATGTGATGATGGGACAAATGAAAACATAAACAAATCAGCTGCTGTAGTAGTCAGAGATGAGGAAACTGCACAACTGAGCTACTCTAGATGCAGGGAATAGAAGCAGGGGAGGTAAATAAATACGTCTGTAGAAGTGTGTTTAGTGAGACACAACCTCTGAAGAGATCACTGCACTGTAATTACTGGCTGTGTTTGTAAATGGCCGCAGCCACTACCAGTAGCTCTCGATTTCAAAATGAGAATTTTCAAATTTTAGACTCAGTAACATTTCCTTGAACTCTTTTCACCCCTGAATCACCTCGGAGGCGTCGCATCACTTCTTTCCTGGGGCGAGGGGTGAGGTTGCTGTCCATAGCGGTGACCAGAAGGGCCCGGTGGTATTGAAGTTTTATTCACTGCCATGATATTGTGTGAATTTGCACAGGGCCTGTGACACTAATAAAAACTGCTCTTAAGCGCAATGATAAATAAAACATGGAAAATGGACAATATTGCTGTTGGCACCATAAAAACATGCACTCCATTTTACATCAGATATTGTTCTTGGTGCTTTGAAGCACTATCAAAGTCAGAGCTATGGCGCAAGAGGCTGCAATGTCCATACCACAATACCTGAGATTATGTGTTGGCTAATAGTAAATAATTTGTGTGTGTGTGTGTTGCACATGTATCTATGAATAGTTCTGTGTGTGTTTCTGGAAGGGAGGGGGGTTGGAGGAGACTGTATATCAACCACTGGGCTCTAATCCCCACAAACTGCAGCGAAGCCAATAGCGCAGTCAAGGTGCAGTTCCTTACAAATGGACTGGATTACCCAGGGTTCCTGGCGTTGACACGCACATGTCACAGCACATCCCCACCACTGTCAGTTTCACCCAGCAGCCGACAGGTGGGAATTGCTCGCCAATCTACAGCAGATCAGGCACTGAGAGACTTATGCTTCGCTGAGAGAGAGAGAGAGGGAGGGAGAGAGAGGGAGAGAGAGGGAGACCACTGCTGTTTGTGTTGTCAGCTACACTACAGGGTTCAATGCCCCTTAGTAAATGATTGTGCATTCTGAAACAAAAACATGCCACTTGAGCAAATTAACTGCTTCTGTCCTTTTATTTAAGGAATGTCTAGACATTCAGTACAATTTTTAGAAATTCAGTCAAGCTATCATCAGACATGTTCTCTTGGACATAATATGCAGACAATGAAATGCAGCCCCATATCTTTAAGGGGATTTGTTAGAACAAAAACGATCTACAAATAGGACCCAGTCTCATTGAGATAGTCATAGGTTATGATTGAGTTGCTTTGCAATAACACAGTGTAATAATAACTACACTTGACGAGAAAACCTTCCTGTATTGCCTATAAAACACAACTATGGCTCTATCAAGCCAATAACAAAAAACGTTGAAAGTCCTGGGATTCTCCTTTGAATATCTCTGGAATGCAATATTCAGTGTCCTAAATACATAATACCAGAGAGAGCATTCCTTCCTGCATCAAATGGCTCCATCTTTAGATCACAGGCATGACCTTATATGCGAGCAGCCTTTGAGAGATCTGTGTAGTGATCTCTCATTCAAACCACAGAGGCAGTTGTGTACGACCTGCTGACACAGACCATCACCACACAGGCTGTCAGGCATTACAGCCATCTCCATGCTTAGTATCTGTGTCCAACTGCCCATGCTGTTTTTGTACCATAACAGGTCCTCATTGCAGTAAACATTAAAAATATTAACATCCAAGCTCATTAAGCTCTTGGCTTCCAGCAGGATGGAAATGTCACGGATGAAAGCGACACTTGTAACCACTCTGGAGTCGTTCGCAATCTGTGAGAAAGAGATGGTAGCCAAGATATTTGCGTGTGTGTGTATGTGTGAGTGAGTGAGTGAATGAGTGAGTAAGTGAGTGAGTGAGTGAGAGAGAGAGAAAGAGAGAGAAGGAATGTTTGTGAATATGGCTTTGTGTGTATGTATGTGTACTGTATGTCTTAGAGAGACTGCATGTATGTCTGTGCATCCTTTATTTAGTTTGAAAATTTACATATTATTGTGTGACACTTTGTATAACCCATGGTTAACATCTGATGTTTATAAAAAGACTACTTGATCTTTGTCTGTGGTGTGTGTGTACTGTATATGTGTGTGTGTGTGTGTGCGTGTGTGTGTGTGTGTGTGTGTGTGTGTGTGTGTGTGTGTGAATTGTATCTACTCAAAAAAAGCCTAATTAAACAATCATTGTAAAGCCAGTCCTTTCAACTCTGATCCTCCTGTCCCATTGACTTTGTCACAGAGCTCATCCTTCCATCACAACAGAGCCACAGAGACAGTGAGATGGAGAGAGAGAGAGAGAGAGAGAGAGAGAGCAAGGATACAGAGTGTGTGTGATGAAGGAGAGGCATGACTGAGAGGGAAGGAGAGAAGAAAGGAGGCTTTTCCTTGTTTGTGCCCTTCTTCATCTCGGAGAAGAGAGACTAGACATCAAAGCAGCAGGTCCAGGGAGACAGTGACAAAGAGATAAATCCCAACGCCATTTGCCTTTTGACTTTGTCGCTGTGAGGAAGCATTTCTGATTGTAGATGGTAACGGCACCGCTATGACAAAGCCCTCAACAGCAGGAATGTTTTAAAGCTGTGCCTCCAGGAAAACAAAAATAAAACCGCATATACAATTCAGCACAGCCCCAAAAAAGCCAGTGCACGCCTTGGAATGGTATAATCAAAAACGGTTTCCCAGGTGATGGTATGACAGGTGTTTTTTGGGTTGTTCTAAAGAATGATGTAAACTAGAATGCTGTTACTTGCATTTGTCACTGATGAAAACAACCCAAGTATCTGTAGTTAAGGGAGACATGTAACTTGTAATGTGAGCATGATTATGAAAAAGGATCTAATTCCTATAGGGGGATAGACTACTGCTGTAAACAATGCTACTTTCACACATTGGTAAAACTGATCTAAATGTTGCATTGGGGCATCACTCTCTTATAGTGTACAAACACAATTTCACACAACAAAACAAATATCTCATTGAGATAGTCATAGATAAGGTTATGATTGAGTTGCTTTGCAACACAGTGTAATAACTACACTTGATGCTGATGAGAAAACCTTCCTGTATTGCCTATAAAACACAAGTATGACTCTATCAAGCCCTAATCAGATATATCACAAATATTCAATGAGCCTATTTAGTAATACTGTTATTACTGTGGTATAAACAAGGCTTATACTAACTCAGCTATCAAACTAGCTTTACTAATCTATGTTTGCATGGATTGTTTTGTGCTGTTGACAGAGAGGATCCTATAGGCTATAGTCCCTATGTTTACAGAGTGTAGCCAAAAAGAGAGCTCTTTCATCAACAGCACCGACACCTAGTCAACACACTCAGTCAACTGTCAAGGACCCGTGAAGCATCAAATCTCTAAAATAAAACTACAAACAACATTCACCACTAATGGCTCAGTAAACAGCCATGGGCTGTGTGCTCCAGGTCTCTAGAACTCTCTGAGGCACTGACTCCTGTCCTCCTGCGTGTCAGATGGCCATCTTTAGCACTGCTAAACAACAGGGGAGCTCTCTGACATGGTAATGTGCCATTCTGGTGTCGGAGCTTCAGGCATGGCTTGAAGGCAACTTTCCCAAGTAAAAAGGCAAACCAAAACTAGTATTATGCATTTCACTTCATTTAGCCTAATTAATGTCAAATATTAATTAGCGAGCAATTAACTCACACATATCCCAACACAAAGGATCAGAGAGCATTGAAGACAACCATTACATTTTTCATTGAGTGTATATAATTCCTGTTCCTTTTTTGATGTTGCAAACTGTTTTTATTTGTATGTGTGGACGATAATACATCCCAGGAATTGACCACCCCATTGCCCTTCCTATCCCACTGGGTGACCTCAGGTCAGAATACAGTCAGGTCAATAGACTATCAGATAACCCCCTAAACTGAAATGGATTCTGGCATTACTTCCCACTTGTTTTTTTTTCTTCAGATGTCTAGACCTCCCTATTACTTATAGGTTTATTCCAATTAGGTTGCGTGCAAGGCATCTAGCATCCATTGCCTCTCATATCTTTCTGTGAGTGCTCATCATGGCTGTTGGCTGTGTAGTCGTGACCAGAGCATGACCACACCCAGTAGCACGCCGCTGACAGCAATGGCAGTAGAAAATGAGTGTGTGTGCCAGCGATGGATGGGGGGGTTGGCGGGTAGGGATGGGGATGAGGGAGAGAGAGCGACAGGCAGGATCAGGATGGATGTTTCCCATCATGCAGCTCAATCAGCCGCCCAATGATTCATTTCACAGACACTTGGGTAATTATAGGAGTCAGCTCCTCACCTCCGGGATGAAACCAATGGAAAGCAGACGCATGGAGACAGACAGAGTAGAAAGACGAGGGAGAGACAGGGGGGAAAGCAAGGGAGAGGGGGAGAGACAGGGGGGAAAGCAAGGGAGAGGGGGAGAGAGAGGGAGGAAAGGAGGGAGGGAGGAAGAGAGACAGAGCTGAGGGAGTATTAAAAGCCTGTAGGAAAGAGAGAGAGAGAGAGAGAGATAGATAGAGGGTTTGGGTGAGTGGGTGAGTGAATGAAAGAATGAATGAAAGATGGAAAGGAAGTGAATTGCAGGCATGAATAGGGGAGTGGTGGGTAGGAATAGCCTTGTGATTGGAACTTCAACAAAGCTCTCTAGTGCACAAGGCCATGAACATATGTTGGCAGTCATCAAAGACCTGAGAAAACTATGACAAATGACAAAATCACACACTTTGATTAAGTCAAAATGATGTTTCAAGAGAGTGCTAGGTAAGTCTTTCCATACTAAAAACAATACCAAATAGATATTTTGATCTTAATATAAGAGTTAGATTTTATTTATTATTTTGCAGTGAATAAGATAAACAGAAGCCTTGCCTTTGTTGCCTTATGATGTGCACATCCATTAGGCAATACATCGTAACATCAATATGTGACTCAAGGTGCCTTGTTCAGGACAAAGGTTGAGGAAGATAATACATCAGAAAATGTGAGAAGTTTCCAGGCAGAGGAAGCGATGAGGATAAGAGAAATAAAAGGCTGCTGGAAAGAGACTGAGGTCAAATTAGGAGTTAAAGCTCCCCCTGTTGGCAAAGTGAGATACATTGCACCAAGAGTATTTTTTAAGCTTATTTATACACTGTTAATACAGGGGTGCAGGTTTCTTCTCTAAGGATTGTGTTTGTCAAAAAAGTGGAAAATGCATTTATTTCCTAGATTTACGAATTATGAATTCAGTTTCATGGCTGTGAATTGCATATCATATGCCTGTTTCTGCCCTTAAGCAAGGTTGTACATTATTTATACATATATTCCAAAGAAGTAATGATTAGATTTTCATTCACACTGCGATTTCTCCAGAGACATTTTCAATGTATTTTGTATGAAAGAACGCAGCAGAAACAATCACTACTGCTTGTGCTAACATGGAGTTATTACTCTATGTCACAGCTGTGAGTCTACGACCATTTTTCTACATGTAAGATTAAGCTCATAGTCTCCGTGTGACAGAGGAGTGCGGAGGGAAAGAAGCAGTTTGAGTATTGTACGTAAGTGTATGTTTTGTGTATGGAGTGAGTGAGAGTGTGTGTTTGCATGCAGGCGACAAATGTGAAGAGGGTTCATTGATTTTGCTGTGTTTGCTGCCATGCAGGTAAAATATTCATAATGAGGACTCAGGGAGAGGTGGTGCGGTGGGCTTGTTAAAGCATTTCAGATTGAGCTCGCCAGCTAATTCAGTTCAGTGGACTGTTTAGCCATTGATTGTTCTGCCACAGAAAAAAAGCCATTACAGTCGCGCAGAGGCCTTTAGCAGCGGCAACGAGCAGTGACCTTTTTTTTCATAGCATTGCCAAGACTATGCACTTGCCTAGGAAATACTAGTGACTGCACATGTGGTCCAATAAGTGAATATGGGTAGTTAATGTGCAGACCTCTTCATGAACCCAAACACTGTACTCAGCAAAAAAGGACAGTCAAAACAAACAAGAAAACCAGACATAGCAGAAGACAGCTGATCAGACATAAAAGGCATACATGCTTTCTTTCACATTACCACCAATCTGTCTCTCTCCAATATCATTCACTATTTCAGCATCTCTCTCTCTCTCTTATCCTCTACCTCTCCTCCACCCCTCTTTTTTGGACACTCATCTCCTCTCTTCTCTCCCTCCTCTCCCTCCCTCTGTTTGTCCCCACCTGTCACCTCTCCCTCACCTCTCCCCTGTGACTTTATTTTCCTATACCCCTGGGTGGCGTGTGCAGAAATGTGAGTAGCCCTTTTTTATTTTTTCGTTTGGAGAGTCCAAGGCTGAGAGCAGGTGCGGGAGCCTTTGTGACAAGCACAATTTATGGGCCGCTCCCCGTGCCGGAGAACGCATTCAATAATGTGCCGGGAAGATTAATCCGTCGCCCACACCGGGCCTGGCTGGCTGGGAGAGGGTAGAGAGAGAGAGAGAGAGAGAGAGAGACAGAGATAGAAAGAGAGAGAGAGGAGGATGACAGAAAATAGGGAGGGTGAGAGAGAGAGAGAGAAAGAGATGGAAGGAGAGAGAGAAAGAGAGGGAAGGAGAGAGGGACAGAGAAAGAGAGGGAAGGAGAGAGAGAGAAAAGGAGGAAGAGAGGAAAGAGGGAGGGTGAAAGATGGGGAGGTAGTGGCAGAGGGAAAGAGAAGGGCAATTTACACATGCAGGTAGCACAACTCAGCAGTAACAGCCTTCAGTGGTGTAAAACGCCTGTGTATTAGCAGTTCCAATCCATTTAATTACAGTTTAGACTTTCCGATCTGACACCATCATAAATTATAAGGTATGGCTGTGGATGGGGATGGGAATCTTGGTCAAGGTTTCAGTACTGGGACCATGTGGTCACACTTCTGCTGAGTGACACCTGGAACTGAGGTGCTGGTTTAAGTGAGAGAGATATAATCAAATCGCCTCTATCCACTCCAATATGCAACTACGTGTTCAGCTCCAGTTTTTTTTCTTTTAACCCATCATTCTTTTAGTCATGTTCATTACAACCCGGCATCAATGGGGCTTGATGATACCTACATGAGGACTTCATGACAACTTAATAAATTGACATAAATATTAGTTTAAATCATGATCAATACTGAGACGAATATATAATATTGAACATGCTGATAAAGCAATTTTGAATATGAATTTTGAACAACTGACTCGGCAGTAACTGACTTAAATCGGCAGTACGAACACAAAAAAAACACACAAATTGGTGCCCCAAAGCTTTAAAGGGTGCCAATATTCTTTACGGTAATTGTCAGTAAAAGCTCTACAATGTTGATAATGTTGCATAAAGCGGTTACACTAGCATGATGCGCAGGACACAACATGGTGCTCTCAACAGGGGTGAGCATTATGGCTCGACAAACAAGCAGGAGTGTGAGATTTGTCTGGCTGCATCCTCCAGCCCCTCTCACCAGGTGTAAACCTGTGGCATCCCTTCCAGATTTCCAGAAAAACACCACAGACAATACGACACGACACACGGTGGCTCCCAAAAAAGACAGCTGGTTGAGGAGAGAGTCTGGGCTCCAGCAGAGAAGTGGAGGAGTCTGAGGAGAGAAGATTAACCCTGGGAGACAGCAGGGAAACCCAGCCGGGGGGAGCCTCTGGAGGGGGTGTCAACAGGAGCGATGGGGGGCTTGGGGTGTTTTTTTTTTTTTGGGGGGGGGGTAAGTCCTAACACAGGAAAGCTGATAAACACAAAAAAAATGTTGGGAACCTCTCAGGAGCCCAAAGACTGCAAGAGACAAGTCCGTCACAAAAATGACAGCTACAGCTAACCACAGAGCTAACACCTTCAAAAGAGGTATCCATCCAACCCCTTAGTTTACACAGCTTGGGAATGGGGAATGGGTGCACACACAGTAGGACTGTGTAAATGGATTACAGGTGTAGGAGCAGCAGCACAGTGAGCAGTGAAAGGACAGAGAGGCAGAAGGATATAGGAGGGCTGGGCTGGCTATTGACAGCCGTGGCAGCAGGCGGGCGGCCATGATGTACGGCCTCGCATAATCACCTCCTCGGCCCCATTAATCTAAGAGCACCGCAACACACTTGATGAGAACGTGTTGCGTTCGGGATGCCCATAAATGTCACCCTGGAGATGTCTCTCCTTCAAACGAGAAGTGAAAAATCACAAAACGGTCACCTTAAGCCCGAGATTAAATGGAAAACAAATCAACAAATCACGCCCAACACCCTCATTTGCTCATGAAAACACTCTTGTTATAGCAAAGCGTACCATTGCCAAATACAGATACACACACACACACACACACAAATATATAATATATATATATATATATATATATATATATATTTATTTATTTATTTTTTATTTATTTTTTTGTTAGATCAGCAGTAATTCCCAAGGGGCTCCGTCAGCAGCTGGGGCGGATTTGGATTGTGAATGTGGCTACCGAAACGCTTAGTGGGGCAGCAGTCGCACATATGAGTTTCACAGGCACTGACAGACAGACAGCAAAATACAGTATAAGGACAAAGAAAAGAGAGAAAGAGATTAAGAAGGAGAGAACAAAAGAAAAGAATGCAAAATGGCAGAAGAGAGAGAGAGAAATAGAGAGAGAGAGAAAGACAGAAATGGTCAAAGGAGGCCAAGCATTCGAGTCAGGGGTCATATGGAGGCTTTTCTGGCGTAATTGTGACATTTCCCCCAGGTCAGGTCAAATCAGTTGCTACATGTCCCACCATATCTCAGTGTGTTTATCAGGGGAGAGGGGGGCGTGAGTACCAATCCAATCCTCATATCAAGCTGCTCTGAGTAAAGTGGAAAAATTCCTTCAGGGAAAACCAGAATAGGAAAAATGATGTCAAATCAATAAGGAAAACAAAAATAAAAGGGCTACCTCTCTTAAAGCACAGAGGACATAGTAAAATGATATTTGTACTTCAAGTCTTGTACTGGGCTACCTTTAGCCCTAGCATTGCTGTTGGTCTAAAGTCTGACTTAAACTAATAATAATTAGCTTATAGTTATAATGAATAACTAGATGTACCGCAGAGCGGTACAAAATATGACCGCCGCCTAGTCCAGCACATTTTTTCCACAAAAAGAAATCACGCTGAAAGGCCCATATGATTCTAACTGTCTCACTAAATTGCATTATCCACACTCAATTTTTTGCTTTTGAATTTTTAACTAGGTGGCGCTATACATTAAATAAGTGGTAATGGGATGGGTTGACGTGCCCCCTTAAGACCAACATACATAAAAAAAGGTGGACCTCCTAGGCCCTACGGTTCTCGAGATATTCACAGAAAACTGTCTCCGGCCACCTACAGGCCAGTTGGTGTATAGTAACATAAATTAATTTATTGTGTGGCCCCCCATGAACGGAATTCCACAAAACTTGGCGTGCATACAGAGGGTGTCATAATGATCCTACACTTCCAATTTTGTGCAGTTTTGACTATGTTAGGTCACAGATACCTTCAATTACAACACCTCATTTTTACTTTTTTGTGTTTAACTAGGTGGCGCTATACATGAAATGAGTGGTTATGGAATGGGTTGACATGGCCCCTTGAGATCAACATACAAAAAAAAATGGTCCTCCTAAACCCTACGGTTTTCGAGATATTCACAGAAAACTGTGTCTGCCCTACCCTCCTTTCGGGGGGTCCAGTCCAGCGGGGGGGCTACAGATCAAAACGAAAAACGATGGTTCCATGCTATCCATGTGGGGTTACATGCCCACCAAGTTTCGTGTACCCCGGTCTTTCAGTGTCCCGGGAATCATTGACGGAAATTTGGGCATGCGAAAAAGAAAAAAAAAAAGAAAAAAAAAAAAAATTCGGACTAAACCTATATGACCGCCGCTTCGCTGCGCGGCGGTCATAACTATAAAAAATATATTTGCAAATGTAATACCATGAGAAATATTCTAAGCACAAACAGCAGTGGGTCAGCTAAAAGCTGTCTTATGCCACATGATGTTGCTAGTTTATAAGAACTTTGCTCATACTGTAGGCCGACTTTGCACTTTGCCCCGCATTTAAATTATGGCCCAGGGTCTTTTTGCTCGGCCGTTAATAATAACCTAAAGTTCCCGGTCACCTCCAGTATCCATATTATCTTGATGCTGTTTGCCACCTTCCACTCTCCAAGCTCATCAGACGCAAACACATCAGCCGACGACCTTCAGCTTCGCTCTTTCCATGGTGTGGGGTGGTAAGTGTGCTCCAGCTCCTTCATTTAAATGGAAATAAAGATCATCACAGATGCCATTAGGAGAAGAGGCAGAGGAGCGGCGCTCAGAATGCACAACAGGGAAGGGGGACGGGTTAATGGGGCTTGGCATTTGGTGCCTGTTAGGAGACGGACACCAGGGTCCGCTGGGGCCCTTTCACACACACACACACACACACACACACACACACACACACACACACACACACACTTTCAGATGCATGTTGGTGACAGTGACTTTATAGCCTTCAAATAATGTTTCACGAGGCTGGATACTGGCAGAGGAGGAGGGGACTGGGGAAGATGAGGTCCTGTGCTCTTTCACCAACAAACACACTTACAAACACACAATCACTGACATAGACACACACGCACGCACGCATGCACGTACGCACACACACACACACACACACACACACACACACATAAACATACAAACACATAAACATACAAACACATACACACACACAGACATGCACAGAAACACAAACATGACCCAGATGGCTGTTTAGCTCTGCTACACTGTCCTTGGTCTGATTACAATAACCACTAACCTAAAATAAAAACACTGCGGGCCAAATGAAGTAGTCAGTAGCATCACATCGGTGTTCAGGTTGTTCATGGTTAACTAGCATTGCCTATCTCAGTAAACTATCCATCATGGAGTTTTACTACCTTAGCCTTCAACTGACTGACTCTTCTAGATTTACCAGACAGCGTCACACCCAATACCTCAGACAGGACCACAGAAAAGATGGGGACTGAAGAAAAAAACAAAACAATAGACAGTGAGAAATAGATGGGGTCCACCATCTACACAATTGGCTAGGTACTAGGAATACACTGAGTGATTTCAGTGTAGCCTAATGCATATGGCCGTAAATTGAATTTGTGGGTGCATAACATACACATTGAGGATGTATGCAAATTTAAAGCATAACAAATCTAAAACCCATAAAAAATCCAAATAGGAGAATATTAGAACTAAAGCTGTTATTGTTGTAACCTGTATTTAACCTTATCTGATTTGTAGGCATCTGCTTTGTTTCAGCTTCTACCATGATGGCTTTTATAGCCTACCTTACAGCCAACTGTATAACCGAATTCCAAGGGTGCCATCTAGTGTTGGGCTTGTATTACAGCATTCTAAAGGCTGTCTTACTTCCCCCCCTATTATTTGTCTGAATGGAAATAAATCGGACACTTGCTGATAATAAAGACAGAAGCTATCATTTTATCTGGTACTTAAAGACAGATATACAGACTTGACACATTTAAGAAGACTAGAAGAACAACATAATTAAAACTGACATTAGAATATTTCAGCCCTGTCTAGCCAGCCAGCCATAACAATGTGTCTGTCAAATAAAGAGTGCATGGGTAAAGATGACAGTTGGCCATTAATAATCTAGCCAAATACTATTTAGTGTAGTACTGTAATACTGTCTATAGCAGGCATATGTTACTTTAATTAGATATCTTTAATAATGCCACATTTCTCTACTCTTTAATGTGATTAAAAATAATGAATATATATTATGACCTAAACTCCAGCTTTTGTGTATGGCAGATACAGAAATCATTATTGTATGAGTTGGAGGCTTGATCTCACTCCGTGGATGCCTATTTCTATTGAAAGGTAGACATTTAAATGGAGTTATGGAGGGTAAAATAAAATTAGATTTTGGTAGATGTGCATGGGTATTGCTTGTATGGACAATGAGTGAGAGATCATGCTTTGAGTCATACAACCACCAATCTGTATACTGTGTCAGTAGCTATGTGATATACCTTATGGATTGATGTCTATTGTCACTGTTGTTCATAAAATACGTGCATGTTAACTGACATTCAGTCATTTATTGAGTTGCACAAAGTAGAAAGCATGTGGAATAAAACCGGCGGGTATTATTATGATTATCATAAGGCATAAATGAACACAAGGAACAAACACTGAGGTGTAGCCTACAGACTATCAATTCCAAATTCATACTCATTCATTTCAACTACAAGCCCAGGGATTTTTGTTGAGTGATTTCAGGATGCTGTAGTTGACCTCCCCCACAAGGGGGCCTCAGTAGTATGGAGATTGTGAGGAGCTTGAGGCATCCTGCTCACACCAGACCTTACCTCACTGTTTCATCATTTCATAAGCAAGTACGCCAATAAGGATCCGTTGCATAACCCTCAAATGGAGCTGACTTTATATTCACTGAAATGTTGCTATGTAAGAGGGTTGAGGAGAACAGACTGGATAGTCATACAGCCTTTACTAGGCACAAGACAACATCAAAGCATATTAACTATTAATCATTTATTAAAACTGATGTGCTCGATGTGACAAAAAGCCACTGCTAAATACGAATGTACACTCTAAATAATTACACTATCTTTGTAATGAAATAAGCAAAATAGCTACATTGGTTTAACAGAGGTAACACTTAAAGCTGCAGTTCATATTCACTGAAACCAACACTATGCTCCAACAGAACAACATAAATCAGCTGGTTTTAGAAATAACCTGCACTTTTACCTCCACCTAGAGCCTGTTATTTGTCTTGCAAAAATCCACAGCTCCCCGTTCTTCTGGTCCAATCAGAGCAGGGCTGTGTGAAATCTGACTGTCAATCACAGTCTGGTACAGTCTGGTGCGCACTGACGAGCACATATTCGATGAGAGGGTGCTCGGTGGTAGTGGGGGAGGGGCATGAGAGTTGTAAACATTAAAAATGTTGGCTAAGTCCCCTCAATCTGTCAGACTTGCCAACTGCAGCTTTAACATAGTTTAACATGACACCTCGTGAGCATGTATGGTGGAATACACTGGTAGAGAAGCATAGGCAGGACAGAAGCCTGCACAACTCCAGTCAGAGCGTAATGTCTGGGTATTTCCTAGGAATTCATCATCCACTATTGAGTTAATATGAGCCATGGCCCAGAGAGGGCTTTGAGAGGGAAAACAAAAAGTAATTGCACCATTCGTCATGATAAATTGTATTTTTTTCCATCCTTCTCATGAAATACAAAAAAAAAAAAACAGAATTCCCAGAGACATATGAATGAAGCCATCACAGACAAACACTCTGACAAATGTCTCCTCCACATTAATATTTCAAAAGCACTACACTTTACAAATTGACCCGTGTCTTGTACTGGATGTCGGCCCTGGTATTTTCACCCATGTTTCTTTGGAAATGCCATTGCTCAGCAGTTCATCTCACAAATATCAATCACCTTCCCATTTATTCTTTGAAAGAAGAGCGAGATGGAAAAAGGAGTGAAGAGGAGAGAGAATGAGAGAGAGAGAGAGAGAGAGAGACTATGTGGCCATTTTCATGATGAATTCACCAAATCATGAGAAGATGAGTTACTATATATGGGTTTGTGAATGCTTGCTCTGCCAACAGTAAGCTCATCTGATATAAAACACATCCAATCACTTTGTGGTGCTCTCTTCAATAGATTCCCCAGATATATGTGCCACACAGCAAACCTACTGCCGGCATTACACTACTTAATGTTTATCATCAATGTTAGATGATGGTTTTGGACAGGTGGAGAGATTTCAGAAAATAAAAACATGTTTTTGCTCAGCCTATAGAGTGAGAAAACAAATTTTAGCCACTGGAGTAAAAAGAAATCTGAGGTAATAGTAATAAACAGTATATACTATATATTATATACACTATTATATATACTGTTTATTAAGTACTATATACTATATACTTAATAAACAGCTCTAAATATCCTTTCAGACTTTCAGCAACTTTCAGTTACTTATCATGCCCATGACCTTGTCCAAGTGCCATTTTCTCAGAAACATTATTCATCCGCCACTTCTCAGCCTGTCCAAATTCCACCCAGTCGGACTCTCCCTCACTCTGCCCTTAGCGCTGGCACACTGTCAGAGCCTCCTGGCGGTGGGCACAGCCTTGCCCCGCTCACTGGCACCCCAGCAGCGGCGCGTTCACCTTGACGGGCTGCCATGCTCCGCGTGGAGGACGCGAAGGCTTAGGAAGAGAGAGCCAATCAGTGTGTAGTGACAAGCTGAGCATCTATACTACCCAGACGGAACACTACTGGTCAGAGACAGGGAGACTCAGTGATCAATGACCACTGGAAGCCATCCTGCTGAGCCATCCATCACAAGGAGACTTAAGATACTTGGTCATGCAGTGGAAAGTTTTTTTGAACATTTGGTTGTGAATGTGCAATATGTACAGACCTCTGTTCATTAGAGGTTAGACAGAGTAATAAAATGTTCCCCTGAAATAACAATGCTCTAACTTCAGAACCGTACTTGGAAATGAAAGCACACATGTCTCTTTGCCGTTTTCTTCAAGGGTATTTGGTTTAACATAATGTTATATAAAAACTACTTGTATATCTGCCTGTCATGCTTTACAATAACATAAAAAGCATATGGTTAGATAATTTCCCTCCCTATCGTCTCTGTCCAGGTCAGTAAGGTAGTTTCCAAGGGGAGGTCTTTGGTGTATGATGACCCTAACAGTCTTATCCATGCGTGGTTGTTCTCTTCTACCTGGATCCAAGTCCTCATCTCTAAGGACCACAAGCTCAGGCAGACTGTAAAAGCAGACTCACAGGATGCAGATATCGAGTCGAAATATATAAACCAGCTTGCCTGTTACTATCTCGTAAAGAAGAAGACATGCCTGAGCTCCGTATACCTAATAATATGTGCAAGTATGTGTGTGTGTGCATGAGTGTGTGTGTGTGTGTGTGTGTGTGTGCGTGTGTGTGTGTGTGTGTGTGTGTGTGTGTGTATGAGTGTGTATGTGTGTGTGTGTGTGTGTGTGTGCGTGTGTGTAATAGAGAGAGAGAGAGATGAAGAGAGAGAGAGAGGAAGAAAGAGAGAGAGAGAATGAGAAAGAGTTAGAGAACCAGAGAGAGAGTGACTGTCACCCAGGGCTGCGGGAGACGGCACATCTGCCAGGGCAGCTGTCTGAGTCTGCTGATAGTGCAGAGAAGAAATAAATCACAGCAGCCATGATGCACTGACATCCCAATAAAACAGCAGCTTCTACACACACACATACACCTTCACTGCAATGCAGTTTACTTCACTGTAATACAACTCTGTATGGGAAGCAGAATCAGTAAGCCAGAATGTTTTATTGAAATACATACAACTCACGTAACGGAGAAAAACAACAGACATTCGCCTATAGTCGATTCACAAGTCTGGGCCAGCATTCACAACCACAGTCTAGCAGAGCCCAGCAGAGCCCAGCACAGATGGCCGTGTTCAAAGCACTCAGTCTGAATAAACACTCTTCGTACACATGAGGAATGGAGCCCATTATCAAAGCACGCCGGCGCATCTCAGAGCACTCTAATGGTTTGCTAATGGTTAAACATACCATTAAAGACGGATTAGGACTCCTCGCTGTCACGTGACCAGGGGTTTGTCCTTAATCCTGCCAAGGCTCCCACTGCAAGTTTGACTTCAAAGACTTCTTAATTTGCATCCTAAATGACTAAATTGTCCTCGCAGCGCCACACGGACTTGGAGATAGAACGTCTGTGGCTCAGTCAGAACATGTGAAGGACCTACTTTGGGTAAGTAAGGGGCCAGCTCACGCATGGATGAGTGCCTTGAGAAACTGGTCAGAACATGACATACATACAGCCCAGATCAATTAAACTCATCCCATAAAGTGGGCATTATACTGTATATATGCCTAAAGAAACACCTAGTAATCCCAGTGAATGGTGTTCTTAAATAAGACATAATTAAATGGCATTGACCTTACATGTCAGTTACTTTACATAAACCTAAGAGCATTGTGATTCAAAACCTTCCACATTCAAACCCACGATAAGGTTTATAACAAAAGCAACCAGATAATAAACCTTGAGAGAGAAATGAGGTATTGGTTGTGGTGGTGGCATGTTTGACAGATGATATATAAAGCCCCCATCATGCTCTGCCTGAGAGCCGTGCATCTGGGTTATTCTTACCATGCCAAACGTGCGCCAGGGTTGAGTGATAGGGCTGCCAGAGAGCAATCATGACTCATTCCATGAGCTCCAAGCCGGCGTCTAAAGGCCTGAAGGTTTGAACTGATGGACACCATCACAACCAAGTAAACACCGCACGGTAACGGTTTCCCCGGTCCACATAGCCATGAGGCGCATACGCGTCCTTCTAATTGACACGGTCATGCTCTGGGGACAAGCACAGGTCTGCCACCTAATGCTGTTATCCTCCAGCTGCTTGGCCCCAGAGGGGACCTCTGTGGGTGGCTGGGTGGTTTGTCTTCATCTGACCCCATGAGGACAAATTGCCAACCCCCTCCCCTCCTCTTTCCACCACAGGAACACACAGGAACCCTCCATCTTGCCTCACGACACAGTGGATAAACCGCTTTATCAATATGTGAAGTCGGCAAAGGTCATGTAAATATATGAGCAGTCAGATGTAATATCGTGGATTGGGGCACGGGAGCCGTCTCTTTTTTCACTCGCTGCGGGCTTTAGCCCACACTGCCCTTCCAGCCTCACACCCCTCCAGCTTTCCAATACAATTTACTGTCCTTGTAAAAAAACGTGTATGGCGGCTGGCAGAGACTTTACGGTCTTGTCACCCAGGCTCTCACAGCAATCGATCTCCTTTTTTTTTTAGACGCCAAGAAAAAAGAAAACAAGCAGAAATCATTGTAGAAATGCAATTATAGTTTAGTATGTACATTCAGCACTTGTTGCTTTAATAATGTAGATGGTAGGCTTGGTCTGAATACATTTCTGTGTGAGTAACCTGACATAAATTGCCCATAAATCTCAAGAGAGGGTCCTTGTCCTCTGTCATAAACCAGCTGTAATCACCAGTATCGGACTGGGTTCTCATGTCTACCTAATGGCTTAATGGTTTTGGACACCATTTGGACTGTTTTCTAAACTTTCCGCCACTCCTTCTTCCTTGCTTGTCCTCTCCTGTCTTCCTCATTCATCTTCCCCTCTCCCACTCGCTCTCACGTTCCCTCTCTGGTATATTTTACCCTGGCATGTGCCACAGTTGAAGGCCATTAATCAGGCGTGCGCGGTGAGAGCTGAATGCTAAAACACTCGCAATCCGCTCGGCTCCACTTCCCCCCCCCCAGCCACACAATAGGACACATTAACCTTGGAGTCGCTTCAATTTCCCTGCCCAAACTTGGCCAAAAGGGAAAAGAGATAACTTACTTCTGAAATCGTATTTCTTTTTTTTTCTTTAGCTTTGCTTTTGGTTCAGAGTTGTACGAAGGAAATGTAAGTGAGGTTGAGTGTATGTGTGAGTGAAATGTGAATAAGTTTGAGTGCCTGTGCTTGTGAGTGTGTGTGTGTGTGTGTGTGTGTGTGCGTGTGTGTGTGTGTGTGTGTGTGTGCGTGCATTCCTGTCCATCAAAGCTGCTTCTGTGTGTGCGCTCCTGAGTTTGTTGTGCCCATTCACCAGGTTGTGTGAGGCTGAGGCATCCGTGCTATAAATAAGGTTGGCTGCGGGGAGGGGAGAGCAGAGCTGGGAGCCAGTGGAGGGCTCTGACAGCTGAGGGCAGAGTGGCCTTGTCTCCCTGGGAGACGACCATTAAAACTGGTCCCAAAACTATCCTGGGCTCACAACCATATAACACCCACTTAACCTGCCGACAAATGAGCCATGAGCATTGTTTTAACCAAACATTTGATAAATGTCCATTACTACACGTGCACCTGGTAAGACCTTAACTGTGATAATCCATTTGAAATATGACTATGCAATCCAAACAGAAAAGTATTACAAAAAAATCTACAACAATTATGACCAAGCAGCCAGTCAAGCAAGGAAAGATTCACCCAAATGAAAAACACCAAATATTTTCAGTCTTACCTTGACCTTGGGCAACCACTGTCTGCAGAAAAAAGATGCAGAAGACAGGAACCAGCAGGGAGAGGATCAGAAGAGTCTCGGGTAAGACTGGAGTCTGCCCCACTCTGTCCAGCCTCGCTGCCATGGCACCATTGGATGCTGAAACATAAAGGAAGCCTATAGAATTTCAACAATGCCATGCTGTATCATCCTCACACTTTTTCGGTAGACTAAAATCGTAGCTAAGTACGTCATCAAGTACCATCAACCTATGGTGGCAATCCAGACATATGAGCATATGCATCACATCACAAGACAAATAAAAAATGAATTAGAGATGGATGGCGTGCAGTACCACACGCCAGGCAGGCCAAGCTTGTTTTAATTCCCCAAGTGTGCCGCTCCTAAATATTAGTCTCCCCGCCAGGACCAAACTGCTCATTAAATACAAAGCTTTTATGAACCAAACAATTCATTATTCAATTTAACGACACATTTTGTAGCTGCAAATTTATGGCTTTACCATTACGCTTAATGAACTATTATTTCTTCATGAACAGTGAGTAAAACCCGGCAAATACAGGCTTCAGATGAAGTTGGAAATAGACAGATTTCCTGCCCGTGAATAATTGGTGGACCTCAGGCATGTGGGACAGGTTAATGCAGGTGATAAATTAGACCTGGCTAAGGAGCAGCTGAGCCTATCACCGGGGCTCAACGTACCCACTGTTGCAGGTTTGGTTGGTCCGGAGCTCGGCATTGATGAGCAATGAGCACAGTCATACACCATCTGGAGGGTCAGCAAATTGCTAGTCCAACTCCAATCAGCCCACAGGAAAGGGGAGTAAACGCAACAAAAATGTAATAGTCTGGCATTTAAAAACAGAGCGGATCTGAAGTATAGATAATCACTTATAGTCTGTGATTTGGATGTTATAAACAACAATAAAAAATGATCAAACAAATAAACAAAGTAGACCATAAAAAGGAAAATAAAAAGTGGCAAGGGAAAGTCTTGGAATGAGAAAGTTAATCAAGATCACACCCTGTTTCTTGCCAGCAGGCGAATATCAGTGCGAGATGGAACTGTCAGGAGTCCATGACAAGCTTGTGATTCAGGTTTCTCCAGAAATGCAAATAACACGAGCAAGATGGGGAGCAGTGGTGTCACAGCAGGAAATCAAATTACCTGTAAAACAACAAACAAGCAAATCAAGGTGCCTCACAGAGGAGTATGGGTAATAGTGTGACTTGCTCATTTACTTGGGGAGCAACAGGTGGCAGCGGCTGGCTTCCCCTCTGCAAAGATAAAGTCATAACACACCTGCTGAGTTTGGGGCCTCACACTGGTGTCCTTTGCTCGCAGATATGTGGATAGGTAAAATGGAGGCATACCGACACATGAATTTAAAGTGGAACCGTACTAGTGTATGTATATTTTACACTGGAGGCTTACAGCTATATGTATGTGCATGTATACACATGTACAAGCTAAATAGAACATCCTCATAACTTCGGTATGGAAACATCAACCTTGTAAAAAAAATACATAATTTTCCACGGCTCAGTTTTGAACGAATCCCTTTCCTAAAAAACCTAATAAGTAGAAGTGTAACAACAGTTTAATGACAAAATCTAATAGCAGTAGCATTTGCAGCAGGACACTCTTTAGAATGCAAACTATCATGTCCTGTTTGCCTCTCCTCCGCTCTCTTATTCAATTACCTCGAGACGTTCGGGCCCGTCTGATGCATCATCTCTGGAGCAGCGGTAGCCCACTCGCTGGGCCCCAGACCATATATATGCCATTCGCCCCTGATTATATTTCCCATCGATAGTCATTTACAGTTCCAGAGGGGAGGGGAGGAGGGAGATAGTGGTCAATGACTGTTGTCCTGTGCCAGCCTGGCGTTGGATGCCCGCCCAGAGGAAACAGATTGGAGTGGAATGACTGGCAACGAATGGCCAGGCGTGTTCATTACTCACTGAAGCCTTCCTCCTCCTCCTCCTCTTCTTCCTCCCACACTGGCTGTGCCGTGGAGAGAGATCGACATGCACGGCACCACTCGGATTCAACAACCTGGCTGAGATCAGTCTCGCGATTCACACAGGCTGTTCCAAATTAAGAAGTGCAAGGCACAGAGAAATGGAGGGAGGTTTAATGTTTTTTGATTGTGTCACCTGTTGTGTGGATTTGCAGCCAAGAGGAGCTGTCCAATGTCCTGAAGCGCAAGTTTTTTTTAATTATTTTTTTTTCAAAAGCACAGGGCTCAGTACATCACTGTGTGACACTGTCAGTGTCTACAGGACAGAAGCTGTCCTCAGACATGCTGTCAGAGCGTAATTATGCAGAATCCAACAGCGCCGAGAAGCTAAGGGACAGAGGAGAATAAATAGCCAAACACAAACAGTGAGGTCTGGAGTGAGTCTGCTGCTGCCACGTTCGGAAAACAATCCCGCATGCTGTCAAAACCACGTCAGACACCAGTGAACGCATGGCACGTTTTATCAGACTTTGCAGTGGGAGCGCTCATGGTGATTTCAATGAGGACATAAATGTATAGATCGTAACCTTTAGCAGGGAGCTGATGAATAGGACTGGGATTACGCTGAGCATCACACACTGACTTCAACAAACTAAAACTGCATCTGGACCTCAGAGTAAAATATCCTGCTGGGCTATTGTCCTTGCTAAATGAATCTGCAAACAAATGAAATGCTTAAGGACTATTACAGTAGTTATATTCTTCCCAACTATTGCAATTCACTAGAATTACAAGTAAAACTTAATCAGCTCATTCAAACAGAAAACGGATTAGGATTTTGTCATATAATATCCACATTTCTCAGTAAAAAAAACAATAACTTCTCCAACCATTCAATCTGTGTTACCCAGGTACATCCAATAGGCTACAAACTCGAAGTACTTTCAGTGTAATCCAGGTGCTTCCTTACAATTTCTGCAATAAATAAATACCGCACAGTACAAGCCAATGTCTAATGTGCCATAAATTCAACAAGGCTCAAGACACAAAACTCCAAAGTAAAAACATCATGACCTATTTCAATCTGTGTCTTTGCACGCTGCCTTTTAACCCCCCACCTATCTTACCTTTCCCAGAGGGGCCTGTTGCACGACAGTCCCAGCAGGATTGTGCCTCTCCACTTGGGTATCCCACAAGTCCAGTGGTCTCAGGGGCAGACCAAGTCTGTCTGTTTGGATGGATGAGATGAATAAATACTGGCTCCCTCTTGCTGCCCTTCCCTCTGTGTGAAGTACTCAGTCTGTAATACATGCACACACACACACATACACACACACACACACACACACACATACAGTACATCCACAACTGGAGAGAATCTCTCTACCCTGTCCAAGCACAACCCATCACAGAAGGGAGAGGGGAGTGAGACGGGAGGGCGAAAGAGAGAGAAAGATAGAAAGAGCAAAAGAGAGAGCTGGAGCCACAGCCACAGCCAGAGAGAGTGAGAGAGAGAGAGAGTGAGAGAGTGAGAGGGAGAGAGAGAGAGAGTGAGAGAGTGAGAGAGTGAGAGGGAGAACGAGAAAAAGAGAGACTGCGTCAATGATGCAGATTGTCGTATAGAGGGGCTGTATTTCTGGTAATCCAAGTGAAGTAAAAGCCTTTGCCGTTTCAACAGACTTAATTAAAGTGATTTGATTGTTTGCTCTTTCCCTCCCTCCCTCTCTCTCTCTCTCTCTTTCTCTCCCAACGTAATGGGTTTCAGTGAGGTTAATTTGTCCCAATTTTGTGCTCACCAGCTCTCACTTTCAAATTACCTACCTTTTAATCCATCTAATGACCTAGCATTGCACTTAAACTTCACTTCAGTGCTGGCTGTGAATATGAATAGCCAAATCAAGAGGGGCTGTCAAATGTGTCAAAAGAATGAGACATCTTCACTGGGGGAAAGTAAGAGCCTGCACTGTCACGAGGTTCTTTATAGAATATTTACAGAATAGCGGATAATGACTAGACAATTCAATGTCTAGTCATTTCAATACTGTAATTTTCCTCACCATAGCTCATCAATCAGATTGTACAGAAAAGAGCCATATCCTGTCTCTAACAGAACGCAGTTAATGGCACATTCTGTTTTTGTGAAGTGCCATTCATGATGACTGTGCTTTATAATTCCTATCTAGGACATATCAAGAGAATAAAAAAAAACTTTTGAATAATTACAAGTGATATATTAAGTAGCAGTCTAGCTACAGCATCATTTGTAATGATTACTATCAGAGGCAGTATAATAAATCGAGAGAGATCCAGAGACTCGGGCATTTAAATAGTGGCCATTATGATGCATGGGGCTGGAGTACAATAAATACATTTCATAGAAGCACAGCACTGGCTTTTAGTAGTTCAAAACCAACCTGAGGCTTTGCCCAAAGAAGCAGAAATGACCATTATTCATTATTTCACACATTCCCAATAAGATTGGGAAATGTACAGAGTTATGTCATGGTGATTTCACATGAATATGTAAGCAATTCAATCAATTGTTTTCCATGAGTTTGTGTTGGGATTTATAGGTTTCAGTAGTGGTATCCAACCATTGTAATGGCTCCATAATAATCATTTAGAAGCAACTGTGACTAAATTTAATCTGAACACAAACAACCCTCATGGGGAGAATGACATGGCTTTTAGATCATCCAATGGCTTCAAAGCACACTTGACTGGTTCGTGTTCACTGAGGCCCTCAGTCATAGGAATTAACTTGGTAGTGGGTAGCACTCTTCTGTCCTGATAGGCATAATCAGAGAGATGTTAGTGCCTCAGTGAAATGAATATTCTTGAATGTAATTTCATCTCAACTCCTTGTCTACCAGACTGCCTATCTATGAGGAGGGTATTTATGTATTCAAATATGTATTCAGACATACTGTATGTATTTTATATGTGTTGTCATTTCATATAGGTGAAATTAATTAACCTTCTTCAAAATGATTCTGTTCTAAAAGACCTAATGAGGACTGAGATGGTTGTGAGTGTTAATTGACCTGTCTCCTCCTGGGAGGTGGTTGTTTTTGGTGTCAGGGCAGAGTACACTCACTGCACATTCAAACAATTTCCCAGATGAGGACAAGATGCACAGCTGAGAGGGGCTTCCGTCAGTTTCAACCGCTGAAGGTTGAACACACCCTTTGTCACATCCATATTTAGCAAAGAAAGTTGGACTATGTATTTTGGAAGTACATGAAATCTTTGAAAAATATTTTCCAAAACCATAGGACCATATTGTGCAAGTATATCTCATGGCATAAGCAGTCATGGAAAACATCACGGTAAGTAACCTAATTCTCTTCAACAAGATTAAGAGAGATTGTTTACAATCTTATTTCCTCGCCTTAATGTAATCTAATGCCAGTTAAATAATATTATAGCATAACAATAATCAAAACCTAAATATAATTGCATTTGCCACAGCTTTTAGGGTTAGTTTCATCAGTCTGAAACTCTGAGTTAGGCTACATCACTAAAACTGTGTTGTTTTCATCACAAAACTGTTGTAGAGCATTTTTGATGTGGCAACTAAAAATAAACTGGTTTACTATTCTGTTTGTACCACAGTCTGATCAGTGGAAAGAGATTGTGAACAAAAAGTTGCATTTTCCTCCTGAGTTGATTGCTGCCATCCATGAGGGAAATATTGTGCTTGTTAGCAAGCTGCTGTCCACTGGAGATGGCATCATTCGCCAGCTAGATGATTCTGAAGATCGGCTCTGGAGGGAGGCTCTTAACCTTTCCATCCGCCTGGGCAACGAAGATGTGATGACCACCCTTTTTCTAGGGGTCAAGTTTGACTTTCGTCAGATCCATGAGGCCCTCCTCGTTGCTGTGGATACCAACCAGCCACGGATTGTGAAGCTACTGCTCGACCGGCTCGACCAGGAGAAAGGCAACAAGATGGATGTGCGCTCCTTCTCGACAGCCATCTTTGACCACTCAATCGATGACTCTCAGTTCGCCCCGGGAGTGACCCCGCTAACACTCGCCTGCCAGAAAGACCTGTATGAGATCGTCACCATGCTGACTCAGAGGGGACACGACATCCCCCTGCCTCACTCCATATCCTGCATCTGCCTGGAGTGCCGCAACGCCCGGCAGTACGACCTGCTCAAGTTCTCCCTCTCCCGCATCAACACCTACAGAGGGATTGCCAGCCGTGCCTACCTGTCTGTCACTGCTGAGGACCCCATGCTCAGCGCCTTCCACCTCAGCCGTGAGCTCCGCAAGCTCTCCAAGAAAGAACCAGAGTTCAAGGTAGGATCGACTACAGTAACATTTCAGCCATAAAGCATGAGTAGTATAGCCTAAAAGGATTTAAAAAAAAGTTATTACATTAAATAAAATGTTGAGAAATAGATCTTTGAGTCTTGAACTTGAGTTTAGACATTAATTCTACCAACTTGGATTTTCTTGTTCACTTAATTTTCAAATACAATATAAAGCTTACACCAGGCAGTCACCCAAGTGATAACCAGGTCCACTCTGTTTAGCTTCTGAGATTCAATGAGATATTGTGGTAGCACTAAGCAATGAGATGCTTACTGTATCACCTTCACATGATGGACAAATCACTACAAATCACCCATCTATGCTGTATACGTAGGCCTAGCCTTTATAACATCTATGACTGAGACGTCTAGTTAAGTCCCATCCTGTTCTTTGTATTTTATTTAAGGTGATTTTGTCAGCCGTTCATCGGCAGCAGCCTACACTGCGCATATATCATCCGGTGTTTTGAATTAAGTAATCTCGGGCCTGGTTGGTATACTTGTATGGGAGCCTTTGAGTTTTTTTACTCATAAATTAGGTGAACTAGAAAATCAAAGTTGGCAGCTTTGATCTAAACTTGAAAACCAGTGTAAAGTTGACAAAGGTACTCGAGAGTTGAGAAAACTCAAAATCTATTGATCCAGTTGCCTCTATAATTTAACTTTTGTTTATATTTGTATTATATTTAGGCCCACCTTGTTGGTGCCACTTAATAAAACCCCAACAGAACTTTAAACACAATTGGTGCAACAAAGTCTGCATTTTCCCTCACCTCATTCTAGTGCCTCTCTAACATTACTATGTGATCTCTTCAGCCCCAATACTTGAATCTGGAGGAGTTGTGTCAGGAGTTTGCCGTGGAGCTGCTAGCCATGTGCCGGAACCAAAGCGAGGTCACCACCATCCTGAACAACTATGACGCCGACAGTGATGATGACGTAGATGATCAAACATTTGACGAGGGAATCCCAAATTTATCCCGCCTCCGTCTAGCTGTGAACTACAATCAAAAACAGGTCCACGCAGTTTTTTGCAGAAGTACTATTGTCTGGCTAATAAATAAGCTTGTTTGCAATAAAAACAAAATAATGTACAGTGGTTGACAAGATTTTAAAATATTAACTAAAGACTAAGACTAAAAAAATAAAGATTAAGACTAAATTACTAACTAAATAAGTCATATATCTGGACACAGTGCAGCACAGATGAAGAACTGGCTCCATGATGACAGCTCACTTGTGGCATATTTTGATGAACATGATCTTCCTGATCTCCTCTGTCCAAACAGTTTGTGACTCACCCCATCTGTCAGCAAGTTCTGTCCTCTATTTGGTGCGGGAATCTCTCCTGGTGGAGGGGAAGTAGGACTGCATGGAAGCTTCTGGTGTCTCTCGCCATCTTCCTCACAATGCCCTTCCTCTGTCTTGTCTACTGGGTGGCCCCAAAATCCAAGGTGCAGCATGTCCCCATATCTGATTGGCTAAGGTGTACAGTATTGATGTTTCCATGTTGGATTATGCTTTATTTGCTTCTTTTTTTTTTTTTTTTTTCAGTTTGGGAAGATCATGAAGATCCCTGTGATTAAATTCCTGCTTCATTCTGCATCTTATATGTGGTTTCTAATCACTCTCCTGGGCGAGTCCATCTTCATGGAGATCTACAGAGTCGACTTTTCTTCCCGCACACAGAACTTCCTGCACAACTCTCTACACATGATTTGGGTAGTTGGTATGTCACAAGGTCAATTTTATTATTTGTGTAACCTCATCTATAGTACAGAGTACTATAGTTACTAGTTTGAAAGATACTGAATAGTACTATTAGCAGTACTGAGTAGTTTGAAAGTCTGGTGTATAATACTATCATGTACAACACCACAAGCACTCCTTCAAAAACATCCTCTCAAAACAGATGGGTACATCATGTTGTTTATATCTTCAGGTTTCTTCTGGTTTGAATGTAAAGAGGTTTGGATTGAAGGCCTCAGAAGCTACTTCCTGGACTGGTGGAACATTCTAGATATGATGGTCCTCAGCATGTATCTGGCCTCCTTTGCCCTGCGAGTCCTTATCATGCTGAAAGGATACTTCGTATGCAAAGACCCAAATGCAGTGGAGGACTGTGTTTACTTCACAGATTCAGGTTACAAGAATGCCAACACCAAAACACGGCAAAACACTAACATACAAACATTATTAAAAATGGACTGGGCGAATTTGTTTCAAACAGAAATTAAATATAAATCACAATGAGTGCTAGGCTGGGTAAACCCAGCGTGATCTGACGGGGATTTCTTTTTCGCCCTGCAACTCAGGCTGGAAACCTGTGCATCTTTTTCTGTTGCTTCCGTTACAATTTTGCCGGGACCAATCACAATCTGGCTTATCCATCTAGCGCACTATTGGCTATTAACCCCTATTGAGGTTTCGCGTCGCTCTGTAAACGTCACCCGGTTCGTTGGTCAGATTGGTAAATGACTATCCAATTACGTACAGAGTCATTTGAGCTATGCCCATTGATCACGCCTCTTGTGCAGTAGAAAATACATAGCGGACTCCCCAGACCAGTGTTCAGTCTTAAAAGATTGAGCTTGGTCTGGTGAAAGCCAGACTACCAGAGTGCCCCTCCATAAATCACATTTGCATACATCTGTTAAAACTTTAGCTAAATGCTAAATGTTAGTCACCATCATAGTCACTCAGGGGTTCTAATTTGCTACTAATCCCTTTAACTTTTCCCTAGTATGTATTGTTACTATTGTTATTTATTGATTGAAAAATCATTAAAATAAAGGATGTAGCGTTTAGGAACCAAACTCTTCAAATGTGGATGTAAATGTAGATGTAAAAATGTAAGTGTGTTCCCAGTGAGAAAGGACTGGCGACAGGAAGACCCGCAGTTCCTCTCAGAGATCCTGTTTGCAGTAACCAGCATGCTCAGCTTCACCCGCCTGGCCTACATCCTGCCTGCCCACGAGTCGCTGGGAACCCTGCAGATCTCAATCGGGAAGATGATTGACGACATGATGAGGTGAGACACGTCTGACAGCACATCAGCGCCATAGCATTCATTATTGAGATATGGTCTGATTGAAATAGTAGAGCTCATTAACATGTGTTGTTCCTTTCTCTTCAGATTTATGTTCTTGCTGATGATAATTGGGACTGCATTCCTCTGTGGAATTAACAACATATATGTGCCTTATGTTAACACCCCACACCTTGGGCAGTATGTCATCTTTATTGTATTTCATTTAATTGCATTTAAGTGACAAAGTGTTCTTTTTAGGACATTCTGTTCATTCAGGGCCAAGTGCAAGAATCAAATGAATGTGTAAAATTACATTTGTTAATTGTAAAGGCTATTTCAGAAAACAGACGCATGCATATTCTTTTTTTTGTTTCAGGTTTAATGAAACTATTAATTTCCTGTTTTGGACCATGTTTGGTGTTGTCAATCAGGACTATGTGGATATGCCAGACTATGCGCTGGCTGAATTTGTGGGGAGAATCTTTTATGGAATATTCACTTTGGTTATAGTCATTGTGCTTCTCAATATGCTTATAGCTATGATCACCAACTCCTTCCAAAAGATTGAGGTAAGTATTTTCTATGCAGCTATTGTACTTTATTAGTACTTCATGTACCTACTTCATTCATGTTTTTGTATTGTAGTCCAGAGCATTTCTTTGTGCAATAAGCATCTGCTCCAAGTTATCAATAAAACACTTGTGTCTACCTGTCACTGTGATGACAGCCAGTGACAGTGATGCATGAGATTAAATGAAGAGGTATATGATGAAGATGATTCTTCATACAAGTACTCCATCTTCATGTTGTTGTCAGGATGATGCTGATGTTGAGTGGAAATTTGCCCGCTCCAAACTCTACCTGAGCTACTTCCGAGAGGGCCTCACCATGCCAGTGCCTTTCAACATCATTCCTTCACCCAAAGCCCTGTTTTACTCTGTGAGGTGGGCACATTAGATTATATTCAATTCATTAAAACTGGCTTGGTAGCATTGAGCGGATGCCTACCAAGTTATCTATGTTTCTGTTTACCTCCAAAAGTGAACTGAAATGTTATAAAATTACCAGAAAATTGTACCATCAGTGCCTTATCTCCATAGACTTTCAGGCCTCTGATCTAGCATATCAGTAAGCCTCAAACAGTCAAGTATCTTAAGAGAGCTGTATTGTGATTTTGGGATAACAGGCACTAAATCAACTAGTAGTGACTGAATACTATGCTAAGTAGGTAAGGCAGTGGCAGAAAAAATGGTAGATGTTACACTGTAAAAGAGAGTGATCCGCACACCATATAGCTCCCATGGAAGGTTTTTTTTTTCGTTTCGAGCCCCTGGCTCTTCCTCAGGCAACCAACAAGTGCTTTACAATGTACCATCAATATATCTACATTTGTCCTTATTCACACATGAATCCAATTAGATAATCAATTCCATAGTTTCAATCAATCAATTATACAACATTGATGCAAAAAACGGACCTATACCGAAAACCCACGGACAGAAATTCACTCCTACATGGCGAATCATACCACCCAGTCCCCTTAAAAAAGAATCTGCCTATATCTCAGTTCAGCAGAATCAGACGTATATGCAGTGCAGAGGATGATTATAGAAAACAAAGTAAGGACATGGAAAAACGATTTAGAGAAAGGGGATATGAAGAATCATGGATAACAAATGCCTCTCTACGCTTTTCAGAAGTATCCCAAATGGATTGTCTTGGGACCAAGAAAACCAAGAAAAATGAAAACCGAGTAGGCCTAATATGTGCTGTCCAATACTCTCCTGTAGCAAAAGCCATAGAAAGTGTAATAAAACAGCATTGGAATATTGTTAGCACGGACCCTTCCCTCCAGATGTGTTTCTCTAGTCCCCCACGCATAGTATTTAAAAGGCCATCCAACCTTCGTAATATGTTAGTAAGAGCTGATATATCGTCAGCAATACCCACACATTTCTTAAGCTCCATACCGGCAGGCAACTACCCATGTGGGAGATGCCAACAGTGTAATTTTACACACAAAACAAACACATTTAATCATCCCTATAGTGGCAAACAATATCAGATAAAAGGGATAATATCCTGTACAACGACCAATGTAATCCACATGTTGAAGTGCCCATGCGGCCTGGCGTATATTGGAAAAACGACAAGAACTTTAAAAACCAGAATTTCAGAACATCATGGTGCTATAAGAAATAATGTCGCTTCAAGTCCAGTTGCTTTACATTTCAACAAAGCCAAACACACGGTTGCCAACCTTCGCTACTTGGGGATTGAAACGATAAAACAGCCACGTAGGGGGGGTGATATAAACTCTATGCTATTAAAAAGGGAACTCTTCTGGATTTACACACTAAATACTCTCATAGCCGTGGGGGTGCTGGGGGTGCGGCAGCACCCCCTGCAGGAAAGCACGCGTATTTATGTGTCATACCACTCACGATCAGAAAAAGATAAACTCTCCGTCCCCCTGTCTATTATTCTATTATGCACTAAAAAATGTTACATTAGACCTGGGAGATCTAAACAAAAACTAAACAAATTAACAAAACAAACCGGAGGGAGATATCCTATGACGCTAGCTTTATGGTACGACAATATGCCATATTAAGTAGCTGAAAATTACCGTGAATTTCCCAAGGAGCTGAACACAGGCCGCCTCAATCTTCAGCTTAAAATGATGCATAGTGTTATCGGGGAGTCTCGGTGCACCACGGTGAAAGGTGGCATGGATATTGAGTAAGCTCCATCCACAAACAAGAGCTCTCTTCAGAGAGGTAGAAGAACTTATTCATCTGTGTCTGCGTGCCTGTTTCAGTGGCCTCCTCAGAGCGTTCTTTCTCTTCTTTTTGAAAGTGTAGGTTAAAGGCTACACTGTGCGTTTATGATGTTAGCATTTGTTGTAGGCTATATTTGTGATATGTGGATCAATTTAATGTAGGCTAGCCTATGAATATTGCGTTGTGTAGGCCTATGTTATGCATATGTTTTGAGTCAATGTGTTCTGTCTAATAATATGCTGTGCGATAGGGTCTTTAGCCTGTTTTGACACCCATGTCAGAAGCGTCAATAATTATTACGTTTTATTAATGTTGGTGTTCAACAGTTTTATATTTCACGTGTTCACCGTAGTTTTCGGTGCAAGGCTACAGCAACTTTGTTACCTTACTAGTGTAGCATCAGATAGCAGACGGTTACTTTGTTTGCGTTATTTCAATCTGTGGTTTGCGACATTTTGTCGCATTTTTTCTGTAGTGTAGCCATAATGTTCTTGACAGTGATGTATGCCTGTGCTGTCTGTCATGTGCTGTTGTCCATTAACAGAGAAAGGCGTTTAAATAAAATACAATAACTTTTTTACCATTTCAATAAAGCCTATTTTTCCTGGCAAACTACCCCCCCCCCCCCCCCCGCCGACTACAGCACCCCCAACCAAAACTCACTTCCCACGGCCCTGAATACTCTAGCCCCTAGGGGTCTGAATGAAGAATTTGATATAAGACCGTTTCTTACATGAATGGACTCTTGTTTGTTTTGGGTGCCAGTTAACTGATTGATGTCTTCACTTTGTGAATACCGTTTGTGGTCTACTGTCTCTCTATATCTGTCTAAAATGATGTACCTACTATATGTTAAAAGGAATAACTGTAATATTGAAGATGTATGTATGTATTTTTGTACTTTTATATCTGGTATTTTTCATATCTGATAGCCTACAATGTTGATACATATATTGTGTTTGTAATTAATGTAATTTACTGTGTATATGTATGTTTGTACAATCTGCACTAAGCACTTTATACATACTGGGACTTTATACCAATGTTGTGTAAATTTGTGGATTTAATGTATTAACTAACTGATTATTTGTTTTTCTGTATATATATACAAATTTGCACTAAGCACTTTATACATACGGGAACTTTGCATCAATGTTGTATAATTGATTGATTGAAACTATGGAATTGATTATCTAATTGGATTCATGTGTGAATAAGGACAAATGTAGATATATTGATGGTACATTGTAAAGCACTTGTTGGTTGCCTGAGGAAGAGCCAGGGGCTCGAAACGTTGCACGCAAAATAAAAAAAACCTTCCATGGGAACTATATGGTGTGCGGATCACTCTCTTTTACTCTTGAATTATTTCCTCGGATCCAGCACCCATCTAAAACGGTGAAAAGGGATGTGCGCGGTCACACGTTTACTTAATAAGATGTTACACTGTAATCATTTATTTCCTATTATTGCATAATAATATACATGAATTACCTAATGTTTGGCAGGGGTACCTTTCGAAAGCTTTGTTGCTGTTGCGGTCGAAAGAGCAATTCAGAATACCCTCCAATTGCATCAATGGTGAGGAATTTAATCAACAGCATTGTTTACCGCAATGTCTTCAATAAAGATCTATCAACAATTCTGAAAAATATGGATTGCCCAAGCTTCACATTCATGCTTTGTCATTACATTCTAACATACAACTTTCTGTTGCCACTTCACAGTCTAACAGCACACTGAACAACAGTGAGGGTCGAATCCCATATCGTCTGCAGGTAATGAAGGCCCTGGTTCAACGCTACATTGAGACAGCACGGCGTGAGTTTGAGGAGACAAAGCGCAAAGGTAATGTAAAGGGGGCATATGAACCCATCAGTGTTATGATTAAGAGATTAAAGGAAAATTAAAAGGGGCATATGAAACCATCAGTGTTATGATTAAGAGATTAAAGAAAATTTAAAGGGGTGTATGGAAAAGTATTTACATGCTCTAGATATGAAAAGTTCTAGATATCACCATCATTTGTTCAATTGTTCGTTTGTGTGTGTGTTTGTGTGCCTGTGCCTGTACCTGTGTGTGTGTGTGTGTGTGTGTGTGTGTGTGTGTGTGTGTGTGTGTGTGTGTGTGCTCACTTGACTTGGATCTGTGAATGTCTGCCATAGATATCGGAAACAGGATCACAGAGCTGAGTAAGGTGGTGGGAAGAGTACATGCAGAGATGAAGGACCTCCACAAGACATTGGTTGGAAGGCCAGGGCACAACCTCCTTATTAGTGGTTTGGAAGGCCAGGGCACAACCACCACGACTGAAAGCAGCAACGTCCTGAGCCGATACATCTTGGGTGCCAAAAACAACTTCCGGGGCTTCGACAACAAGACGGCCTGGCAAGGCAGTGCCTCACCTCTTGAGGTGGCTGTACACATAGAGGATGAACGGACAAGTGAGGAAAAGAAGGATGAAGAGACAAAAAAAGAAAAGAAAGATGAAGGGACAAAAGAGGAAAAGAAAGATGAAGGGACGAAAGGGGGAAAAAAGGGTGAGGGGTCAAAAGAGGAAAAGAAAGCTGAAGGGTCAAAAGAGGAAAAGAAGGAAGAAGCTACAAAGCAGGAAAATAAGGTTGATATGACAAAACAGGGAAATAAGGTTGATACGACAAATCAGGAAAATAAGGTTGATACCACAAAAGAAGAAGAGAAGGTCGAAGGCACAACAAACAAAAAGATTTTGTTTGAAGAGACGGAAATTAAGGTGGAAAGGAGAAGGGAAAATGGAGTGATACCCTCAGCAGGAGGCACAAAGCAGAAATCTGCCCCACCGGGATCTGTGAATGGCAACAGTGGCTCCAAGAGCACCCAAGAGATTTCCATTGAGAGGAAAACAGAGAGCAGTAACGCTAGTGGGACTTCAGAGACAAAGATCAGCACTAAGTAGCTATGCACTTAATTTTCCATTTCAATCATTTAATGTTAGCAACAATGCAGAAATCAGTAGTGATATCAACTAACTAAGCAAGCTGTGAGTTCTCATTATAAAATTGGTCAAGTTTGCAGCTCAATATGTTTTGATACTTGGGTTTTTTTGTGTGTGTATGATACTGCATGAGTAATTTTTCCTGTCTCACAGCGATAACAGGAGTGCATGTCCAGTGCATCAGTAAAGCAAGCGGTAAGGTGTGATCAAAGGCACACAGTGAGTAGGGCAAAGTTAATTAATAAATGGTTTGATGAAAGCCGACCAATAGCATTGTTGAGCAATACCTTCAACCTGAATGTGTCAGGTGATTAGGCCTACAATAGCATTTCAAATGTCAAAATCTCTTTGGGTCTGGATAGTTTTATAAGGAATAAAATGTAGTATTCCTTCTGCTGTTGGAAACAATTAAATTCTTTAAAACATGATTGTTTTCAGACCTGTTTTAAATGCTATATCACATCCCTTTGACCTGACTGTTATTTTGTTAATTCGTGTAGCATACAGGCTTGTGCAAAATTCCATAATTGAATTGAAACTGGCTCTTAAATTCCAATTTAATTCTTGAATTTCACTTGCATTTCAATTGAGGTAGCAAACAGGAAGCAGAATTGCAATTCGAATTGTGCACAACCCTGGTAGCATATACAATTTTGTAGCAAACATGCTTGATACATATTCAGTTTAATAAATTGAATTTGTTTAATGGAACACATTTGCAACTTCAATATAGCCTATTGAAGAAAATAATTTGAAATGTTAAATGCTTAGAAAGGCATTCAGAAGAAGGACAGCTCGATTTTCTAGCTATGGAATCAAAATACTTCAGATGGAATCCCAAAGGGCTATTCTGTAATGTACGACGGAGTATAAGGGCCACACATGAAGGAAAAAATATTTTTGCCATGACGAGATTAAACTCGAAATGTTGACTTTAAAGTCACCATGTCAACATTAAACTCGACATTTCGAGAATAAAGTTGAAATGTAATATCGACTTTAATCTCGACGTATCGACTTTAATGTCGCCACGTCGACATTAAACTCAACATTTCGAGAATAAAGTTGAAATATCATGTCGACTTTATTCTCGACGTGTCGACATTAAACTCTACATTTTGAGAATAAAGTTAGTTTGGAGAGAGAACGACCGCTCGGGGCGATTGAAAGGGAGGACGAATGAAACAATGCAACAAGTGCAACAATGATTCAGAGTGTTCGAGTGCAACAATGATTAGACATAGGCCTATATCATGTGGACAAAACATAGAACATATTAACCTACGTTGCTCAGCCAAATACTTTGCTGTTAGGTCCTTATCACGGAGTTACAGGCGATAAATGCGATGGTCAAAAGTGGCCTAAACGTCATAGCGGTTTATTTATTTATTGTAGGCCTATTATTAAAGTGTTGTTTTTCATCTAAAGGTTCAACTTCATGCTTATGCACTGGAGGCATACTAGGCGCTCTCCCCAATCCTAGACTTTTACGTTGCTTGTTTGTAATGGATGCAAAACAGCCTATTGCTGAATGTCTATGGAGGGACGAATAAAGCTGTCCTCCCAACCACCCCATGTAGGCTAGTAGCCTACATGCACACAAAGTGCATAAATAAAGTGCATGCACACATATTCTCTCACGGGATCAAAATAGTATATATGCTTAGGCTATGTGTTTCTAGCCTCCTATACGTATTGCAGGTGAGACATGGAAAAGCAGTTTTAGAAAAATTAGTTTTGCCATGTTATCCTGGAGAGTGACGGCCTGTGGGTCATGAAGGGCAGTTATTTGGATGTGCAGTGGCCTTAACCACGTAAAACAGAGTGAAAAAAACATTTTGTATAGAAACATTATATCAGTGGATACATATATTTTTCTAGCTATTTAGCCTAAACGGCATAGTGCATGGTATTTCCATAACCGCTAGACAGCACTTCACGATGACGGCAATGATTAGTTAACAGACAAGACGCAATCTATCTGAATATCTGCAATCTAGCAATCTGAAATAGGCTAACACCTATTTGAAGCCCATTTTTCTTTTATATAACATATTGTGTATTAGTGTAGGCTACATCTTAAACTGTGTAGGCTATGTTTAAAGAGTAGGCCTAGGGCCTATTGCGAGTTTAATGTCAGCATGTCGACTTTAAAGTCGTCACGTCGAGATTAAAGTAGATATGATATTTCAACTTTATTCTCGAAATGTCGAGTTTAATGTCGACGTACGTGGCGACTTTAAAGTCGACACGTCGAGATTAAAGCCGACATTACATTTCAACTTTATTCTCGAAATGTCGAGTTTAATGTCGACATGTTGAGCGGAAGTACGTAGGAGGGCGGAGCCAGGCTAGCTCATCCCTCCCACAGTGCTCACCGATAAACTCCACACAGTGTTCTGTTATAGTTTGAGGGGACAGTGGTACCCCCACTTTGTTCAAAGAGCCAGAGCTGTGTAGGAATATTGTTTTTGTTTTTTACAGAGTATACTCAGAGAATGGAGATCTTGCGGATTGTGAGGAGATATTCACTGAATGTTACAAAAAATAAAAAAAATGCTCAGCATTGCTTACCCTGACTTAAATGCTCAGCATTGCTTACCCTGACTTTTAATGTTCCTTGTTAAAGAAGAATATGCTGCAGGGCTCTCAAGTTTTGAGGACAGGCAGGAGTGACATTCCCTGTCGACGCCCCCCCCCCCGTCCGGGGGTCAAAGGGATGGCGGGTCGGACGGGTTGCGGGAATGGGGGTGTTTCATTAATAATAGTATTACTAGTGTTTTTGTTGCTGTTATTAATATGCCCTCAGATGTGTCGGTTAACAGTTGATCCAATATTAGTTGTGCAGATGTATAGTCCATCTTATACACACCAATTGAATTGAAATAGAAATTTTAATGATTTATACTTTTTTGTAATTATTCCATATTTAGTATAGTCATTCCATATCAGAACCCCTGAAGTACACCAAATGCAAGCATGAAACTTCAGAGTGTTACCTTTAATTTGAGGCCAAGATTATGCTTCAAAGGGGTTCATATGCAGTAAGGATCTGATTGTCAGTATGCATTTTAGATAACCAAAAGTCCTATGGGTAGTTTCTATAGGGCATTTAACGCATGAGAATACCTTGGCAAATAATGGTCTAAAGTAGGCTACTCATATTGTCATTCTATATTGATCTACTTTTGCACACAGCTTCACCAGACCTGATGCTAGGGCTCAGTTGTGTTTCTAAGTTATATCAAGTCAAGACCTAGAGGGCTGAAATGTGGTCAGTTCAGAGATGCTTGTTATCCGGAAGAAAAAGAAAACAATATTCTAGCCTCTGTAACTCTGTGTCAGTACATCACACAGTTATTCTAATTGATTCTAATTGAATTGATCGATTGATTTGATTATCGGCCAAAGTATGTAGGAGCAATGCCCTCCTAAGTAGATGATGTGCAATGTTGGGCAAAAAACTCAAAATGGGGCATAAGTATAATTTATAATTGCTCAGACTTGCAGAACAAAAGATTTGACACATGGCATTGACAATTCAATGACGGACCTACCCTTTTCACCACCTCTGAGCTAGCATCCACTCACCTGGCCTTTATAGGGGGCTTTCCTCTCAGGGCGAATGAGATGATGCTTAATTGTTTTTCTTACCTGACATCTTTGAAAGACAAATGCAATGATTAATGCATCCATGGCCAGGATATAATTAATTATACAATATGACATGATTTTCAAACTAAAAGTGACTTATGACAATATGCAATACAGTTTATTTAGTGCTAATAAAATTGTTAAGCCTATTTGGAGAGAGAGAGATGTTTATAATGTGACAATATGTCAGTCATCGTGTGATAACGAAAATATGACTAGGCTACTTGTTCTGACCAAGTGTTGTCAGTGAACAGGCTGTAAAACTGTTGGCTAAGTTACAGACACTCATGAACAACTGATGCTAATTATCTGGGAAACATTCTCTAGCAGCAGTCACGTTGTTGTTTGTGTCAAACAAGTTGTGGATTTGTTGTAACATTAAAAGATGACTTACTCTGTGCTCAAACTGATGCTCGAAGCTCAGTGGTTTCCTCTGAAGATGAACGAAACTTTGGAAACTAGCAGATTCACGTGAACAATTCAGGATACGATACGATTTTTTCATTGGCTGTTGCGTTAAATCTTACCCAGATACAATAGTGCTTTTTTCTGATTGGCTATTGTGTAGCCCCTTTCGTTATTTTTGATTGGCTGATAAGTGGCAGGCTCGACTAAGAACTCCATGGGAGATGTGCATGGCGACGTGCTTGATTCTTGCCGGTTCCATAGTGAGAGCGGCGCGGCCAGAGACATTTTGGGCACTGCGGCATATTAAATATTATAATTTTTTTCTGCGTGAGAAATACAATGTGTGGCTGGAGTGCGTGACAAAAGACCGAAATGAGTGACTGTCACGCTCAAAGCGTGACACTTGAGAGCCCTGGCTGCAAGGCCTACAGGTATATCCACAATTCATGACTTGGTAGAAAATTAAATTTATCGCCCAGGTCCCAGGCATAACCTAACCTTCCAAGTGGAAAAATGATTCCTATAATATTAATCTTCTCCGCTGGGATAGGCCAGACTTGATAAGTGACGCTCCTATAGTCCAAATTCATGCAAGGGGGTCACTGAGGTGCTGCAACAAAGTCAAAATGTTTGACAGAATAGCTATCGCAAACACTTGGGGCAGCAGGCTAGTGGTGAAGACCTTGCTACCAGGCTTGTGCAAAATTCCATAATTGAATTGAAACTGGCTCTTAAATTCCAATTCAATTCTTGAATTTCACTTGCATTTCAATTGAGGTAGCAAACAGGAAGCAGAATTGCAATTTGAATTGTGCACAACCCTGCTTGCTACACATAATTGCTATGATGCTCCGGACTTCTGCTTGAGGAAGTTTTCTGTAAATGGACCTCGCTGAATATTAATAGAATACCCCTGCTCTACACAGTATGATTTCTTGTTTAGACTGTTTGGGAAGCAGTGGGAGTGTTTAAATAATCACTACAGCATGACAAACAGCAAGCATAACTCATAGCTTATGTTCAGAGGATAAAATGACAGCATTTACCAGAAATCTGTCATTTCCATGAGAAGAATCCCTCTTTGAAACAGTCATGATCAAGCCATTTTTACTTACTCCCTCATTAGTTAGAGGGACAATGTTATTTCAATTAGCGGGTTGCCTTGAGACTTGGCTGTTCCTCTGTGGCTGATTGCAGGTCTCAGCTTGCAGAACACCTGCTGTTTGTGCTATTCCTCTGTGTCCCCTCATGTGACACAACAGTATTCATTATAATTGCCTTAAGCACACAGGTAACCTCTGGGCCAGTAGCAAAGAGACAGGAAAATAATCCATCTTTGTGAAGCTATGTTTCAGCCATCATGCCATATAGATTACAGAAATACAGAACAAAAGTACAACTAATGAGCCCTGAGAAATGCCTGCCTGACCAGGTGTGGAGAAATCAGTCATGTCTACACGGATCTTGTTGAGGCAGCAGCAGGAACTATGGAATCTGAGAACTTTCCAAGGAAACAAATTACACTATATTAAGCCGATGGGCTGCAAGAAGTACATAGGATATCCATTCTGTTATGATCTTGGCCTATATTAACAACAATGCAGTACTCTGTCAGGACAAAAGGCTGTAATCTCAGATTATGAGATAAGCAGAAGAGCTTAGCTTCTCAGATGTAATGTAGAGCTTAGGAGCTAACTAGCTGGTCTGCTAACCAGCTGACTTATCAAAGATCAGAAAGACAAATTAAATGGATAAAATAATTTATTGTATGGTTAGTGAATCCTAAGTATGGCACACTGAGAACATACTGAGTGGTATTAACAGAATGTGTGATCTAAATCCCCCCCACCCGGTTGGTGGTCATGTGATCTGACCAGTGTCCATGACGTATCTTCTGATTATGTTGGATATCACAAAGGCCATCGCTATGGTGGCAGCTGTTACAGCAACAGTACTTGACGTCTGAAAGAAAGCAAATACACAACCATGTCTTCGCAATAGTTTAAACTATTTAAGTCATACAATACAAAATGCAGGAAGAGAATGGTGTGTCTTTTCAACGAACTGCACAATACCTTGAGAACAATACTGGTCTCCCAAAATGAGTGTAGATACACATTGAACAGAGCAAGACTGCAAGGTATGTATGCATCTGTGGCATTTGAATCTATACATCTGTTTGGTAGAGAAAAAAATATGTGATGTCACCTTCATAAGCAACTGTTGTTTATATACATAAGAGTATTTAATGAATTTGTGCACATTGACAAACAGGCAGATGAATCATTTTAAAATAGGCAGAAATGTAATAAAACAAGATTAAGTAGAAAGGAGAGACTACTTACCTACGGTACAGTGTTGTGAGAAGGTCTTGTTTATCTGTTAGGTATGGCTGCAATAAGTTCAATTCCACCAGCAAAGACACTGGTAATGTCTCCCCCTCCTGGACAAGCATACCTAGACTGTACCATCCCTGTTGACAAAGACGGCAAAACAGAATGAAAACCACTACAGTAAAGACAGAGTAAAGCACTGGACAAGAAAAGTGGATCAGAAACACAATATCAATAGAGTTACCCACTAGGGGGAGGAAAAGTAAAGTCAAAATTGTGATGAAGGGGGCACACCTGAGGTTCACCACTGAGAGTGGCCAGCTTGTACATTTCGGCGGCTTTGGTCACATCTTTCTTATCAGTCGTGTTACTGACGGATAGCAAGTCTCCCATTTTGATCAAAGCTGTAAATCAAATATCACACCATCACAAGAAAACTCAACTGTCATGGAAACAAAACATTTTACACAACTTACATAACACCTAAGGAAGCTATTCACTGACACCTATCAACCTTTTACAACTGTGCTTTTTGCAAGTTGCCATGAAGACAGATTTTGGTGTCATAAAGTCACATTAGCAATGTTCTGATGTAATGTGATTTTTAGTCGGTTACCATATCTATCTGGATTTTCACTCTGAATGGTGAGATTGTAGTATCTTAACATGCACTGTTTCACAAAGGCCTGCGTCAAAAAACCTCCCTGTAGAGAAAAACAAATGGTAATAACTTTCATGTCACAACAGTATATATTTATCATATATATCATCCACAAAAGTATATATTTTGACAGTTTTCATCTCATATTCCAATATTATATAATGAAAATGTATAGCACACTGGTCATTCTTGAAAAATAAATTCCAACAGGCAAAACAGGACCCCGAATGGCCTCGTTGTTGTGAGTGAGTGAGTGAGAAGAAACCCCAAGGCCAGCGGCAGTGGTCATTAATTTTTTGCCATGGCCATTATCAAGAAATATTGGACCTTAGAACCTTAGTTATGGCCCATATAATTCAACTGAACTCTCTGCATTGCGACAGGCTGTATGATAATATGAAATAAATTGCAGTGCAGAATTGTCAAATGACAGAAATGTTAATGTAATTGTAAGTGTAGATGTAAGTGTAATTAACTCACAGGGTTTTGTTCACATAAGTAGGCCACGTTGAACTGGGCCGAGGCAAATCCTGATTCAGCCGCCATCAAGTAATGTATGAGAGCCATCAACCTTTAACATAAGGTAGTTAGTTTGGTTTAAAACACGGTAATCACACAAGGCCCTCATTACAACATATGATAGGATGACATAGAAGCGAGACTTTCTAGATACTTTAAATTACCTCTGTAGAAATGCAGTTTAATTTCTGATTAATGAATTCTGTACAAAGTGAATAGTTATAGTAATTAGGGGCAGCCGTGGCCTACTGGTTAGCGCTTCGGACCTGTTACCGGAGGGTTGCCGGTTCGAACCCCGACCAGTAGGCACAGTTGAAGTGCCCTTGAGCAAGGCACCTAACCCCTCACTGCTCCCCGAGCGCCGCTGTTGTTTCAGGCAGCTCACTGCGCCGGGATTAGTGTGTGCTTCACCTCACTGTGTGTTGAGTGTGTTTCACTAATTCACGGATTGGGATAAATGCAGAGACCAAATTTCCCTCACAGGATCAAAAAAGTATACATACTTATACTTATACAGTAGGCACAGCTGAAGTGCCTTTGAGCAAGGCACCTAACCCCTCACTGCTCCCCGAGCGCCGCTGTTGTTGTAGGCAGCTCACTGCGCCGGGATTAGTGTGTGCTTCACCTCACTGTGTTCACTGTGTGCTGAGTGTGTTTCACTAATTCACGGATTGGGATAAATGCAGAGACCAAATTTCCCTCACGGCATCAAAAGAGTATATATACTTATACTTTACTTCTCTGGAGTAGTGAGATGCTTCAGTGGACTGAAATCATTTTAAAAGGATCAGAGGAAGCAGTCCAAAAATATGACAATGAGGAACTGTTAGAACACATCATTTGCATAAGATGCTTCCCTTTTTGTGGTTTAACAGCTATGAGTGTATCATAATATCCTACCCTGGTGGGTAGAACCTATGGTTATTGCAATGGTGTTCTGGCTCTGGGGCCTCATAACCAACTGTAACAGTTACCATTTCTCTTTGAAATATGCATCAAGGCCTTTCCGTAAGACTCTTCCAAGGTAACCATTTTGTTCAGATGCCCATTTTGCCCATCTGAAAGTGAAAGGCAGAATTGTATAAGAGATACTGGCAGGCAAACAGAACATGCTTATAAATGAGTGACTACAGTGACATGTAATCCTTACAGAACAGCGTGATTAGGAAGCCTGCTCATGTGATTTGGGATCCCCTTATTCCACACCTCAGCCAGAGTAATGGCTCCATCAACATGGCCCTTTTGTGCAGACTTCAGGAAGTAGTGATATGCCATGACCTAAGATAAAGAAAAAACATAAAAAAAGAAATATTGTCAGCTGAAGGAGGAAATGAATAGCCAGTTGATAGTAGGACTTGTTCTAAGTGTTTTAATGATCGAATCCACATAGTTAGAAATACCGAAGAGGGTGATGAGATGTTGGTGCAAAGTCTGAGCCAGCATTGAGATACAGGGTGATCTTACTCTTACTATTTTTCCTGCAAATTCTGTGAAAAAAACAGCCAAGCACTTTCCCAGAGGTGGAAAGTAACAAAATACATTTACTCACGTTACTGTATTGAGCAGTTTTTCTGTGTATTTTGTATTTTTTAAGTAGTTTATAAAATCGGTATTTTACATTTTACTTGATTACTTTTTGAGTGAAGTATTGTACTTCGCTACATCAAAAATCTCATCCGTTACTTGAGTAAAAAAGTTAAGACTAACGAAAACAGAAAGGGAGAGAAAAAAAATCGCGCCCTAAACCACTAGCCTAGTGATAATGATCAGCATGTAGCCTACAACAGGACATGAATCAAGCTGACGCAGTCTTTCTGAAAGTGATGGAGATGGAGCTGGATCACGAGATGCATCAGATTAGCCTAACCTATGAAAGTGTATTTTCCGCTATTCCAATGGGTTGTCGTTTTAGCACCAATGATTGCGGAGATATATAGGATTTCGTGTTTTGACGTTTGTGCTCACCTTTCTTTGGAAAGAAGTTTATTAGCAGTTGTTTCCCCTCATTTTGATGTCTCTCTTTTTCCTGTTTTGGCGTTTGTTTTTAGTAACCTGACTTGGCTTTCTTGGAGAAAGACATTGCACCAGCAGCACAACAATTAGCGGTCCACTACTAGCGATGCTCAACTAAATAAACAAGATAGACTACCTTATGAATCGTGCAGGCGGACTAAACCATTTAGCTCTTTAGCAAGGGAGAGTGAGAGTGACCTTAGACAGTTTTCACTATGTTTTGTATACAAAATCCAGTCAGTCAGACTTTACATTTCGTCTGACATTCATTTTTACATTTAATTTGGAAGTTAAAATATTCAAGTAAAATAAATATATGGTGGAAATAAGTATTGAACGCTTTTTTTTTTTCAGTAATTAGCCTAAACTTCCAGTGAGTCTATTCGAAATTTTCACCACACATTATATTAACACACATATAAAAAAAATCCAAACATAAGAGTTTTGTGTATTAAAGTGGAATGACACAGGAAAAAAGTATTGAACGTGCCTACTGAAATTTCTTCAATACTTTGTGGAAAAGCCTTTGTTTGTAAAGACAGCTTCAAGACATTTCCTGTATGACAAAACTTATTAGTCGCAGTATCAGGTGTGATTTTGGTCCATTGTTCTAAACAGATTTCAGGGGTCCCTCTTATGAATCCTGATCTTTAGTTCCAGATTATTATTATTATTCCTTCATTACACATGACTCTACTTATGGAGTTGTTTGGATTTTTTATGTGTGGATTACCTGAGTTATTACTAATGCCTGATGAAAATGTTGTGCCGCCTGTATTCCACTTTTCAAGGGCCCTCTCCTCCATTGCCCTACTCTTCCCCCCAGTTCGACGCCCTTTAATCTGCTGAACCTTCTGCTTGTTTCCAAATATAAAAAAAACTCTCTGCAACTCAACATTGGCCTGCCTGCCTCAGCTGCCTGTGAGGGGCTTTTCAGTTGTGCTGGATTACTGTACTATTACCCCCCCCCCCCCCCCCCCCAAAAAAAAAAAAGTAACAAAGTAACTTTTACTTAAAGTACATTTTAAATTAACTACTTTTTACTTTTACTTGAGTACATTTTCAGATCGGTATTTTAACTTGTACTTGAGTAATATTTCATCAAGGTATTGGTACTGTAGCGTCGGTGGATGTACATGTTTAACGTTGAATGAGTGTCTCCCAGAATGCAGTGCGAGTGAATGGTAGAATGTGTAATGTCGGTTATAATAGTTGTAGTTACGTTTAGCATGTTGTGTATTTGTTAGCGTGTTAGTCTCTTTAGTTGTACCTCATGTGCTTATCCTCGTGTTGATGTGTGTGGTAAACCCTTATTGTGTGTAGCATGTGCGGCTGAGACTACCCCTGTGTTGCCCTATGTAGTTGTCTGTGTCCGTATGAGTCTTCCTGTTCCAATAAATGGCAGTCCTGGCCAAAGGTGAATCTTGTCTGAGGGTGAGATCGCTACATTGGTGTCAGAAGTGGGATGGGCCCCTCCCGGGGCGCGAAGATCTACGCCAGATCAAGACGGAGAAGAAGGCCGAAGACCAGACCAACAAGATGGCGGCGAACCTCAGCAGATGTTCCAATGGTCCTGTTAAGGACTAGCCAGCTCGCCGAGCTCGCCACTTCGGAGGATGGAGGACCTGTCGGCCCGGCGCGGGACCTGTGCAGGCGACCAGCGGGACCAGCCCTGCACAGCCGACGAGAGCTGCCAGCGCTGGAGGAAGCGGCCCCGGCTGAGGAGTTCCCGGCTCGACGCCGATGTCGATGCTGCCGTCATCCGAGGATCTCATCCATAGAGAGCGTGAACTCTCTGACGACCTTGGAACACGACCACAGCGGCCGGGTTTACACCGCCAGCTACGGAAGAACTTCCAGAGCATCAGCTGCCGGTCGAGAGTGTGATGGAGTCATAGCTGCTAGTTCGGGAGCTTGCGGTGCTCCAGCTAGTGACCAAGAGGGTAACGTCGACCTGTAGAGCCTTGGGAGCTATCGTTTTGTGGACTGTTTGAGATTTTTAAGTGCGCACGTTCCAGTTGACGCAAGTCTGCGCAATGTTTTTCATGTTTTGTGTGAGTTTCTGTGTGTCCCGAGCCTGCTGAGAGGGTCGGGGTCTCCATTTCCCGCCACAGTGGAGCATCGTTGTGCTCGAGAGACAGCCGACAAAAGTTCTACAAGAGGGCAGCGCGAGGAGGGACCTCGACGTGGACTGCTGACCGCCTGGAGATCGGCACACTGTGGACAGGTGGCAACGGCCACGAGCTGTCACAGTAGCCAGAGGGGGCTACCGAACGTCCAGGGGTTCCAGCGTATCCGGGGGTTCGGCTTGCAGTGGGACTGTTTGCTGCTGTTTGAGGTAGCGCAGCTGCACGGCGGGAAACCGAGGGCCCAAGCGACACCACGACCCACGTCTGGCCGGTTCTGGTGCTTGTTCGGGGGAGAACTGACGTGACAGAGGCAGCCGAGAGCCCTTCCAGTCGGGATGGGTTATCGTGCAGCCGGAGGCTTTCCGGTCACTTGGACTAAGCACTGGGATTGACACCGACGCAGCCGCGAGCGGTGAGCTGAGCTGTCATTGCCGGGGACGACAATGGCTCGGGAGGGGGTTATGTAGCGTCGGTGGATGTACATGTTTAACGTTGAATGAGTGTCTCTCAGAATGCAGTGCGAGTGAATGGTAGAATGTGTATGGTTATGGTTATGGTTATGGATTTAGCAGACGCCTTTGTCCAAAGCGACATATAAATACAAAACAACATAATAATATTTAAAAATGAACAGGGAACAGATCAAAATCTAGGTCAAATATAGTAAGGAGAATAGTTGTAGTACTAGTACACAATAATATCAATTCAATCAATAGCCTAATAAAAAAGCAATGTAAAAAAGGGGAAAGGCAATAATAAAAACAATAATGTCAATTCAATCAATAATATAAAACAATAACATGCTAAGACTACATTAAGGAGAATATCAATGATAAACAATAATGTCAAATGAATTAACAGCCCAATTAAAATAAAACAACATTATATAAACCATAACACATAAGCGCTTAAACAACTAAGTATATGTTGAATAGGAATGTCTTTAGACCCCTCTTAAACGACCCAAAACTACCACAGGAACGGAGACCACTGGGCAGTTCATTCCACCAACATGGAACCACTGAAGAAAAGAGTCTGGAATTAGACCCAGTTTTTATGACTGGTCGACACAACATACGCTCACCAGAAGACCGCAGTGGGCGGTTGGGGATGTAAGGCTTGATTATTGAATTAAAATAACTAGGAGCAGATCTAGTTAGTGTCCTATAGGCCAAAGTGAGAGATTTAAATTTAATTCTGGCTACTATAGGGAGCCAATGGAGAGTAACTAGGAGAGGAGTTACATGTGTCCTCTTTGGCTGATTGAAGACCAGGCGTGCTCCAGCATTTTGAATCAGCTGTAATGATCTTGTTACACAAGCGGGTAAGCCAGCTAACAGTGAATTACAATAGTCCAGCTTAGAGATGACCATGGTCTGAACAAGAAGTTGTGTGGAATCTTGTGTCAGATAAGGTCTGATCTTCCTAATGTTGTAAAGCATAAACCGGCATGATTTTGCAATAGAAGCTATATGCTCAGAGAAGTTAAGTCGGTCATCAATTATAACGCCCAAGTTTCGTGCCGATCTAGTTGGGGTCAGTGAAGTTGAGTCAAGCTGGATGTTAATCTGTTGGGGAATAGCTGTTTTAGCTGGAAACACCAAAAACTCTGTTTTTGAGAGATTAAGCTGAAGGTGCCGATCTTTCATCCAGGCTGAAATATCCTTAAGGCATGCAGAAATCCGGTGGGAAACACTAGAGTCATCAGTGTAATGTCGGTTATAATAGTTGTAGTTACGTTTAGCATGTTGTGTATTTGTTAGCGTGTTAGTCTCTTTAGTTGTACCTCATGTGCTTATCCTCGTGTTGATGTGTGTGGTAAACCCTTATTCAGTGTTGCCACAGTTACCTTGAAAAAGTAATCTGATTACTGATTACTGATTACTCCTTTAAAAAGTAACTTAGTTACTTTACTGATTACTTGATTGTAAAAGTAACTAAGTTAGATTACAAGTTACTTTATTAGTTACTTTCAGCAGCTGCCGACAACACCCCCAACGCCTCAACATAAAAATGATAACGGTTTTGTCAATACTCAATATACTGGAAGTGCATTTTAACAGCAATGTATAGCAGACATCCCAACCTAACCTACTTAGATACTGAAATTCAGATGTTTGTTCAATAATGTCTAAGTACACCAAATAAGGAAGGCCTATTGATAGAAACTGTTATAGTAAAATATGTAGATGTTTTTTCATGTAGCCTTGGCAACTAGCCATCTTGTAGCCTATAGGCCTGAATAATATGCAAATGAAATTACACTTGTTAAACTCACCTCAACAAGTCTTTTGCAATCATTTAACCCGCCGTGAGCAATGCTAAAGTTGCTGTTACAAACAGTGCAGTGTGCAAGATTATCATTATGTTTTAATCTTTTGAGACAATTGGGTACACTTTTGTGTAGTCTGATGTGAAATGGGTCTTAAATCTTCCTTTTTGAAGGGCACTGACGCTGCCATGACGCTTCTGTTCCTAGATACACTGACTGAACTGATTAATTATGTTTGGGAGAAAAGAGATATAAGCACTTACACTGAAAACGGATTGGTTGATTTAGCAAAACAGACCAGGATGCTCTCTGTCTTGGATGCGCTTCAGGCACAAACGCACCACTCCTCTCTCACTCTCCGTTGTGTGCGCATTAAGCTATGCACATGCGATTTGAAGCAAAGATTCTAGAATCTTTGATTCGAAGTCCGGTCTGGCTTGCGTGCTCTTGTTCGCTCTAGGTTCCGGGAGATTTTATGTAATTTGCGGGCGTCAGGAAGCCGCTATCAATATGTGGGAGACTCCCAAAACTTCGGGAGACTTGGGATGTCTAGCTAGACAGCACTTTGTCGCCAGCACAGAATGTACAATGTACCTTAATGTTGTCATGTTTAACTGACACAAACTCAAAGTAATGACTGATGAAATGTGCATCTCTCTCTCTCCCTCCATTGTTGTTTACGTTTGTGTCGCTGTGTCGTGAATTGTCCTCATGCTGAAAACGTGAGCATAGCCTCTACATGACATTAATACCCAAGACAAGAAGAAAGCAAAGGATATATGTTTTTATTAAGGAACATGACAAAAATAGTAACGCACAGTAACTTAGATAAGTAACTTTAATCTGATTACTGGTTTGTAAATAGTAGCGCGTTAGATTACTCGTTACTGAAAAAAGTGGTAAAAATAGACTAACGCGTTACTAAGTAACGCGTTACTGGCATCACTGCCCTTATTGTGTGTAGCATGTGCGGCTGAGACTACCCCTGTGTTGCCCTATGTAGTTGTCTGTGTCCGTATGAGTCTTCCTGTTCCAATAAATGGCCGTCCTGGCCAAAGGTGAATCTTGTCTGAGGGTGAGATCGCTACAGTACTTTTACTTGAGTACAATATTTTCATACTTTTTCCACCTCTGCACTTTCCAAGCACCTTCACCCCACTACTCTCCTGTAAACAGGTGAAACTAAAAGCACAGTTAGCATTAACACACTACTGTAAGTGCACTTGCCTGGTCCGCTGGTTTGCCTGGATAGAAGCCTTGGGAGTGCATGACCCCCAGGTTCATGGCTGCATCTGGGCTTCCCAGGGCATCGGCCTGTTCCCACAACTGCACAGCACGATCATAGTCCTTCTCATGCTGCTCATAGTACCAGCCCAGAGCGTTCATCGCAGGAACAAAGCCCTGTGCGGTACAGGAAGTGCAAGGTGTTAGATGCGCGCTATAAATATCGCCAAGACAGCTCAATCGTGTAATGGTTAAAGGAGAATTCCGGTGTGATTTTGACCTAAAGTGTTTTGAAACATGATACCGAGTGTGAACGTATGTCTCATAGCCCATCTCGGCTTGTCCCCTGCACTCCGAAATCTGGCGCTAGTTAGCCGATGCTACCAACAAGGCGGTCAATGGTGGTGCCTCGGCATCGGCATAGCCATGCAAATAAATCACTGTTTTACACCATTTACGAGGCTCAATGTATCTCCACACTTCATTGGTAGACTTCCGAGGGCCCTGACATTTAAAACGAGACATTGAGAACTTTGAAAAAGCACTGGTAGTTTACTTACAAGAAGATTTATCCAGACAGCATCTTCACGAAGTTTAGCGTTTGCAGCCATCTTGAATTTAGTCACGATAAGTCGAGCGACGAGTAAGAATGAACAGGTATGATAAGGGATCAGATTCCAAAAATAATTCTGTGGAAATGCACTGGATTACAGTTTCTTCCAGTAGCAGCAACTGGAATCCATGCATTTCCACGGAATTATTTTTGGAATCTGATCCCTTATCATACCTGTTCATTCTTACTCGTCGCTCGACTTATCGTGACTAGGCCTGTCGCGATATTCAATAAATCAATTAATCGCATGATAATTAAAATTAGCTCGATAATTTTTCTGGCCGCGATAAATGCCATTTGCATGCTTGTTTGTTTTCCTCGTCTCTCTCTCTCGGGTCCTTAGAGTAACGATGAGTGAACCCTCATGTCAGTCACTTATCAGTCGCATGGTGTGTGGGGAGGCGGGACTACTGGCGTAGCCTACCACAGAGTGCAGCTAAAGAGCTGCGTGAGAAGTATACCGGTAGGCACTAAGCAGAGAGAAAGCTAGTTGCGAGTTCGAGTAGGCTACGCCTAATAAAGACAAAAAAAGATGGAATTGGTTTCTAAGCCTAACGCGACAGCTGCAGTGTGGGAGCATTTCGGATTTAAACCGAATGCCCGTGGTGAACCACTGAACGTGTGCGAGTCGGTGTGTCGCATTTGTTGGAAAACAGTCGCAATTAAAAGCGGCAACACAACAAACACGCATATGCATCTAAAACACAATCATCTGCTGCAGTTTTCCCAGTTGGGGAAAAAAAACACAGCAAGTGGGCCGTCTTCCTCTTCCCGAGGAACATTCTCAGAACGACAATATTATCGCTTATCGCAATAATTTCTGAGACAATTTATCGTCCAGTAAAATTTGTTATCGTGACAGGCCTAATCGTGACTAAATTCAAGATGGCTGCAAACGCTAAACTTCGAGAAGATACTGTCTGTATAAATCGTCTTGTAAGTAAACTACCAGTGCTTTTTCAAAGTTCTCAATGTCTCGTTTTAAATGTCAGGGCCCTTGGAAGTCTACCAATGAAGTGTGGAGATACATTGAGCCTCGTAAATGGTGTAAAACAGTGATTTATTTGCATGGCTATGCCGATGCCGAGGCACCACCATTGACCGCCTTGTTGGTAGCATCGGCTAACTAGCGCCAGATTTCGGAGTGCAGGGGACAAGCCGAGATGGGCTATGAGACATACGTTCACACTCGGTATCATGTTTCAAAACACTTTAGGTCAAAATCACACCGGAATTCTCCTTTAACTTGCTACTTACTCGCTCTACGGCTTTCTTAAGAAACATGACAGCTTTTGGGATGTCTCGTTCGACACCACGACCCTGTCAAAAGAAAAAAGGTATATTTCATAATTTACAATATTTCACACTGTGAAGTGGGGATAGTCAGGACCAATAGGCAGAACCAATATGAATATTTCTAAGAAGGGGAGAGCTGACCGTGAGCAGGACAATGGCATAGTCGTACATGGACACAGGATCTTCCAGCCTAATGGCTCCTCTCTGATAGTGCCTCACAGCAGTCTGGATGTCTGAAGACACACCCTGCTGGCCCCAGAACAGCATCCGGCCCATTGCTTGCTGTGAAAGAGCAGCCGCAAAACACATTAACACAATTTCACAATGCCTAATCTGGTCCAAAAGCCTTCATGTCAACAATCATGCATTAATAAGTTATGTATGAGTTAAGAGAGGGGGGCAGTGGTGGTCTAGCCATTAGTTGTCTGGACTTCCAAGTGCAAAGCCAGAAAATTGTTGGTCTGATACCAGGGCCTGCCACTGTATAAGTGCCTGAATAAATAATAATAATAAATTAATTAATTAAAAAACTTAAAACCAGAGAGTTTCATACCTCTGCCCCTGCCACCCCATTCCGTGCTTGGAGCTTTAACCAGTGGAAGAGGTCATGGTTCTCATTGGTCTGTGCCTTCAGTACTTCCTCATTGTTGAGATATATGGCCTCTACAAAAGTCTAAGGAAGCAACGATGAGGACAGGGTAAATCACTGGCCACACAAAAGTATTGTAAAAGATAATGACAGTAAGGTAGTAAAATTATTGTTGAATATATAGTGCAGTATAATGTAACTGCATAATTATAGTTTTTTTGTGTTGTAGACTTATATAGAATGTACCAAAATATTATATAATATTACAAAAAACAAACCATTTGATAATATGAAAATTCAATAGAAAAGTGGATGGTATAAAATATCAGCCACCTACTGCATTTAATGATTTGTCTGTCTGTTCAAAGTCAGTTTGCTAATGCTACCTGCTGTGAGGTGAAGTTCTGACGGTCAGCAGATGTCTGTTTAGCGATGTTGGCATAGTAGGCGTAAGCCAGGTCAGGGTCAGGAGGGACGTTCTGGTCACCTAGATGGTGCAGGTGCCCGAGGCGAAGCAGCGCCATCCTCCAGTCCTGCTGGGCAGCCAGCAGAGCCAGCAGCCATGCCTGGACGAGAGGAGAGGACAGATGATCTGATTATGATCCAACTTACAGCTAGGAACTAGGAACAAAGCAGGTAAAAGTGACATTCTACAAACTTAGTGTAGGAGGGCAGGTCAAAACTTGTAACAGTGTATAACTGTATAAAAACTTTATTGATGATTATAGTGGCTTCCTATGCAATAACCTACATGCAGGTCATGTTTTAGTTGATATTAATTTCAATCTTTAGCCACATAGATACCTTGTTAATACTATACAACTCTGCAAATAGCATTAGTAACTGTCAATCTAAGTCAGTCATTTGATCAATAAGTCTGATATCAGTTCATCCATTTTTAGATATTGTTCCCCGTATTTCTTTGTTATTTTATCAAAGGAAAGAGCCGAGACACAAGTCAGACACAATGAGACGTTTCAGTTAAAGCAATGTGATCCACTCAGTGTATGGTTACACACCCTCTCAGGACGTGGCTTGACCCCAACACTGCAGCTGTACAGGACCGAGGAGAGGTAGAGGGCACGCTTGTCCCCTAGGCAACCGGCCTGCAGTAAGAGTGGCATCATCCTACTGATGACTCTCGTATCCATGGCCTGGGTTAGTTTATGAAGGGTCAGGGAGTACAGAGCCTTGCCAATGGTGACTGGCCTAACCAATGGACCTGTGTAATATAGTACACATTGGAAAATAATCTTACATTTAGAGTGACTACAATTGAACACTACGCTGTTGACATTTTGAAAACACGAAAAGTAAAAGTACGATCAAATGCTTTACCATATTTGTTTGCCAATTTTTCTGCTATAAGAAAAACATGTCGCCTCTGGGGTAAACTTGGCGCTTCCCATGCCTCACACTGTGGTGCTTTGATGTGGAACCTGTCTTTGGATTGCCACTGGCTGTATGCATCAACACAGACATCTGAATATGGATGAAACATCCGTTAGAATGCCTCACCGACACTAATATATGTAATGTGTTTTAGTAGAATTGCTTGCCTCTTGTGCCATCTGTTGTACAACTGAGGTATTACCTGAGTGTCCATTCTCTCTCACTCTTTGTAAATATTGAGCAATTTTCATCCTTACATCGAATTCAAATTTATGACAGGATTGATACCATTCTGTCATAAGTGTTATAGAAGGTGGTATTCCACAGACTGTGTAAAAACAAAATAAAAACAGACATGAAAAGTAATACTACCTCTCAGGGGGAAAGTAGCTCTTCTCTGAGAAATTGCAACAATAGATTACTGAGATTACCGAGTGTGCCTTTCTGCTTGGATTATTTTTCAACATGATTATGGACATACGATTTCATATTTGTTTTTTTAACATACATTTTCTTTCTCACTTCCTGACTATATACCAGCTTCAGCGATCAACTTACCTCGGTTTGAGGAAGCATCCTGTTTCTGTAATAAATGATAGGTCCATAGTATCCTTCAATGCCATTAACAAATTCACCTCCCCCAACTGCAAAGTAGCCATCTGTGTCATCCAGATGAAAGGCTATATCAAATCTGTTGAAAATATTATGATAATGCTTACCTTCTACTGACATGACTTTCTAATATCATACTGTATATATATAAACATTCAACTTTAATGACAGACACATTCTTACACATGATTAGAGCTGTGCACAATGTAGTGCTGTCCATCTCTGCATGTCATGGTTATCCTGACCTGTAGATAAGAGTTTTTTTTCATTACCACTGGACCAAGGTCAGAATACTGAGTTCTTTTGATGAATGAGGTGCATGTCTCTCACCATCCATCCATCCAACACCACGTTGAGGTGGCACCACTGCCTGATAGGCACAGTGAACGCGGAGAGGACAGCTGAGGAAACCCCTGGTGCCCCATGCATCTGGATGTGCAAGTGGCCTGGAGGGGGCAGTTGTAATAATGAAGGCTTTGAAATTAGCATCGCATGGGGAAGCAAGGCAGATAACCACCAATGGTGCTATAAAAAGCCACTTCATTTCAAGCTTGTAAAATAGCTAATTTATCCCGGCAAGCTCTTTCCAAAATAGTCTCTTATGCAGAGCCTACTGTACTTACTCTTCTGATTCCGACTTTCTGCTAATATGACGCTAGACAAGATGCTACAAAACTTCCATTGCCCCTTTTATTGTATATAGTGGCACTGTTTAATACATAGAAACATGTATCCAAAAATGAATGGGACAACTAGTAATACCAGAGTTCTTCAGGAACAGTGAGGGAGAGGCATAAGTCCTCTTTGAGTCTAGGTGGTGCAGCACCCCACACAACTGTTGGTGACAGGGATGGAGCAGGTATATCCAGATGGAGAAAGCACACCTTTACAGAAGGGTGAACACAAACATAAGAGAGCAGTAAATGACTGCTATTACACTATGGCATAAGAGCTGCCTTTTACAGTGATAGACTCTGAACAGACAGACTGATGGATTAGTACTAATGGCTCAGAGCAGATCAAATAAATTCAGAAAAAGTTAAGGTACCTATACACGATAGAGGTCAAAGGTCAATGGATGACAACCGTTATGGTGTACATTAAACGTTTACCAGACAGAGGAAGTGCCCTCAGTGGGGTAATCATGCCTTACCAGGGATAAGGAATAGCCCTGAGTCGCAAACTCTCCAAAGCCTCATCGCTGAATGGCTGAATAGTCCTTACGATACCAAATTTCTCCCCAGTGGAGGCATACAGTGTTGACAGGAACACAGCCACCTCTAAACAAATTAGGCAGTTGGGACCAATGATGCACAGACAATGCAAATCTCTTAGCCCATGCACATAAAATACATTTGTGGTACATGGTGCATTTTCAGCACCTTGTACAGGCCAATGTATTGTAGACATAAACTTGTTAATAGACACTGTATATTAAATATGAAGTATTCATATCTATCTATGAATAACCTAAGGATGCATTTTAAAACCTGTTGAATTTACACAATGTACTCTGAATACATTAAATGTTCATGTGTCAGTCTAACGCAAAAATAAAATTACATATTTCTTACATATTTACTGTACAGTATAGTACCTACAGTACCTTGCTCCTGAGGACACTGTGGGATCTTGTCTTTCAGCGCTCCCCACTTCATCTCCAAGCCCCAGCTCAGGCACAGCTGATGCTGCTTCACTGGCCTGCTGAAGGGCTCCCTGAGATTCAGCAGCGTCATTGCACGTGCAGGGGCAGACATGTAGTCGTCCAGACTTCCAGCCCCACTGACCCAGGCACGCAGCATTGCAGTCAGGACCCATGCCGAGGGCTGGATCTTCCAGTCCGCTTGGTATACAAGCCAATCAGGCAGGGTCAGGGCAACTGTCCTGACCTTTGAGGAGCCCGGATGGCAGGTCCAGTGCCGTCTGAAGATCGTTGAAGTGTCTCCGGTGTCAAAAGATGCAAGGGCCTCCACGTGGACTACAGATGGCTCAGAGCATGAGTAGAGAACTTGCAAAGAGCTGGATTCCACTTCCTTTATTTGGTTTAGAAATATTACATCATCAAATGTGTGGTGATGATTAGCACATTCACTGACGGTAAACTGAGTCAAAAACTAAAATAGAAAATAAGAAGCAGTTAACAATGAGATAAACATGAGTTCACATGAAATATGAGCTTCTTTTTATATGGACAGCAACCATTTTCAAAGCGTGAAATGAAATGAAATTGTCTACATAGCATTTGAATGTCATAAAAGACAGACAAGTGGCTTACTTACAAACACATGTTGTACCACCAGCCATAGCAGGGAACTATTCCATTTGAACCCCTTCATCCTGCAATGGAAATTGTCTGTTTCACTTGCATCACTCCAGGGATTAAGCCATTTCAGTCGCTGAATCTATCAGATTAAAATATCTCATCTAAAACAACGCTGCCACAGTTCCACAGTTTCCAGTGAGGTTGGTCGTCTGAAGTGACTCCGGGATAATATCCTGCTTGGTCAACATAGTTAAGTATTAAGTAAACACTATAGGCAGCTCCACCTGTTAAGGCAAAGAATGAGTGTGACAAGCCATTCAGTTCAAGTAATGTGCTTGACTTGTTTCATCCCTGACTTTCTGGTTGGTTATGGTGCATTTTGCTGTGAAAACACTGATAATAGATAACTAGAGTCTATAGGCACAACACTATGAAACGTTCCTCTTCCTTGGTGACTATGCATCTTGAATGAGGAAATAGTATGGGTCTGTCTGTTCCTGGCTATTGGACCTCAGTAAATAGTAGAAAAACAATGCGGCCAGGTAACTCTGAATGGGAGACGACTGACGCCTGTTTTTTTTTTTTTTTTAAAGATGCAAACTTCAATCTTGTTTGCAAGCCAAATCAAACAAACCCAGCTGCAAAAGACTCAATAGCCTTATCTTCCCATCAACTACTATCACAGATCAAGCCTCTGTTCACACTGCCCATCTGTCCCCCAAATCATGATTATGCCGCTTGGGCTCATGTCTTTTTTTAGGAGAGCCTTTTCACAGGTGGGCCAACATAACCATGACCTTTGTATACATCCCATGCCATAGTACGGCAGGTGAAATTAATTTAAACTGATATATTGAGGTGTGCAAACAAAATGACAACTTTTTTTTTTCTTTTAAAACTGTTTATTGCTATCATGCAGGAGTGCCATAAAATTCCAAATACTTGGAGTCACAGAAGATGCAAAATTCTTCCTTTTTTCCCGTACAAATGCACAGTCACAAATAGAAGCTCAAAGGGAGAAAGTAGATAAATAACTGCTCACATATTTTTCGCTCCCTTGACCCAGCACGAGTGTTGCAACAGGTTTACATGCATCAACAGATTGCAGTGCATTTTACCGGTAACTGATATAGATCGGCACACGCACACATATCCATCCATACACACTTGAACACACACACAGACACACACACACACACGCACGCACACACACAGAGCAAAAATCCATTTGTAGCTTTGTCGTGCAAGAGAGGTACAAATGACACATAAATTACCTACACCACACGGTTATTATAAACTGCTTGATGAAATAAAACCGTACACTTTTTGATGAAGCACTGTCATCCATACCATCTTCTAGTCCGTACTCGGAAGAGTCCGTAAGGGAGGGAGGTGTCCTGTGCATCACTGCTATGCCTCCCCCGGGAAATTTGGGAGGTAAAACAGATCAGAATTTGTAAAATATATTTTGTAATTTTTCAAAAACAAAACAAAAATACTCTTTTCCATTTCATGACTACCAAATATAGTTTGATAAATCAAGGCACTATGTCACTTTAGGAAGAGCCAATCCAAAACATTAAAGGGGGGGGGGACACAACAAATGCATAGTGCCAACCAGTAAAATACAAACTCAGGCCCTTTAGAGAGTTAAAAACTGTTACCATGTAAACATTTTTCAGAGTAGTGTGCTTGGGGGGTCAGCACCGGAGGATCTGAGTGAGGTGTGGCGCACGATATCTGGTGTGCCGGAGGCACCTTTTACTACCACATAATAATATACAAAATGGTGAAATTATTCTGGAAAAGATATGAAATTACAATACGTTCTTAAAAGCCTCATTACCGAATGTCAGATACTTCGGACACCTCTGCACTCAGACTGATACTAGAAAAAAATCGGCACATATTTCTTCAGACTATGTCTTTGGTTTGGCACTTCAGATCTGGACAGATACATTCCAGCCACATTTCTTTCTGGGCAAATATCTAAATATGATTCAATAAACAGAAAACAGCTCACTAGGATATACACAAGCGCTTAACAGATAAGACCAGTGATTATGACATGGACCTATAGGGAAGTTTTTCATTATTTGACTTAAATAACTTACTCTTACAGTGCCTAGCTACTGCTGACCAAGATGCTCTGTTTGTGCATGCTGACATTTCCTGCATGCATCCAAAGTCAGAGTATGGCCCCAGGAGTCCACTATATAGTGGTAAGAGAGCATTAAATGAAAGGGGAAAAAAGTCTACTAACACCTTTTTAAAATACATTCTTTTTATCGTTCTGCATATTAATTAACAGGGCTTGATACCTTTTTTGTCTGAGTGATTTGGTCTCAACAGTAAAAAAAAGAAAAAAAGATAACTTTAAAAATGTGTTCCGACGACAATCCCCTTGTCCATGACTGGGACTTGACGTGTTTTTTTGCTTTGTTTTGTTTTGTTTTTTTTTGTCACTAGATTTTTCGCCTACAGGGCAGAATACTAACAATTCAGCATTAGCACAAGATATTTAGGAAGGTTATCACGTGTACATACAGACACACATTATAGTTCAGCCCTTTTCTACCTTCCTAGCAAAGTCAGGTGTTAGCTCAGAGTTCTTTATCTACTGCCAGGAAGGTGTAACGAAGGTTAGCAAAGCGGAGCAGTGACTATGAGAACTCAAATATTTCGCTTCTGTGCGAGTGATATGAACCAAGCAAACACCTAAGAACATTCAAGATTTTCAATCAATCAAAGCTACAGACATGCAAAATGATAACGAGATAACAACAAGTATTATGTCTGAAAAGGGATACATCCCTTTGAAAGACTGGCACTGTCTCCTGCAGAATAAATAGTGCTTTGCATTATCATATACAACCCCAACCCAAGAAAGGAAATATTTTGTCATTAATCAAAAAAAAAGCAATACAATGACATCAATGACTTGCTGGTTGCTCCCAAAGTTCCTAAGAAAAAAGTACCTTACAAAACTTTCAAAAGGCAACGGTTTGTGCCATCGTTTGTAACCAGTGAAATAAAGAAAAAAATATCTGGAGTACATATATTTGGACATCTGCTTCAAGAACAGAAAATATTTTTTACCATCAACAACAAAATAAAGAACAAACAAACAAAAAAAACCTTTGACAGCTATAAAGCAGTCCACAGTCCCTGTTCTTTTTTTATATTTATATTATTTTCATCTGTTTACTTCTTCTGCTTCTTAAAGATCTTGAAGGTGTGTTTCTTTCTGCTGGTGACCGAGTCAGTGTCATCGCCCGTGGAGCCACTGTCATCCTCCAGGGGGCTCTTCTTGGAGGACAGGTGGGGGATCCGGCTGCTGACTTTGGTCCCGGCCGCCCCGGGCAGCCCGGTGGGGGACGGTGTGTCCGGGTCGGTGGAGTTCGGGCTCAGCGAGCGTGAAGACTCGGACATGGAGAGCTGGGCGGCCTGGGCGACAACGGCGCTGCTGCTGCTGCTGTTGTTGATCTCGCCGAGGCTGGCCGACTTTTCGATGCCGTAGGTCTTCTTCATGAGAATGGGGCTGTCTGAGACGGGCTCGGGGGAGGCGTCTGGCACGCGGCTGCCGCCGTTGGGGGTGTAGGCGGTGTGCATGGGGCCGGCCTCGTCCACACCACGAGCCCCGGCGCCGTGCATCAGGGAGGTGGGCTTCATCATGAGGCCCTTGGAGCCACCGTAGGAGGTGGTTAGACGCAACTGCTCGCCCACCTGAGAGATGCAGAGGGACGAGTCCGAGTCCGAGCGGTTCAGGTCCCTGTGGAGGAAGCACACAGAGAGGCTGTGGAGGCTGATGGGACCAGATAAATAGTGCCGCTAGACTGAATGGCAACATTCAAAGTGCGCTGGCTCACAACTGTGCTATTTCCTTCAAAGTCCACTACTATTATAGGAAGCCTTGAAAGTCACAGAGGGAACAACACTTAAATGCTGACATTAAATCCAATTTAGGAAGTCATACATTTTTTAAATATTATATTGCATGGATAGGATAATGTTAACAATATAAATTAGTACTGCAAATATTTTATGGAGCTTGAGGACCCCAGCCTCTACAGCGCGGAATAGTATGAATTAAACATAGCAAGCATTAGATCCTGGTGGTGGTCCAAGTTTATAGCTAAGCATGCTTGAACTGTTTGAACGGTTTGTACAAAAAAAAACTATGATTAAGATTTTAAAACTGACATTAGTAAAGCACTAAGATGAACAGATCAATGGGGGTGGCCATGTTAGAAAAAGGAGGATGATAAAAAGACTTTTTTTTTTAAATATTTAAAGAAAGATATCAATAAAGAAGGATATTACAGAGGGAAGAAGGAAAATCAGTGAATGGCATGGATGGCATTTATGTTTCGGGGATAGAGGAGGGGGGAAGCACTGCAACCAAGATTCGAAAAGGGCATTTTTAGAAAAGAGATTTCCGGAGAAAGCCCCAGTGGCATGCCAGGCACAAGGAGAGGCGCGAGCCGAGCCAGGCAGAGCGGGGCGGGTATACCCATGACTGCCGGAGAGGCGTGAGCGCATATGGGGGATGTTGTCATTGGGGAAGTCGGCAAAGGTGTCCATGGGCTGGAAATAAGACGAGTGATAGTGGGAGGAATGAAGATGGCTGGAAGAGGCTGCTAGAGAGGAGAAGGAGAGAGGAAGAGGAGGAGGAGGAGCAGCAGCGAGGGAGGATGAGGAAGAGGAGGTGCAGATAATGGAGGGGTGCTCGAAGGAGCGGCTGCGGCACTGCAGGAGAGAGAGCCTAGTGTGGGACTGGTGGGGTTGGTGGGACTGGGGGTGCAGGCCGCCGCTGGCCTCCCCCTGGGTCCCCCCCGCCACCAGAGGGCAGCCCTCTACCAACCTCTGGGAGCCCATGGCCAGCTGCGAGTCGATGTGGCGTTGGCGCAGGGACATCATACTGGGAGCTGTGGACACAGAAACACACCCCGGTAAGTCTGTCATACATGTGTGTGGGCAACAGCTGATAAAAGAGATTGCATTAGAAGCAAACGCTACTAAAGGCAGATGACAAAAGCAGTGAGTCAGGCCAGGTAAGTACAAGCAGGTGTTGGGAACATCAGAGACAAAGATGTGACAGGGGTGTGTTCGGGTGCACGTTAGCATCTGCCTGAGGGACTATGCCTAAATATTTAAGAAGAAAAGGGGATGCATCTTAGCAACTGATGGCACTTCATCTCAGCCCTGCCTTGTGTGCCTCAGGGTGAAGAGGGAAAGTTCTTTAGTAAACAAACTTTTTAAATATAAGGGCCTGTTAAAATTATTTCTGAATACATTACTGTTGTAATAAGCTAATGTTATACTTTACAGGCCTCATTGAGGGTTTCTAAAGCACTGCGGCTTACCTACTCAATACAATAGTATCCTACATTGAAACAACAAACCCTAAATGCATGCTTCCAGGTAAAAATAAATATTTTTTAGCATAATATATTTGGAACTAAAGCCAATAAAGAATTCAGATACTTTTTTGCATGTTCTGCATGTTTTCCTGGCATCTTGTTGGGTAGACATGTTGTTGTGTTGCCAGAAACTGGTTCAACAGCGAGACCAGAACACAGATCATAATACCTGGCCTGCTGCCAACACTTGGGATTTTCTTGCGACGTAAAAAGTACACCTTTTGAGTAACTACTAATTCATTTCTGCATGAACATGACTATTTAGACTCACTCCTACAGTGCCAATGCATCCCAAGACTAGGCTCTTTAGAGAGGATTAGTGGCGGAACAGTGAAAAACAAGTGAGTGCTCTTGATGACTGAGAGGGGAGGAGAAATAGAGGAGGGACAGTCTAAAGAAAGGGCAAGCTGTGAGGAAAACTGTGGAGACCGTATGGATATGGAGCCTCGGAGATGCTCCGTGGTTTAGTCCATACGTGTCCTAGTTGCCCTTCAACCTACAGTAGGGTTACATGCTCTGTACCACAGAGAAAAAGTGAGAGGGAGGCTTGGTTGTACAGGAGAGAGAAAGGGTTTTTTGGAGATGATGGTTTAGGAGGCGTAGGTGTGGGTAAGGATGGTTATTAAGGTCAAGCGAACCCGAGTATTTCCACAGGGATTGGCTGTCCGAGTTGAGGGACCACAGGTCACTTGCTCGCCGTTCCATGAGCATGGTGGCATCTGGATTGGACCAATGGTGCGCAAGATCGAGGCAGTGGTCAACGAGGAGTGAGAAAAGAAAAGGGGGGGACCAGGGGGGTGGCTGTTATTAAAATTTTAATTTGAACCTTGCACTAGGTGAGTCACTGTCTGCTTTGTAAAAGTAGCCAGTAACATCTATGTTTGCTGTTTTTCTTTGCTTGTAATGTAGGCAAACCCCTAAATATTTCAATAACTAGATGTACCGCAGAGCGGTACAAAATATGACCGCCGCCCAGTCCAGTACATTTTTTCCAGAAAAATAAGTCACGCTTGTCAAATTGTGTTCATTTCCTACTTTGTTCCTTTTTTGTGTGTTTATAATTGAGTGTGTGCCGAGTATGTGGTTGTTTTTGTGTATATGTGTTTTGTGTGTGTTTTTTTGTGTGTGAGTGTGTGTGCGTGTGTTTGTGTATGTAGGTGTGTTTGTATGTGTGGGTGCATGTGTGTGTGTGTGTATGTGTGTTTATGTGTTTGTTTGCGTGTTTGTGCGTGTTGTGTGTGTGCATGTATGTGTGTGTGCGTGCATGTGTAGTGTGTGTGTGTGTTTTTGTGTGTGTGTATGTGTCTTTATGTATGTGTACATAAATAAAGCAAATCAGGGAACCACCTACTCTTTGCGATAAGTGCCATGGGATCTTTAACAACCATGGTGAGTCAGGACCTCAATTTAACATTCATGCAAAGGAAAACATCTCCTGCAGTACAGTGTCCCTGTCACTGCAATAGGACATTGGGATTGATATTTGTTTGGTGGCTTTTGGCCACAGGGAAGAGTGCCACCTACTGGCCAGCCACCAACACCACTTCCAGCAGGATCCTACTCTTCCAAGGAGGTTTCTTATCCAAGTACTAACTAAGCCTGCTTAGCTTCAGTAATTCAGCAAAGTTAGGGTATCTGCTGGTCTGGCTGCTGGCTAAAAACAAAAGGTGAAAGGCATATAGGATTCTAACTGTCTCACTGAATTGCATTATGCACACTCAATTCTTACTGGTATCTGCTAGACAACAAGTACCAAATCATGATTAGTTCATAGATTTCACATGTAAAAACATTTTATACAACCCCACCTCCATCTTGCCTGTTCATAATTCTGAGAAATTCTTGAATTGTGTGCCTGTGTGCGTGTTTATGTTTGTGTGTGTGTGTGTGTGTGCATGTGGGTGTGCCTGTGTGTGTGCATGTGCATGCATGTGTACATATGTCTACTGTGTGTGTATGTGTCATATGTATGATTACTGTGAATGTATGTGTGTGTGTGTGTGTGTGTGTGTGTGTGTGTGTGTGTGTGTGTTTGTGTGTGTGAATATCTATTTATGCACATGTGTGCATATGGAATGGGTTAACATGACCCCTGGAGGCAAACATACGCAAAAAATTGGTCATCCTAGGTCCTACGGTTCTCAAGATATTCACAGAAAATTCTGTTGGTGTACGGTCACTAAACACATAAATTAATTTATTGTACGGCCCCCCATGAACGGAATTCCACGAAACTTGGCGTGCCTTCAGAGGGTGTCATAATGATCCTACACTTCCAATTTCGTGCAGTTTTGACCATGTTAGGTCACAGATACCTGCGATTACAACACCTCATTTTTACTTTTTTGTTTTTAACTAGGTGGCACTATACATGAAATGAGTGGTTATGGAATGGGTTATGGAATGGGAATGGCCCCTTAAGATCAACATACAAAAGAAAAGTGGTCTTCCTAAACCCTACGGTTCTCGAGATATTCACAGAAAACTGTGTCTGCCCTACCCTCCTTTCGGGGGGTTCAGTCCAGCGGGGGGGCTACAGATCAAAACGAAAAACGATGGTTCCATGCTATCCATGTGGGGCTACATGCCCACCAAGTTTCGTGTACCCCGGTCTTTCAGTGTCCCGGGAATCCTTGACGGAAATTTGGCCATGTGAAAAAAAAAAAGAAAAAAGAAAAAAAATCTGACTACACCTATATGACCGTCGCTTCTCTGCGCGGCGGTCATAATAAAAACCTTTGCTGTTATTGGGTGACGTACTAGATCATGTTCACAACACAAAAGAATGAATTGCACACAAACCACCCTAGGATAATATCAATTCTTGAGATAATCAATTATAAATCATCTCAACGTACAGTAGGGGCCTATTCAGGAAACAATAGTAAAAACTGAGTTTTTGAGAAAACTGTTTTTTTTTGCCTTTTGTCCACACCACAACAGCATTTTAGGGGCTTGAAGACACCATTTTTTGAAAAGGTGTCCCAAAGTGGAAACGCAGCCCTTTTATTGCAATATGGGCAGGCAAAAAACGTATGTTTTTGAAAACGATGACGGAACCACAGCATTCCAATTATATATTTCAGACTCCGTCTGAGCTCTGCCCAAAAAAACTTCTCTGTAGTAACTGGTAATGAATGGAAGATTTATTCTTGATAGTCAGACATCACAATTATCTGCCAATTTAGTTTTATTTATATGAGGATGTAAATATATCCGACACATAGGTGGCTAAAGCCCTTGGTTTATTGAAAAAAAAGTGAGACTAACAGTTTGTAAGCGTTAGAAAAGCAAGCTTTGCTGGAAAATTCTGTTTCTCGATGTTGAAAAATGCAATATTTCAGGAATGATCTTGTTCTGTTGTACATGTGTTGTACCCTTTAGTTTAGATGTAGGCTTGCAGTATAGGTCATGCAAGAAAAAAAAAATTCACTCCATTTCGGGTTTCTGGGTGGATACAGGCCATTTTGGTGACGCAAAGGGAAAAAATTTGTTGTCGTGTGGTTGACCCCTGAAGTAGGTCATGATGTGGTAATGGGCTGCAGTAGATGAATAGTGCAAATAACTAGTAATGAGTAAGCAAAAACTAGGAAAGAAGAAACACTATACTATGAGGATAGTGTTATTGGTGTTAAAAAAAAACTACATGGACAGTAAAAAGCAGGTGACTATTCAAAATGTTGAAATGACTGTCTGTTTGAAAAGTCTGTCGATTTTTCAATCTTTTTCTGTCCATAAGACAACAACTTTTTCCTGTGTCCAGACTGCCTTGTGGTAACAATTGACATTTTTACTTTGGCAGAGGGAGAAACATGGTGTAACATGAATTTTGTTGATGGTAATGATTGGTAAAACTGTTGATTGAGACGCTGCTAAAAATACTTCTGGACAAAGATTTGGTGTCATTATAAATGTATTTTTATGTGCCATTTCTGAGACATATTCACCATATTCACAACAGTTCATGAGAGGTTCTCCAAGTCCCTTTTCCACAAAGTGCTATACATCAGTGCATTAAAACAAACACACACACGTACGTACACACCCACACACACACTCATAACCAGCAGCCAACCAAAATGAAAAGTACCTGCACCCACAGTGAATAACACGTATATTATAATAAAACTGGAGATCTCTCAGAGCAACAACAAAACTCTTTTTTTTTGGCAATCAAAAGACAATAGAAGAGCTTTCGATCCCTTTTCACCAGTGCAGAGACAATTTTCCTTTTCATACTGTTGTTATAATATGATTATTATCATTTGATCTATGTCATCATTTGGGGGCCGGCTCAGACTGGCTGGGGGGCTTGTGTTTGGGCTTGCCCAGCAGCCCCTTGCTGTGTTTGTGCGGCTGCGCGCCTTTGCTGGACCAGGCCCTGTGGCCGTCTGACTCGGGGGAGTCCTTACATTGGAGGGTGCCTGGCGTGACGAACTCGTCGTCCATGTCATCCATGTCGTCCGACAGGAGGAAAGGCTGGGGCGTGGCCCGGCCGCCCATGAAACTGGGGTCCAGGTTGAGGGTCGAGGCCAGTGAGGGCAGGCCGGGGTTGTTGACGATCGTGAAGCCCGTCAGAATCTCGATCTGCTGCCACCGATGCAGGCGCTCGCGAAGGGCGGCCGTCACCTCGCCCAGCGCTTGCCTGCGGAGGAGGCACACGTAAGGTCAAGATCAGTCAAGAGAGCTGAAAGTAGCGTTGTCATAGTACCAAAATTATGACTTCGATATGATCTCATGCCTAAGCATCTTCATGCCAATACTGAAACAACAGCACAGCAAAAAAAAAAACTCCGCAATATTCAGTAAAAGTACTATAAGTAGTATAGGTATAAGTATACTCTGTTGATCCCGTGAGGGAAATTTGGTCTGCATTTATCCCAATCCGTGAATTAGTGAAACAGACTCAGCACACACAGTGAGGTGAAGCACACACTAATCCCGACGCAGTGAGCTGCCTGCTACAGCGGCGCTCGGGGAGCAGTGAGGTTTTTTTTGCCTTGCTTTTTGCCTTTGCCTTGCTCAAGGGCACTTCAGCCGTTCCTACTGGTCGGAGTTCGAACCGGCAACCCTCCGGTTACAAGTCCGAAGCCCTAACCAGTAGGCCACGGCTGCCCAACTAAAAGAAGTAAAAGAAAGATGACAGAATGTGGAACTTCTTAAAAACTTGCAACTTTTTGATAACTTTGTTTTAACGGATAACTGATAGCTTTTATTAAAACCTGATTGATAGGACAGAATACCAACACTAACAAAATGAATTAATTTTAGTGTATCGCCATACCTTTCTAGTATTGGATCATTCAACACTAGCTGAGAGAATATTAAAAGATGGAATGCATGGAAATGGTAAACAAAAATTACAATATGGATAGGAGTAGTTAAAAAGACAAACTGCTAGTGTGCAATTGTATTATATCTGGAATGTGTAAATAGAAACCTGCTTGAAGGGGTTTCATTATGTTTTGTCAAAGACGGCTAGATAAGACCAAACAATCCACAAAAACAAAGCTCAAATATGAGCTTTCTGCATGTTGTTTATGTAATCAAGCTCTTTTTTGTATCTGGTTATATAGCAATGTTCCTGATTTAAAATATCTTCTAGTCTTCTGTTTCAGTCACAGCATTTGGGAATCATATTACCAGAGCCCTTTTCCCTAGCCTGAGGGGAAAACAAATACAGAGGAATTCAAGCAAGAAGAAAGTGACCAAAAATCACTCCACTTTAAGACACTCACTTGGCTGAGAGGATCTTGTGATCCACATCATCCAGTGAAGAGCTGTGTGCCACATGAAAGGTCCCAAAGAGGGTGTTCCTCTTTTTCTTAATTTTCTCAGCCTGTGGAGCACAGGAGACACAGAGCAGCCATCAAAAACAACTCACATGAAAGAGGTTGGGTTTGTTTTCATCCCACAGCTTAGTGGCATTCATTAGTTTCAGTGTGCACCAGTAGTTCAGAATGATCCAAAGGAACATCACATTTGGTTTGTCCTTATTCTGGAATGTGCTGGGACATTTTAGAATTCAGACAAACAATTTGAGCCACCATGTTAAAATTTGTCATCACTTGAAAAAAAAGAAGGTGACAAGATAGAAACACCCCATTTACCATTACCAGACACTCCTATTACTTCCCTTGATTTATCTACGGTGGTCTATACAAATTCATACACACAAATTCATACACATATAAAGCTCAAGGTTCATGCATATGGTATCCTTTGAAAACTGATGGAATACAAAAACATTAGTGGCAGGATGCCCAAAATATGAATTATTAGGTACAGCCACTATCAATGCTACAATAGAATGATAAGACTTTGTCTGCATGGCATCTACTGAGGTTTTTTAATGAAATGTTTTTATGGATAATTTTAGCAACTCATAACAAGGTTTAAGAGATGGAATAAATGTCTGCATGATGTATCATTAGTCTGATTAGTGAATTCTTGTTTGCTAGAAGGCGGCTAATGACAATTCGGAAACATTCACATACTCAAGGTGCATTAGAAACCAATTTTCTCTGGAATTCTGTGAAAGCGACAAGTAGTGGTTTTAATAACAGCAGAACATACAATACACTCAGAAATTCTTACTGCAACTAAACAGAATTGTCTGCAATGCAGATAACTGGCTACAACCCCCCCCACCCCACCCCACCCCACACTGGCTCCCCAGACTCCTGAGCGACTCACCCCTTCTTTGGCCACCAGCAGCTGCCGCTCTGCATTCTGTTTCTTGATGTTGTAGTACTGCACCTCCACCTCGTGCGTGAGCTGCAGCCACTTCTGCAGGGAATCTGGGGGAGCCCAGCTGCTGCGCGACTCCAGCTCCTTCTCCGCCTTCTTCAGAGCCATGCGCACCTGCGCCGGGACAACAGCAGGTCTTAGCAACATGCACGACCCACATAGCATATGTTGCTAATGCATAAATAAGTGAGAGGCCCTTGGAGGTGTCATTTTGCCAAGTGTCTTCAACATCAAATGCCATTATCTTTAGTCAATAAACATGATGATTTTTTCACCCTCAGAATATGTAATCATTATCCTTTCCCTAAAGGAGGTACTGTTTTCATATTTATAGTAGTTATCATAAAGGTTTTTTGGCTCATCATCATCTTTGGATCAATACAGCATAGTTTCACAATCTTGTAGCCTTGTTAAGTATGGTGTGCTGATACTACATCAGCAATCATGTTCACATATTCACAAATTCTCACTGCCCTACAAATACAGTGAAGAAGCCCAAATTCAGAGCTCTGGAAAATATCTGACGAGGCTCACAGGCCTGCAGATGAAGCAGAGCTGGGCATACGTGTGCTCTCTCAGCGACTCGTTAAAGAGGGGCCACGGTTTTGTGTGTGTGTCCGCAGCTTAATTAGGAGCTGTGCTAATGAGCTCCCAGGCTCCAAGGTAGAAACTCCACACAGGCAGTGAGGCACACACTGTGAGGCTCTGAGACACACCGAGCCAGTGCAGGGAGGGGGTAGCAGTGTGAGTGAATGAGATAGTGTGTGTGTGTGTGTGTGTGTGTGTGTGTGTGTGTGTGTGTGTGTGTGTGTGTGTGTGTGTGTGTGAGAGGGAGAGAGAGAAAGGAGAGTGAGAGAGAGAGAGAGAGAGAGAGTGAGGGAATGAGAGAAATATATAGACAGACTGAGCAATGGAGGGTAATGAAGAGAGAATGCATTTTCAATATGAAGCTTTTTAATGTGCTGTGTGTGAGATGGGTCTTAGGGCTCTCAACACAGATGACCCAACCTAAGAGAAAAAAGGAAGAACTTCACCCAAGAAGCCACCCAACAGAACTGTTAATACATGTGGAAGAAACGAGAAGAAAGTCTGTTGAAATACTCAACAGTAAACAGCACACACAGATAACCAGATAGCCTAATCGTGGCTGAAAGCAGCACTGGTCTCTGGGGAACCAGTGGAGGATGTAACCCTTGTGTCACCAGCGGACAGCGAGGTGAAACAAGGTAACAATATCTCTGGCTTTCCGTGGCAATGGTCCCAGAACAGCTGACCCTGAGCCTCGCAGATCATCTCTCTGCTGAAAACAGCTCTTTTACTACAGTGAGACAAGACACATAGGAAGAGGGGGTGCATATGGACGTGTGTGTACGCGTGTGTACGTGTGTGTGTGTGTGTGTGAGAATGTGTGTCTGAGAGAGAAACAGAGACCGAAAGAAAAAGTGTGTGAGAGTGTGATGGGGGGGACAGAGTAATGTATGTGCATATGTGGGAGAGACAGTGAGAAAGTGAGAAAGAGAGAGAGAAAGAAAGAAAGAAAGAAAGAAAGAAAAGAGAGAGAAAGAGACTGTAGATGTGAGTGCAAGCCAAGACCAAAAAAGGACACACATCAAAACAAGCCCAAAGAATGTATGGGGGTAAACGAAAACAATGACATGAACTGAGTGTCTACTAAACACCTCCAAAGTGGTACAAGGCTATCATAAACTGCACATCTGCCATACAGACAAAAGTGGTACAAGGCCATCATAAACTGCAAATCTGCCATACAGACAAAAGTGGTACAAGGCCATCATAAACTGCACATCTGCCATACAGACAAAAGTGGTACAAGGCCATCATAAACTGCACATCTGCCATACAGACAACTGCAAAGGAAGAGATGCTGGGAAGCAAATATCTTCCTGTCAGCAACATGCCAAATGTTTGTGTTATATATGAAGACTATTCACATGAACAGTGGCCATCTTGGTCCCATGCTCCGGTCCAGTGTTTTTTCACATCACTGGGTGATTTTGTGCTTTGCCAGCAAAATGGGTGAATCCTGAATGGGTGCATACAGATGTATGTCTGTGAGGAGCCTTTCTCTCGCTTTAGCCTCATCCTGCTTTGGAATGCTGGACCAGCGGACGAGACTGAAGGCTCAGGCTCTGGAATGCACCTCCTGCTGTGATCTGTGCATGCGGTCTGCCTTTAATGCCCCACTCTGCCTTTAATGCCCCACGGTAACTCTGCTCATCAGACGGGGAGGACCCGGAGGTCAGGATATCCGCTGCAGTATGAAGAAGATCTCCCGTGCCGATTAGGGATATAATAGCCCCCCCCCCCCCCATCCCCACAATGGGAGAGTGGGAAGAAAACTAAATAAGGGCCTTGTGCAGGATCACTGTACAGTAAACAGCACATTTCTAATAGCCTGCATTTCTCTCTGGTTTAGTGAGAGTGGTGAGAATGGTTGAATGGCTTCTCTTTCTGGGAGGTTACTAGCGTTGTTGTGGGGGGAAATGCCCAGCTTCCTCTTCCTGGGAGGGGGGGGGGGTTATGTTGAGTTGAGTGGACTTGAGGTGTGGGGGGCTGGGGTGGATATGGGGGGTTGTGGCCGTTACCTGCTCCAGTTCCTCCTCGGCGTATTTCTGACGGGTTAGCTCGCTCACGGTGCCCTCGCGCAGCTCCCGCAGCCGCTGGGCCTCCTGCTTGGCACTGTTGATCTCATCCCGCAACTTCTGCTCCAGGGTCACCTTCTCCACCTCCACTGTGTGGTGCTCCTCCTGGGCTATCTGGAGCCTTTAGATGGAGAGAGGGGGCAACAGGAAGAGAGAGAGAGAAAGAGAGAGAGAGAGAGAGAGAAAGACACAGACATACAGAGAGAGATAAAATACCAAAAAATAAGTAATGAAAAGAAGTAATGATTAGAAGTGTTGCCCAAATCCAATTTACAATTTATATATCCTTCTCAAACCAAATCAAACTTCAATAACATTCCAACTTAAAGAAATGGCTATAGAAGCAAAATGTACAAGTGTGTGTCAAGTGGGTAAGCGCACTTTTCTAAAGATTAAACACTATGTACACCAAATAAAAACACAGCAGCATTGCTGGCTGGAAAGAATATGAGGTCCCGCTAGCATTAGCAAGTAAGCCCGAGTCACGTCAAACTGCCAACCAGGCAGCTGTCCCAAACATTCCTGTGCTCTCTGCCCACGTGAGCTCACGGCCCCCTCTCTCCCCATAGGAGGCCTTCAACACAGGATTGATGAGTCATTCAACTCCCCTTCTCATTTGCACGCCTGCTGGAAGTATCAGACAGCACCAGTCAAAGATTACCACTTGAAGAGGAAGTGCTGTCAGCCACCTTTTTTTTTTCTCTTTGGGCACCCGACACACACAAAAAAAAAAGGCTCCGTTAATTTCCTCTTTCGTAACTGGAAATAGTTAAGTGCAAGGTCCTTCCACATGACAATGCAAAGGGCACATGAGTCAATAGGACCGCTTCACAGAGAACCAGTGTATTAAGGGACATGGCTCCAGGCACACGTCAGTGTTTGTGACTAATGTTAAGACCATAGATGATGTCAAAAATTATGAAACGGTTTCAAAAAGAGTGGTCAATGACAGAAATAGCTGTTCGGAAACAGCGGTTAAGATCTGCGTGGGAGGGATAAGTGGAGTTTGTACAAACTAACTGTAGTAATCGAACACCAGAGGGAGTTGTGGAGCACCTACTGTATCCGTTTGGTGATACTGATGCATGCACAACAATAGATGTGGTAGAAGACCTAGCACACCCATAGTGGACTGCAGCAGTACACTCTGTGGGCAGTGAGAGGCACTGTGCTGTTGAGTGGGAGCTGAGGACTGCCGCTGTGTGTGTGTGTGTGAGAAAGAGAGAGAGAGAGAGAGAGAGAGAGAGAGAGAGAGATAGAGAGAGAGGGAGAGAGAGAGGGAGAGAGAGAGAGAGAGGGAGAGAGAAAGGGAGAGAGAGAGGGAGAGAGAGAGAGAGAAAGAGAGAGAGAGAGAAAGAGAGAGAGAAAGAGAGAGAGAGAGAGAGAGAGAGAGAGAGAGAGAGAGCAGAGTGAAAGGCGATATGACCGATGGAAAATGTGCAGAGCTGGAAAGCCCTCGCCAGGCGACCCTGACCTTTGCCATTCAACAGCTACGGCAGGAAGACCCCATTCACTCCCTTACACAGACACGAGCCCAGACATACACAAATGCAGATTACAAAACTCATGCTATATACAAAGATTTGAACATCCTCAAATGAACATAGACAGAAACGTTCAATAGCAGACCAGCACACCCATAAACGTACGAGAACAAGCACACAAGGCTGACTTCCAATGGTCTGGGCCATTTGGTCCGTAAAACCTGAAAAAAGAATGACCACTGGACACCCCAAATTTTAATTAGCAAGTTTAGGCTTCAGTAAGGTTATAGGGATTTATTCAGATCACAAATTGAATTTTGAGGCCATGTTTACAACTGTTTTTATGTGTGCAGCACAAAGTCATCTGTAGGCATTGTGTATTGGGTGACATACTTTAAGATATTCTTTACTGTACACCGCCATTCGCTCTTGTAATTATCCTCTAAAGAGTACTCGATGGCAAAGACAAGACCGCACAGGGCCAAGCGGCTGGCTGGCTGACTTACTTGCTTACTTACTGGCTGGCTAAGCTAGCTTGCTGGAGCCCACACTTGAAGGTGAGAGTGTCGGAGGCGAACACGAGAAGTTAAGAGGTGATGCTTAGCACCAGCTATACTTGCTAAAAGCATGATGTGAAACGTGGCCAAGTGAGAACACGCACACTTTCCCCCTGGCCAGTTTCCTCTCGCCAGTAGCAGTGAGATGAAGTAAAAGCCACATGATCCCCTCCTCCGGATCTCTAGTTAAGTTCAATGCTCACAGCAGCTGGCAGCTGGGATCAGCAAGAGCCCCTCACTCTCACATTGACCAGCACAAGCACATGGGTTTGCAAAGAGAGAGGGAGAGAGTTCAAGTTCAAGCACTGAAACATGTTACCGTGTCTGGCATTCAGTGAGAATTGTGAACACTTGAGCCATATCCATGACTTAATGAAGTGCATTTGACAACATCCTCCTGAAACATATCGATACATGTATTAGAGTCACCTGTGTGCACAGGTAATTTCCAATCCAATTCTCTGAGCGACCTTTAATAGTCCTAGTCTTAAAACAATGCAAACTTTTAATGCCTGTGGGCAATAAGGGTGTGAATCTCTCGTGTAAAAGACGATACGATTCGCATCTAGATACATGGGCACGATTCGATACAAGAAAAGATACATGTTTATAAAAGATTTTTTATAATTTGCTCAAGGTGCACATTCATTTTATATTATCAATTATCATGGTCATGGTTGTCAATTAGGCAACAAAATGTGTGAATATGATTATCTAAACTGAGGTTTGTTTCATATACTGTATTGAAATGAAAAAAGAATAGTCTACATTTCAGTCAAACACAGCAGCCAAATACAACATAAAAATACATTTTTATAGACTTTACAGATTTTATAGAGTTAAATCTGATTGTTTTCATGGAGCTGTAGCCTTGTTGAGGTAAGACAATACCGAAATAAAATAAAACAGTGCTTAAGACACTCTTGGCCTTTTCTCATATAGGCCTAGCCTACCCTACAATAATAAAATAGGCCTACAAATCAATGAACTCTCAGGGCTTATTTTGTTCCAACAGTAGACCTAATGCAGAAACCTAAAATGCCACAAGTCTGAGTGAATATGAACAAAATCATTGGCTAATAATTTATGCATCGTTTTAGCAGCAAGGGCCAAATTACTATTTAACATTAAGGAAATCGCTTCATCAAAGGTAAGGCTACTCTACAGACTATCGTTGCGGTTTAGGAAGTGCTTAATTTTGCGCTGGATTTCGAAAAACAAAAGCCGACCGAGTGCAAGTTGTCACATGGTTAAGTTGCAATATATGTATGGGTAATGAGGTCATTTGACAACTTTGGGCAATGAATGTAACCAAAAACGAACTGCATTACCCACAATTCCGTGCCACGTATAGTTTCAAAACCAGAAGTGGGGTGAACGCGGTGCTTGGAACGTAAATGAGTGTCTGAGCGGGCAGAAAAGGTTGTGCACCGATTCATAACAAGTAAATCGATATAACGACCGGTTCATTTCAGTTTTTTTCTGATACGGGGCTTCACGTATCGATGTAGCCATATCTTACACGTTAAAAACGGATACCGATACGTATCGGTTAATCTTTACACCCCCTGGGCTATATATAGTAAAAATGACTTAAATAACAAACGGTTAAATAATTGCACCTATTCTAAAGGATATGTGAGAAAACATGATCTTCAGTGTTTCCCATACATTGACTTATTTGTGGCGGCCCACCACAATATCAACATTGACCACCACACAATGATTTTCCAGGTTGTACTAAAATGTGTGCTTAAATCTAGTTAGCATCATATCCACGCCGCGCTAATTTGTTAAATCTGCAAACCTGCCACCACAAATAGAATTCAATTCTGTGGAAAACACTGATCTTCAATTTATAAAAACCCAACAGTTGAATTGTTGAGGACCTACACTGAAGCATTAGAACAGTAAATTCACATGTATCACTATTAGTTTCAGTTGTCTGCAACAGTCCAGGCAAACACCCACATGAGAAACTGCCTAAGGCAGGATCGATGACTAGTCTAGTGGAGAGTTACGTCAAGACACACCCACACGGCAAAGCAATCCTCTGTTGTAGATCTAAAGGCTGCAACAACCATGCGTAGTGGACATAGTTTAGTCTAATCAATCACTCGAACATTTACATGCTGATGGGCCTGGGCCTCACCAGCCATTTGGTGACAATTCATTTTCAACAGGTCACAAAAATGACAACACAGACTAACTGAATGCTATTTCCCAAGCGAGACAACTTATTTGGCAATGCATAACACCACCTTCATGAATTCCATAGAATATAGACACGGCCTACTTCAGTGGAAGTCTTTCCTTGTTCAGGCGAAACAGGTAACTGACTTCCGCCAGGCAGGAAAATGGTTTGACAGGTTTGCACAGCACCCCACAGTATCCTGTGTTCACACTTGCTTTATATATCTACACACCCAATGGCTCCCACCAACCAACCGCCAACACACACACACAGGAACAGACAGTGCAAGTGAAAAAAAGAAAGACCAATAGAGGAAGGCCATAGTTCAACAATTATCCCGCAGAGGGAAACCAGATACCTCATCTTGCTTTTTATCAAAACTCTGTTTACACCTGCCTGTCCAGATCAGGTGCAGATAGCCGGCATTAACAAAGACTAATGGGGTAGAGCCTTGCCATTTGTTCCCTCAACATTCTATTAAATCACATTTTTCTTAACGGCACAGGCCATTCAAGCTCTCCCTTTTTCATTCTCTCTCTCTCTTTCTCCCTCATACACCATGAGTGCAGCAGAACTGTGTGAATAGTCTTTCCGCACTCACAGCCTCTGCCCACATCCTGTTTCAGAATCAAACCCTCCTCAGCTACAGCAACCTCTGTTGCACGAAGCTGCGTTGAGACATTGCCATTTACTGTAAGAAAGGCTTTTCTGTTCTGGTTAATACTGATGCAACTCTGATTCTAGTGAGCTGTGCACAGAAACCAGGTTTTTGGTGACGTAAAAGGTCAGATCGAGCAACACCTACAATATGGTCATGTGATACCTATCTTTATTCTTCATCAAGATAGGTCACGTGTACGTGATACGGACTGTACAACAATGTCTCCTTTCCTACTTACAGAAAAACAGGCTCCGATAAAGTGGTGGTGTGTTGTGTCGAGTGAAGGGGCAGTAAATCTGCATCTAAAACAGTATACTACCCCACATAAACTACAAACATATCTTTTGTGCTGGATGAGACATTAGTAACAAGTAAATAAAAGTAAATTAAAAAAAGCTATGCACAAACATCCTGTGAAAGAGAGCATTGTCAATATAAACACTGGTTGCTATAGATTTTGTTTTGAATAGCCCAGTGTTGGACAGGACAGGCTGCAGGATACAAACGGCTTTCTCGGTTTTGCATACTGCTCATGGCAGTAACATGCATCTGGACAAAGGGTGTGTGTGTGTGTGTGTGTGTGTGTGTGTGTGTGTGTGTGTGTGTGTGTGTGTGTGTGTGTGTGTGCACAGGGTGGTATTTACTTCTGCTGCAGGTCATGCAAGCTCTGCTCGGCCCTCTGCAGGCCCTCCAGGTCCTTCATCATCTTCTTCATGTGGTCCTTGGAGTAGCGGTTCTGGATGAAGGCAAACCAGCAGCCACCCATGCCTATGACTATGGACACTACCAGCATGAAGTCCTTCAGATGGTTATGTCTGCTCACTGCAATGGCAGAGAGAGAGAGAGTGGGAGAGAGAGAGGGAAGGAGGAAGAGAAAATATTGCATAAAACTGGAAAGTTACGTATGAAATGTAAAAAAACTTCAGTTACATGTAACCACCAAACCATGGGGAAGCAAAAATACGCCTTGTATTTTCATGAAAAGAGCCACCAAATTTTTCTTGTACATTCTGACTCAGTGTTTCCCCTACAATGTATTCATCAGCGGCGCAGCGCCGCTCCTGGAATTCCAGCGCCACTGCAAAAAAAGTTGCCTAATTAAAAAAAAAAAAATAGACGCAAGTGAACTTCAGGAACAGCTGCCGTTCGTTCAGGTTTCATGTCAACAAATAATAGTAGGCTAACGTTGATGGCGCAGTCGGGGATTCCACAGGAGATCACGCTTGTTTGTGTTTATGTTTAAGTTTATTAGCAGACGCAATTTTGTGCCAAAAAAACGTAGGCTACAGTATGTTAACCAAGGAACCAAATTAAACACGCCAGCGAGATAGCTCGTCCCTACCTTCAGTAGCCTATTCCCAGATAAATTCCATGCATTGTTTCGTTTTTGTTTGTGATACAGGCAATGCTTTCAAGCCCTGTGTTGCTAACATACCTAGGCTGTGAAACTAAGGTCTAGCTAGCCTATTGGTGGGTTTAATTGAATTTGAGTAATAGGATACGCAACCATTTACATCTGAGATAGTTTGTAATTCCTGTAGAGCTCACCAAAATTATAGATTAGATACAAGACACTTATCTGCTATAATCCAAGATAGATTTTCTTCGAGTTTTTGACCATTTATTTTACCAAATGACATGGGAAACATAATTAATTTCATCCACATATTCTTATGCACCATGCACAACAACGCTACTAAATTAGCTTAAAACCGTGAGAATCAAGCAAGCGTCACGGGCCGTCACGGCATTAAAGTGACAGGCACTCAATTCGACTTGCACAGCACCAATACAGTGTAATGACATGAAAGAGAAGTTTATATAGTAGGGGTGTGAATCTCTCATGTAAAAGACGATACAATTCGCATCTAGATACATGGGCACGATTCGATACAAGAAAAGATACATGTTTATAAAAAACGATTCAGTACGATTCGATGCGATGCGATTCAATGCAATTCGATGCAGTTCAAGAATGGAAAGCATTCTGAAAGATTTTTTATAATTTGCTCAAGGTGCACATTCATTTTATATTATCAATTATCATGGTCATGGTTGTCAATTAGGCAACAAAATGTGTGAATATGATTATCTAAACTGAGGTTTGTTTCATATACTGTATTGAAATGAAAAAAGAATAGTCTACATTTCAGTCAAGCACAGCAGCCAAATACAACATAAAAATACATTTTTATAGACTTTAAAGAGTTTTATAGAGTTATATCTGATTGTTTTCATGGAGCTGTAGCCTTGTTGAGGTAAGACAATACCGAAATAAAATAAAACAGTGCTTAAGACACTCTTGGCCTTTTCTCATATAGGCCTAGCCTACCCTACAAGAATAAAATAGGCCTACAAATCAATGAACTCTCTGGGCTTATTTTGTTCCAACAGTAGACCTAATGCAGAAACCTAAAATGTTAAAAGTAAGTCTGAGTGAATATGAACAAAATCATTGGCTAATAATTTATGCATCGTTTTAGCAGCAAGGGCCAAATTATTATTTAACATTAAGGAAATCCCTTCATCAAAGGTAAGGCTACTCTACAGACTATCGTTGCTGTTTAGGCATGCTATAAGTGCTTCATTTCACGCTGGATTTCGAAAAACAAAAGCCAACCGAGTGCAAGTTGTCACATGGTTAGGTTGCAATAGATGTATGGGTAATGAGGTCATTTGACAACTTTGGGCAATGAATGTAACCAAAAACGAACTGCATTACCCACAATTCCGTGCCACGTATAGTTTCAAAACCGGAAGTGGGATGAACCCGCTGCTTGGAACGTAAATGAGTCTGAGCCTATGGTCTGAGCGAGCAGAAAAGGTTGTGCACCGATTCATAACAAGTAAATCGATATAACGACCGGTTCATTTCAGTTTTTTTCCGATACGGGGCTTCACGTATCGATGTAGCCGTATCTTACACGTTAAAAACGGATACCGATACGTATCGGTTAATCTTTACACCCCTATTATATAGTTTATACAGTGCTGTGCAAAAGTTAAGACACCCATGCTGAAATTGACTAAAGGGAGGAACAAAAAAATGTTTTTGCCTTTTGTCTTAATGCCTTAATTAAAAAAATGTATTATATATAAATGTCTTAACTTATGCACAGCACTGTATATTCTAAATAGTAATAGTTTGTAGCCTACAGTGGCCTACAATGTACAGTTGTAAAGTGGCTAATACTAATAATGTAAATGAAAAAGGTGAAAGAAAAACATAAATAATACTGTTCAAGTACTGCAATAATCATGCTCTGTAAATGCTTGTGTTGATGGTTATGTCATAATTTGTAACTCAATCTGTCTATTTCTTTCACAAAATCCACCAGAAGTCACCATTTAAGGAGTAATTTTTTCAAAATGCTCTCTTTTCTTGGGGGGGGGGGGGGGGGGGCTTCCTACGATCAACAGCACCGCTGCTGGAAAAAAATCTAGGGGAAACACTGCTGACTGATGGCTAACTTGACATTGGCGTCTGACTTGAAAGATAACTTCACTTGATGGTTTTTTTAACTGTCTGAACAGTATATTAGGCAATACCGTACCACAGAAAATGTCTTAGTCTTAGTGACAGTATATACCAGCGTTTCTTAAACTGTGGGTCGCGACCCACTACTGGGTCGCAGAGACATGCCAGGTGGGGCACGAACTGACGTGAAAAACAGGAGTTTTTTTATTTCTTTTTTTATCTGTAGCCTGGGCCCAGGTAGAACCCGATGCGCAATGGACGCACTGTGCTATTCACAGGGAAGCGCTCGTGTCAAGGCAGCTTAGTTAGTCCCGACCTATATGAGATTTTGAACGTTGTTGTGAGAGTGGTGAATTTCATCAAAACCCGGCCCTTAAAAGCGCGTCTATTCTCCGCACTTTGCGAAGAGATGGTAGCTGACCAAAAGGCTGTACTGTTTCACAGCGAGGCAAGTTGGCTTTCCCGAGGTAAAGTGCTGTCGCGCGTTTGAGCTCCGAGTCGCCTCTTCTTGGAGGAAGAGCGCATGTTTGAAATCTGCAAGCACGTTCACTAATGAACATTTCTTGACGAAGCTGGTCTATCTTAGCGATATATTTGATATATCTTAGCGATACATTTGAGTTAAATGTCCAGTTACAAGGCAAAGACAAGCACCTACCTCACCTAGCAAATAGGATAACTGGATTCACCAAAAACACTTGAGTATGGGACAGGCGCCTCGATCGCGACAGTATGCCTTTGAGATTTTTGAGCGAAATCGCTGAAATGTCTGATTGGGAGCCACTCTTGTGATCCCATGTATTAAACAGTAGGCCTACATCACATCCCTGCAAAGTTTATTTCAAAGATATTTCCCAACCAGCAGTGGTCAGTATGACTGGATTATGGATCCATTTAATGCAGCATGTTGGTATTTCATTGAATATATTGTACAATGCTGTAAAATGGCCTATGCTTCCTAATATGTTGCTGGAAAACAGAAATATGTGTGTTATGTATTTATTATATCTGCAGCACCAGCTGATTTTAACTCTGTTGAAGAGGATATATTTAGAACTTGTCATTATTTCAATAAATTTGACCATTTTAAGCTTGACCTACCACTTTCTTAGAGCGATGAGGGACAGGTGGGGCTCGAGAATGCCCCCTTGATCAAAGTGGGGAATGAAAGAAAAAGTTTGAGAACCACTGGTATATACCCTTCAAACGTTTTACTTCAGTGCTAAGGCAAGGCCATTCTATATGCAGTCGTGCAAATGTGGATTAGGGCCAAAAGACCAAGATAAACCTGATTAGCACTGGCTATTTCAGTCTGCCAACTGATGCTATTGAACTGCATGGGGAGAATGCCGGGCCATGGAGGGGTCTGACATTTCCACTGCGGCCCAGGCAGCCATCTCTCCACTGTGTCCTCTGGGCAACTAAGGTGAAGCGCAGGGACGGCTCTCTTTTAGTCAAGGCCCTATCAAGCAACTCCAAATCACTGGCCACTGTCTTAAGGGCAAGAAAGTGGATACGCAGACTGTGGTGAATATAATAACTAAAATATGATATAACTGCCATAATAAGCTGCATATAGGTACACTCAAGAGGAACCACTCTACTGTCAATGAGGTGCCTTTTTGAGCCCTAGCATTTAACATCTTGAACTCATCCAATTGTCTTTGTTGTGCTTAACTGGGAAATAACAGTGGGAGCAGAGCAGTGTTGTTATTGCTGCACGCTTAGCTGTCAGCATTCCTGATGAATATGGAGCGCAGTGCAGGCTCACATCGGCACCTCCAGATCCATGCAAGGCTACCGAACGCGAGAGGAACACTTCTATATAAGGTTCCAAAACAGCTGAAACCAAGTGAGAAATGGGGTGGGGGGGGGGTGGAGTAGGGTGGAATTGTAGAAGAACACAGAGAGGAGGGGGGGGGATCAAGTCTAGGACTGACAGATAGTTAGTGAGGCTTTGAGATCCTGCCAACACAGACACCGACAACTTAGCCTCAGTCCCAATCCCACCCAACCCCCACAATGACACATATGGATATAGACAGGCTGCACATTCATGCACGCACACGCACACACATACGCACACGCACACACACACTATGCAGCGTAATCCTCCATACGAGTTATTTGCATGACACAGAGACTTCGTCTAATTCTCCTCCTGCAGGCAAACAACTTTCCACACTCCCGACCCCCTCTGATGTAGGCTAATGGGAGCCATTACGCATGCACTCTTTGGCCCTTCCTCATCAGTCATAAAAACTGGGCCCCTCTAGCTCTGCCTTCATAACATAGAGTAAACACTCAAGCACTCTGCCAAACGGTGACTCTGGTGTTTTCTCAGAGGCACATTTGGGCAGCTTTTTAAAAACACAAGGAGCTGAAAAGGCCTTAGGAGCACAGACAATAGTACAATGCTTTTTTTTATGGCCCAGAGAGAACGACACAACACCATATTAAGGAAATAGTCATTTGTATAAGTGTGAATGCTCAAGTGGAATTCCTGCAATTATATGACTGCAGGACTATGGTACACATGCCAGTCTATTTTGACTCTGCTCCATACCAGTTCAATACCTACAACAAAAGCAGCAACATGTATCAAATGCAACAAGTGCAAAAATTCATATAAGTATAAGTATTAGGGGTGGGCGATATATATCGTCTGCGATAATATCGTGATTGTTGTTTTAACGACGTGCAAATTGACATTATCGAGTATTTAAATTAGGCTACTTATGGGGAAAAAACACTTGAAATCACGCACTGAAGACTCATACATTCCCAGGAGGTAGGCTATGCCGGAGAAGTGCAGCAGAGCAATTGTCACGTGATCACTAGTGGGTCACAATGTTGTCCCACGCAGCCTAATGTTTATTTTGTGTAGCGAGAGTAGCCTACTTGGGATTTTATGCAGCTACTTCTGTTCAAGTAGCATTGATGAGACAGTCACGTTTTTTTCTACACGGTATTATATGGAGAGAAAACATTAGCCTTTGAGTATTTTAATAGTCAGTTGTAAACAAATAACTATTCTCATGTAACTCTTTTGTAAATGGACTGAAGCTCGCTCTAAATATCTATGTTTACTGATTATGCTAACCGTTAGCATCACTATGGGATTTCTCATATACATTAGCCATAAGCTAACGCATTAGTTTCTATTCTGTAACTTGGAATGCTAGCCTACATGATTGCTCTAAAACAAAACATAGAAGGAAATAACTGAGATGTAGGCTACTCTGTTGGTCTGCTCTTAGTTTTACAGTGAATCCTATGTAAAGGTTTGAAAGGAACTTCAGCTTCAGACTTTCTTTTGGGAAACTGTTAGGCCTATTCATCTTCTCTAATGTAGCTGGCTAGACCATGTCATTGCCACACACACAAGTAGGGGCAGAATTGGAAATGTGTCATAGAGTGACAATGCATTGGTTGATTTGGTTAAAAAGTCACAGGTTAGGTTATTGGTTATTATTGTAATGATGCTATTCATAAATAAATAATGAGCTGTAAAGTAACTCAGACTTTAACAAAAAAATGTTTTAAAGGATATCGACTAATTATCGTTATCGTCAAAATCACAAAAAATATCGAGATATTATTTTTTGTCCATATCGCCCACCCCTAATAAGTATATATACTCTTTTGATCCCGTGAGGGAAATTTGGTCTCTGCATTTATCCCAATCCGTGAATTACTGAAACACACACAGCACACAGTGTACACACAGTGAGGTGAAGCACACACTAATCCTGGCGCAGTGAGGGGTTAGGTGCCATGCTCAAGGGCACTTCAGCCGTGCCTACTGGTCGGGGTTCGAACCGGCAACCCTCCGGTTACAAGTCGGAAGCGCTAACCAGTAGGCCATGGCTGCCCCAATATATTACATTATATACTTATCGTTGTAGCTGGTTAACATTTGTTCAATGTCTGTCTCTCTCTGTGAAGAGAATGCTAGCATCTCAGTAGAATACTTGATACGAGTATTTCATTGCACAACAATAAAACACCTGCCCTAGCATTAATGCACGTCAAAATGGGATTTGGAAGCTAGGTTACAATTCATACATCAATTCAGTCACTTCCAAAACAGACTTATCACTTGTACTTCCCTGGATAATACTGTAAAATAAAAATAAATAACTGAGACTAAGCTCTGCACAGACTACAGACATGTGTGTTTACTGTCGGAGCGCTGATAACTTGTATAAGTTATTTAATTGGCAAAGACCTATTATGACAATGGATGTATATTTCATTTATTTTGTTATTTATTTATATACAGTCATAATGAAACATGTTGGGGAGTTTTTTTCCCCCACAACTGACATCATGGCTATGGTTGCAGATACAAGCGGAATGGGTGAAAGTCCCTAGTGGGATCCTGGCGAGCCTTCTGGCTTCTCCCCAAGCTCCTGTCACCTCCAGACTGCTTCACCGCGGCACAGCTGGGCCTCTTCAGCACACACACACACACACACACAATGACACATGGCAGACACAGGCCATCCTTCGGCCCTCAAAAAGCTTCCGTACACACAAACACGTGCAAGCTCGCAGACATCCACAAACTCTCTCCTCCAATGCTATGCTCAGCCACGATAACAAATCCCCTCTGTACATCACCATGGGACCTTTCCCACAACACAGCGGAGCCTACTAAGGAGCTAGACATTCATTAATCTTCAGCTCTCCAGATAACGACGCAAGAAAACCTGTGATCATTTTGCATTGCATCATAAAATCATTATTTATTCAAACCAGACAGAACTACCACGCTACTGCGGCAGAGGGCTCGGCACACACTGCTTCTCATCCAGGAAGCAGCAGGAAGTATCCGAGTAAATATAACAGACGAGGACGCTGTCTGACAGCCCATTCTGAGGATGGACTTAAGCACATATTAGCCTTAAAAGTTTACTGCCGAGAGGAATCCTGTTTGGCACTGCCCAGCAGTGGACTCCGACAGGTCACGCCCTGACACAGTACGTTACGCCCAATGAGTCTGACAGAACGTCTTTGACTGACTGAACCTGAATGATCACATTCTGGATCAGCACCTTAGCAAGCACTCTCAGACCGAGAGAAACAAGAGAAGCAGGAGCAGAGAGGATTAGACAGTAAAGCGAGGGAGGGAGGGAGGAAGATAGAGAAAGAGAGGGAACAGAGGGTGGGGGTAAGAGAAGAGTGCGCCAGAGAGATGTGCCCAGACTACTGAATTGTTTAAGTTCACTTCTGGCCTTACTTGCAGTGAGCTTACTGAAGCAATCAAACAGGATTTTCTCACACAAAGACAAAGGCTTTTGTTTAAATTAGGGGTGTAACGGTACACACAAATTCGGTAGGTACCTTGGTGTTAAAGTCACGGTTTGGTCAATTTGTTGTCAAATGCTTTCGCCGTTAATGAACTAAACCGGCATATGGTCCGCCACTTAATATGTTTGTGTGGGAGCACAAATTTGAAACATGGTCCGAATGCAAAAAAGTCTACAAAAAAATCTATTGGTTACTGTTTAAGTAATTAATGTTTGGTACATTCGGTACACATCTTGAACCTCCTGTGCCTAAATTGTTTGGTACCACAGGCGATTGCTCTAAGACTACAGGGGAAGCTCAGCCTCCTCTAAAATATCACGGAAAATCGCATCAAATAACACTATACTACAATAAGGTTTTGCCGGTCATTTATCGTGATTTCGCACCCGTAATACATTGCTGTGACGACACGATCCATCAAAATACCAAACCACCAAAAAACCAATCCACCAAAGTTAAGTCGTGTTGAAAAGAGGCTGAACCTTGCAAACGATTTACTTTTATAGACCACTGAAATCACGCATGAATCACACGTGAAAATGACCATCACGTTAGGATGTGACTGGTTGTGAGCAAGATTTAACGCCCTCCTCCGCCCGCGTACATCGGAACTAGCTCCCGGTTAGCATTAATAATCGTTTACTACTTTAACGGCACCGACAATCAAAAAATCCAGTAGAAACTAGATGGCAGAAGTGTGTAGGCCAATCGGCCCACCATTTTTTTCTACTTCGCCACCTACAGATGTTTGACAGGTATGATATTCAGAAACGCCATGTTATTTCCCATAGACATTCGACGCCCGGAAGTTGGGTGGACACGGCTGCTTCGGAGGCGGGACTTATTCCAGAGAGGTCTATGGGACAGTGGGATGGCCCGGACGCCGAGCTTCTGTATGATGATTGGAGGAACCGTCATAGAGGCTGGACTCTTTTTGATTGACAGCATATGTCGCGATCTGACAGGAAGTGGTTCAACTTCAAGGAATGCGTTAACGTTAGTGTTGGCAGGTGAAGTCAAGGTGGCAGACAAGGCAAGTTGCAGCTCAAATTCTCATAATTTGGGAGCAATACAGTCGGTTTCTATTTGTCTTTGTAAATAGCATACTGTAAATAAAACCGTAATGTGGAGTTACAAAGTTTGTGACTTGCCTTTGTTTCAGTTGTGTATTTAGGCTAAGTTAGGTAGCGCGCTATATAACGGTGTAGGCTACATTATGCCATGTCTGCCATGCCAACTCTGTAGTCTACTGTTTGGCCTATTCTGGGTTTTGGGATAATTTTTGACCTCAAAGAACAATATAGCACCTTAATAATATTAATTTAATAATTTACCATTTTTTATCAGAGCTTCCCCTGTTCCAAAGAGCAGCAATCGCCACTGTTTGGTACGAATATGTGTACCTTTACACCCCAGTATAAATCTCTCTTACTCTAGCATTTCTACATAACAAAACAATTCTGATTGCTATACAAAATATTTTTACAAATATTTCAAAATATTTCTGATATTTCTGAATTAATACTGAAACATTGTAGTAAGGCTTCAATCAACAGGACGCACTATGCACTCCCAAGCACTGCAATCACTGGCTGCCAGCAGCAGACTTAAACCTGCGTGAAGCTGGCCCCCTATGTTATTAAAAAATTATTAAAAACACTGCTACTCGTTTGTGCTATGTTTGTGCCGGTTTGTGCCGTAAAAAATATTGTTTATGCTGTTAAGGGTTTTAAGTAATTATTTTTCTGGCCAGTGACATCACTCAGCCCCCCATACTTGTTAAAATTTCCCTAAAATAGTCTCAATCGTTTGTGCTACGTTTGTGCTCATTTGTGCCGTTTAAAGTAACATTTGTGCTACTATGTTTTTTAAGATATTCTACGTTATTTGTTACACGTGTGACGTCATCCAGCCCCCCATTAATGTCCAAATCTTTCCAAAATGGTCTCAATCGTTTGTGCTAGGTTTGTGCTGATTTGTGCCGTCAAAAGATACATTTGTGCTACTATGTTTTCTAAGTTATTATGGTTTATTTATTACTCGTGTGACGTCACCAGCCCCCCAATAATGTCCAAAACTCACCAAAATGGTCTCAATCGTTTGTGCTATGGTGCTATGTTTGTGCTGATTTGTGCCGTTAAAAACAACTTTTGTGTAGGTATAGGGAGTTTTTTAAGTTATCACGCTTTGTTACAGATGAGACGTCATCCAGCCCCTCATCAGTGTCCAAATCTCCTCAAAATAGTTGCAATCGCTTTGGCTACGTGCGTGCTGATTTGTGCCATTTAAAGGACCAGTATGTAGGAAATAAGGGAAAATAAACTGTAACCATTCCAAAAATGATCACCATATGTTGTCAGAGAGTAAGGAAACACGATGAATTGAAGTAATGGCTTATTTGACAACATTACTCTAACCCGTAAAACCCTGTAAAACCCATGAAAAAAAATGAGTTACGGGGCGGAATCTCTTGGAATTTTCGTTTGTTTTGAACGATTAATTTTAGAATAGCGTATTAATAATGGGCTAGCGCGTCCTCCTATTTGGGTTGCCAAATTAGCAAAGGCCAACTGTCAACAGCTGTCAGTTGTAGTCATGAACGCCTACGAGAGGCAGGCAAATTTCCAAAATTAAAACAAGAAACAAATTAAGTGGACATCGGAGGAGCTTCCTGAGATGGTGACGTCTTCGTCAAACGAAGAATATCAAGTCTGATGCAGAGCTGGCCATATTTCTCCACAACAGGTAGCCTAGGCTAAACTTCATCTGCATCGCTAACTTCAGCTAAATATGTTACGTTGGTTAGAGAGGTATTTTTTGTTTTCACTGTTTCCGTAATGTGTAGCTGGATCATGGTTGGAGAAACGTTAAAGCAGCTGCAGGTCAACTAACGTTAGCTAAGTCTTCATTACATCTGGCAACCCAGAAGAGGCTCGCGTCTGGTAGTCTTGAGAACGTTCACCAGTGTTATGATTTTGGCCTACAGAACGTTCGGTAACAATCCTACAAATCGCACCTTTAAAGAAACGTTTGTGTACTATGTAGAAGTTGCTTGTGCATAACGTCAGAATTACTGCAACCACTACCAGAATAAACCTGCTGGCCATTAGTTGGCAGCTGCGAAACACCAGCTACTCCATTCTCCGGCCAGTAGCGTCTGCAGGTGTGCACAGCAGTGTGCGTAGGCCTACTGTACTATCAGGCAGCTACGGAGTAGGCTTCGAGAGACTTACAAGAGATAATTTCCCCTGTGTGTGTATATTCACTCCAAGTTGGCCTACCATAACTCATCACTGCACTGTATCCCATATTTTCTAAAATAAACAAATCATTTTATGCATCAGAATTGCAGTGGATTGTGCACACAAGCAGCACTTAGGCTACTTGTTGCTGACCCAAGTCTCCAAGGCCACCGTTGATTTTGCAAACAGCAAAAACAGAAAGGAAGGAGACAGCAAAGCTAGGAGTTATTTCAGATGGGCAAGAAGGTAGGCTAAATTGGTATGTTTGTCAAAATAATGTTTAAACATTAAAGTCATACGACAGTAAACTAAAACTACATTTGTAGCCTTTTTAGCACTTTATAAAGTTGACTAAATTAATAGCTATAAACCTAAGAAACAGCTTCCTTGTGTAACGGAGGCGAACTGAGCTAGCGTGCTAGTTGCCCGTGTAAATCCTCACAGCCCTAACCTTAAGAACGCTTCTAACCGCTGAGTTGGAAGCCTGGGCTTTTAGCTCAGTGGTTAGAGCGTTCGACTCCCATGCCGGTGTGTGTCGAGATGGCGGGTTCGAGGGCCGTGAGCGGTGGATGAATTATGACCTCTGTTACAGTGGTGCCGTGACCCGGATCATGGGAGTGAGGATTTAGGGAGGTGAGTGTAACAGAGGCGAACTGAGCTAGCGTGCTAGTTGCCCGTGTAAATCCTCACAGCCCTAACCTTAAGAAGGCTTCTAACCGCTGAGTTGGAAGCCTGGGCTTTTAGCTCAGTGGTTAGAGTGTTCGACTCCCATGCCGGTGTGTGTCGAGGTGGCGGGTTCGAGGGCCGGGTTTGAGCGGTGGACGAATTATGACCTCTGTTAGACTTGCACTTATGTTTTCTGCTCAGATCAGGAACAACATTTGGTAGGCTAGGCTACAGTTTGGGACGATTTGGCCAGTGTGTGTGAGACTGATGTCATCATAGACATAATATACATAGACGCTGCATTGGCTGCTGGAAACAAGAAATGCGGCCGCCATCTTGGACCGGTCATACTCCTCGTTGCGTTGCAGCAGAAGACACAAGATGCCAGCCCTGTGCAGCATGTTCCTGCTCAAATCGGCGGGCCATCGCAAACAGGTCTCGGGGGATTTACTTTTCACAAGTAAGATTTAACATTACCGTACTATTGGTTGTATTTTGTGAATAGAATATTACCAGAGAGTTGAGAAGGAGCAAGGATCTTTGATATTAATCTTGACTACTGTTTGCACCTGCACCATGACACTCACTCCCTTTAGCACCTCATCAGTCCCGGCCCTGTCACTACAAGCGTCTTATGCTTGATCACCCTCAAGCACATTGGACTTTCTTAATTTAACTTATATAGTGTATTTAGTATTTAGTTTTGTTAGTTTTCTTATCTTTCACTGTCTTTATTGTACGGTGGAGTTTAGTTATATGTTTATACTTATACTTATGTTTACCATTTCTGCTGAAGTGCATGTTGTGTGTTATGTCTGTATGCTACTGAGACCCTTGAATTTCCCCTTGAGGATCAATAAAGTATCTATCTATCTATCTATCTATCTATCTATTACTGTATGAAAATCATAGCCAGCTAGCTGGGCTATGTTTACTCAGTGTTCACCCAGCTATGAACTGAGACTTGATAAGTCATATTCCATAACACTGCCTTAGATTACAGCTGACACAAGAAGGCTATTGTAGAAATAAATCATACTAGATTTGGCCGGCAAATGTTACACAAGTGGCACAGACTGTAGCCTATTATTGGGCAATCGATAGCTGCTACTTGTAGCCTAAGCGTGTTGGTAGCCTAGCTTCACTATTTCCTGAATAAAGTCACTTTTCAATAGCTTAACTTCTTTATTTATCAAGTAGCTTAGCCACACAAGCTACACTTTTGTTGTCATGTGAAATTAGCACAATTTAAAGTAGCTTCCTATGTAGTGAACTAGCCTACTGCTGTGTTTGTGTTACTAATACATTTGACTGAGTGGTAGTTTTGTGTAGTGTTTTTATTCATGGCAGAGTAACTGATAGTTTAGCTCACTACAATTTTGAAGTAGCTTGCACAACACTGTATTATTCACATGTCATTTACCATAACAAGAATAAGATGCCTCTCAAATTCCTTCTCATTCATTTATTTATTTTATATCTCCCCAGAACAACTGCCTTGCTCAAGGAGACTGTGAATGAACTGAACGGTCTCCTCACACCCCTGGAACTGAGGAAGGTGCAGCTCTTCATTGCAGTACTGCAGGGCATCTGCTACACTGTGACTAAATATTTGATTTATGAGCTCCACCTTAATCACCTGCATTCGCCACTCTGTGTCCCATTTTTCCATCGTCTGGTTGACTTAGTCCTCTTTTATGGAGTTTACCCAGTTTCACTATGTTCTGCCATCTTATTTGCCCACCTGCTGTCTGAAGCACTTTTGTTCTCAGCCAAAGTGTACCCAAGCAATTTTAGCAAGGTGGGAACATACAAAATTACATGCACCAGTTGTCGAAATCATAGAACCAACTGCATGACAGTAACCTCTGTCTCACTGAGCCTGTGAAGACACTCCCTGATTCTTTACTGATTGCAATGAACGGTGCTGATCTTAGCAGTTTCTAAATGTTTCTTAATTCCTTTTTATTTAATCTCTTCATTGGGGCTGGAACCTTTCTGTGAACTGTAAATAACAGATGCTGTTGATGAACCCATTGACACTGTACAAGTGACAAGTCACCTTTTTGTCTTGAATTGATGAACTGTTACACTTACTATGCCAAACCAATGCCAAACCAGTGTTTTTTTAAGGATCAGAAACAAACCTACAAACTTGCACTTTACAATATTTATGGAACTTGTCTAACAAATGCTGTTGATATTGAACCCAGTTACTCAATTTCCTTTACTTATGCCACACCAATGTCTGTTCATCAAACTTTATTTTTGATGGCACTGAACTGAAAATGTTAATGGATTTTTTCTGTAAATTTAACTCATTAAAACTTGTATCAAACCAGTTTTTGTCTATGCTGTCAAACGTGGATTAGTTATGTTCCCAGTTTTTATATTGGATGTCATCACTTTATAATAGCCTATATAATATATCAGAATATTCTATTACTGTTAAGCCCACTATGAATATTAAAATACACACAACCATGTTTCCTGTATCATACAGCTTTTCTACTGGGAGGTTTACAACTTATTCTGAGTCAATTTACCCAAGTTTGTCACTAAACCACATAGGCCTACTTGGAATACCCCTCAGATGTCTGAATGGCACTGATCTCACTTAAATGTTTATGGAACCTTTCTGTGAACTGTGAATAATGCTGTTGATGGAACTTTTCTGTCAACTGTGAACTATATTTAACTCATTAAACCTGTATCAAACTAGTTTTGTCTATGCTGTCAAACATGGATTATGTTCCCAGTTTTGATATCGGACGTCAGGTCACTTATCATATATCAGAATATTCTATTACTGTTAAACCCACTATGAATATTAAAATACGCCGAACCATGTGGCCTGTATCATAGCTACATGTATGACCTTTGCAGCAAAAAAAAACGCGTGAAAATCTGTTCGGTATTCAGTGAGGTATGATTAATTAAATGTGCTGACAGCTCATTGCACCAGCCAAACAGATTACACTGAGTGGAGTGGATGACCGATCCAAGATGGCGGCCGCACGTCTCGTCAGCACTAGTAGGGAGTAGCGGTCGATGCGGCGTCTATGTATATTATGTCTATGGATGTCATGCGTAGCAGATAGAACTTGGTAATGTAAAAATATAGTTACAGAAAACACTGGGCTGGGTATCACGTGTAATAAACATAGTAGGAGAAATGTTGGCGCTGGACAATTTACATAATAGCCTACCCTACAAACGTTTATTTAAATGACACAAATCAGCACGCACGTAGCACAAATGCAGCTATTTTGAGGAGATTTGGACACTGATGAGGGGCTGAATGACATCACACATGTAACAAAGCGTGTTAACTTAAAAAACATAGCTGCACAAATGTTATTTTTACTGGCACAAATCAGCACAAACATAGCACAAACGATTAAGGCCATTTTGGTGAGTTTTGGACATTGATGGGGGGCTGGTGACGTTACGCGAGTAATAAATAAACCATAATAACTTAGAAAACATAGTAGCACAAATGTATCTTTTGATGACACAAATCAGCACAAACCTAGCAGAAATGATTAAGACCATTTTGGAAAGATTTGGACATTAATGGGGGGCTGGATGACGTCACACGTGTAACAAATAACGTAGAATATCTTAAAAAACATAGTAGCACAAATGTTACTTTAAACAAATGAGCACAAACGTAGCACAAACGATTGAGACTATTTTGGGGAAATTTGAACAAGTATGGGGGGTTGAGTGAGGTCACTGGCCAGAAAATGTAAAGTTTAATTACTTAAAACCCTTAACAGCACAAACAATATTTTTTACAGCACAAACCAGCACAAACGTAGCACAAACGAATAGCAGTGTTTTTAATCATTTTTGAATAACATGGGGGGCCAGCTTCACGCATGTCTGACTTAACTGTTGCTAACTTGATTATGGTTACAGGAGGAGTGAAGTGCTAATATGGAACCATACGACTTACTCAGTGGAGGTCCGAAAAGGACCGTGTCCAAGGACTTGAGCTGGAGCTTCTGCGCGTGGTTACGGTCCAAGATCTTCAGGACCGTGACCGTCAGAGTGGCATTCTTCACAGCTAACCTGGAGAACCACAGACAAAGATGGATTATGGACTGCAAACAAACACATCACATGTATGTAGCACTATTTACAATTATGAGCCTGCAATATCGTTCCTTAGGCTTCACTGGATTTGGGTGTGCAAAAGTAACATGGTTGCTAGGGTCCCATAGGTTGTATGGGACGAATGCTCTCTATACTCCTGCCTGTTTTATCAACCACAAGGGCAAATGTATAAGTAAGTATAAGTATATATACTCTTTTGATCCCGTGAGGGAAATTTGGTCTCTACATTTATCCCTCCGGTTACAGGTCCGAAGTGCTAACCAGTAGGCCACGGCTGCCCCAAATGTGGCTGATAAGAAGTCCAAAACAAGGTGTATGATCGGGTCATTCGATGTGGATACATAACATCTGATTGTGCTACTGATACACTTCTGTATTGTGGTATGGTTGAATTGGAGCTAGGATTTGTCAGTCACCTGGGCATGGCGCTGCCGTTGAAGTTCATCTTGCGAAAGCTCTCCTCATACTGCGGCAGTTCCACATAGGTGATGAGCCACTCCACCACCTCGTCCACTGTCCAGTTGAACACTGGGGAGCAAGAGACGCTGTTTAGGGTAGTGTGTGACATCATACCACTGCAGTATTTAAGTGTAAGTATAAGTATATAAACATATATACTTATAATATAAACAAAAAACACACAGCACTCAGTGTACACACAGTGAGGTGAAGCACACACTAATCCCGGCGCAGTGAGCTGCCTGCATCAACAGCGGCGCTCGGGGAGCAGTGAGGGGTTAGGTGCCTTGCTCAAGGGCACTTCAGCCGTGCCTACTGGTCGGGGTTCGAACCGGCAACCCTCCGGTTACAGGTCCGAAGTGCTAACCAGTAGGCCACGGCTGCCCCATTTCGTGGGGCCTGACGGCACCCAAGAGAACTCTTCATGTTACAACGGAGATTTTGTGTCCGACCAGCATGATGGGGAAACATTAGACACCTTTACACCCACCTACACAGGGTCCAACAGAATAAATCTCACATAACTCTTCAAAACTCAATCTAATCTCTATGGCTATATAATGCTCATTGGTGACATTTAACACCACTAATATGAATGTGTAGCCATGGTGTTAATATATATAATATATTCCGCTGCCTTTAATGAGCAGAAAGACCGTAATTTACGTAACGTAATTGGCTTATTTGAATTGCTGGCAATCTTTCAGCTTTCATTTATAACCACCCTGCCTTCATACTTACATAATAATAACGCACTTGACAAATGTCAAAGACAAGTCAGTAAGACTGAAAAGTGTCATTCTGAATAAAGTCAAAATGTCCCCTATTAGAAAAGATTAAGATAAGACTACCACATGTATTGAAACTAATAAGAGTATGAGCATCCAGACTGCCAATCTTGTATTTTTGCAATCAAACTACAAATTTTCACCCCGCTAAGGTAAAGAAATAAGGGTAAAGGAGTTTCAAGTTTGGCACACATACACAAGGACCACACAGTCACATAAACCCATGTGAATCACATCACATAAACCCATGTGAACCTATTAACAAAGTTGAAGCCGTTAAGTTGCAGTCTACTGCTTAAAAGTGTGTATATCAGACACTCAAGAAGGCATCCTCCTATCATAACAACGTTTTAAAAGGCACGCCCTGGCCTCGAGTCAAAAAAAATAGTGTGAAGGATGCAGTCATTTGAGTGGAGCCTGGCAAGGTGTCAAGAAGAGGGCCCTTGCGCCTGTTAATGTGCTGTTGCCTGCACGCCAAACCCGGACAGCTCTGGTTTCCTCCCCAGCTACAGAGCCAAGGCTGGAGGAAGAACTGCAATGCAGGGTGAATCAGAGACACCAGAGAGCGAGAAGGGGAGAGAGGGAGAAAGAGAGAAAGAGGGTCCGGGAGGGAGAGAGAGAGCGAGAGTGAAGGAGAAGTTAGGACACTGAGAAAATTAGTCAGTTACTGACTGAAAGTGTATGTGTTTGTTATCTGTGTCTGTGTCTCTCTCAGTGTGTCTCTCTCAGTGTGTGTGTGTGTGTGTGTGTGTGTGTGTGTGTGTGTGTGCGCGCAGAGAGAGGCAGCATAAGTCAGATCTGCGTTCACTGACATGCAGCACAGCACACCCCAGTGCAACCAAAGGAGGGGGAACAGATAGCGCAGTAGGCAACTAAGAGCCGTTGAGGGAGCCAGTCTCAGCCAGGGGGCTTATCGTGAGGTGTGAATTTGTGAATTCATGATGTGAGATAACAGTGGAAAGCGAGGAAGGTGTGTGTGTGTGTGTGTGTGTGTGTGTGTGTGTGTATATATGTGTGCGTGTGTGTGTGTATATATGTGTGTGTGGAGTCTGGACGCAATCCTATCTGTGCCGGTCCCTGTGGTGGTGACAGATTCAATGACGCCACTCATTCACTGTCCACACAGCAGCCAGTATGACCCCCCCTCACGCTCTTAACTTCCCACACTACAGTGACATCTCATGAGGCCTGTTTCCTCGGCCTGTCTCAGTGATTAGTGATAGCGAAAAGGGACACAGTAAATAAAATGGCTAGACTTGACATTAAAGGGATATTGAAATAGCTGGGAGACGGAAAAGAAAAACAGAGACAAACAGAGACAGTCAGACTGACAGACAGCCAAGGAAAGAAGAAAAGAGGTTTAAAAACAAAATAAACAAAGAAAAGTAAACAAACAAAAAAAAAACATCACTGCATGCTAAAATATCACAGAAAAAAAACATCACAAATTAAAGAACAAACTTAAATAAAGAATAATAAGAAAAATTGAAGTCACAAGGCCACCGGAGAAGCGCTGTTGTAGAGCTGGCCACCCTGGCTGGAACAAAGTGTCCTGGCCGAGAGAGTGTGCTCTCTGCCACAGAGCCCTTCTTATGCAAACAGATGCAATCAGCCTGCTTGGCCCGAGGGCCAGCTCATTCTCACTTCGTGGCAGGAGACGGGGCAGGCGGGCAGACACACACACACACACACACACACACACACACACACACACACACACACACACACAGCTACTGGACTGTACCTTCCGAGCCTTTCCACACATTCCACAGGTCTTCCACACTGATGAACTGGTCATCTCCATGGAAACTGTTGTGCTTGGCTTTAGGGTCATGGTAGTTCAGGTCCTCTCTTAAGAACTGAAAGAAAGAGAGAGAGAGAGAGAGAGAGGGAAAGAGAAAAAGAAAAAAAGAGAGAGACGAGGAAGAGAAATTGAGCTGTCAGTCATATCTATGTACATGGTCGTGCAAAGCTTCACAAATGGGAGAGAGTCATGATGTGTTTTGGCAATCTGCAGGGGCCCATCCATCCGCTTCCCTCTCCGGCAGCTGCAAACTCATTTCCTGTGATTTTAGCTAACATTGTGCCGCTGAGAGGGATCTCTGTTACTGGTTAAGCTAGCACTTATAAAAGGGGAATTACAACTATAAGCAATAAAGATCCCCTTCACACAAACACATAAGCGCATACACACACACGCGCACTCACTCAGACGTGAACTCTCCGTATGCATGACACACACACGCACGCACTCTCCGTATGCATGACACACACACGCGCGCGCACACACACACACACACACACACACACACACACACACACACACACACACACACACACACACACACACACACACACACACACACACACACACACACACACACACACACACACACACACACACACACACACACACACACACACACACACACACACACACACACACACACACACACACACACACACACACACACACTCCTGAACTCCGTGAACCGGGTCACAAGGCCTGGGTGAGGGAGCGCTAATGGAGGTAGTTGAGGGAAGTCTGACCTAATAAACCACAATTAACAGAGGGACCCTGGGGCTGTAAAAGTCACTGGGCATAACCACACACCTACAGTAACGATCGCATAGGCACTCCCTCTGGTCTGGCAGACATGTGAAATGTCTGAAGTGCTCCGGAGACCACCTTTTATATGTGTACAAGGAACAGCACACGAACATCACAGAAGGTTCTATTTTCAACGACACACTAGGACTTCGGAGGCAGTAAATGCCTTAGACTAGAGTACACGACCAGTGAGCACACATGACCGTGAGCCAGACTCACAGACTCCTGAATAGGCCACTGCAGAGGCCGGGGGGCAAAATAGAAAGCCCAATCAACCAACTTCAATCTGCTGGACTAGTGAGTGGGCAAAGGCCATGTTTGCTTGGTGGCGTGGCATGGCATGGACCGATCGATAACCGGCTGTGCTCCGGAAAGGCCTTAGCAGAGTTCATGGAAAGTTCATATGGCCAAGGATGCTTCTAACTGTTGCTGAATGCAAACAGCATTTTGAGCACGCTTCTGGGTTTTCCACTGTGTTTTAAGAAAGAGACATTGCTGGATGGCATGGTCTCTTTATTATTATTTAACAGCCTAAACATGCTATTGCCAGTTGATACTGGGGAGCAATATTAAGTTCCTTCTGCATTTTTAAAGGTTCAAAAGTTAATGGCTAACATAAAAGGACATTTTGTGAAGAGGGAAAAGATAAAAATCTTTTCAGAGTGCTGAATGGTATGACACAAGGGGGTGTTGCATCGTTTAGAGAACTAGCAAGGTCTTGCTTCAGACATAACATATTAGGCCCACAAAACTAGCTGAACATGATGCATGCTGGACTTCTGCACAATTCAATATTGTGCTCTGCAAAAGGTCAAGCTAGGTAAGAGGAAGGTCACTCATGTCAGGGGACTCAGCATGTGCCCCTACCACTCTACCTTCGCAATTGACCATTACAGGGCAAATCTCAAAGTACTCCTAAGCAAAGGAAGGAAGCCAGATTTTCCTCTTTACATCAAAGAATTCTACAGCAACAGCCCATTGTGAACAGCAATATGTGGCCCAAAGCTTCTTCACACTAAACACAACAAGGAGGATTTCCCTCAACTGGGAATTGTTAGATCACTGCAGAGCAGTCAGCGTATTTAATCTCACAGTTGGCAGCGAGGGGAGATTGTTGTAGGCGGTTGTGTGTGTGTGTGTGTGTGTGTGTGTGTGTGCGCGTGTGTGTGTGTAGTTCGTGGTGGGGGGGTGAACAGAGGCAGCATTGCATTGGTCAGGGCCCAGCTTGGAAGCGTGTGCATGCCTACTTCAACGGGGCTGGCTGGCTCGCCGCCACTGTTGGCTCCCTTCGCACGTTGAGGAGGCGTGCTTGGAATGGCGGCTTATGCTACGCCCGGTCGGAGGCTGCTGTAAAAGGAGCCGTTCGGCTCAGATCGGTACCAGGGAGAGAGGGAGCGAGCAGCTGCTGGAGCTCTGGGCAAGCAGAGGAGCCGTTAGCTTTTGGCTAATAGGTCGGAGCACCAGGCTGACGGAGGAGTGGAAGCATGATGACGGTGGCGGCCGCTCTATCCATCTGCAGACGGATTACTTACAGTGGCACTCTGGCCGGCCCTGACCTTTCCCGGCATTCTGAATGCCAGAGCATTCGGTCACACCCGTAAAGGAGAAGGAGGAGGCGGCGGTGGTGTAAAAGGTCCAAAACAGGAGGACCCCCTCCTCACAAGGAAGATTAAGGGTGAACCATTACACATCTCACACACACACACAAACAAAGAATTACACACACAAAGCCCTCAAAACTGCCACAGCACAGTGTACACACATCTAAATGGGCCCTTTAATCTCATTTATGGTTTAAAGCCACGACATCTCCCAAGCAGGAGTCAAGCAAATTAAAGAGAACTGGTGTAAGTGACATCTCATTATCCCTTGCTAACCTTACACCGTTCAATCCTATTGGATTTACGGGGATTACTGTAGATGAGGCACATAAAGCGCAACTGAGACTAGGAAGAGACAGGAGGTTGCAGGTAAATGCATGAAACTGGTGCAGTGCATTATTTCTTCTGGAGGACGTGCCTCCCACACACTAGGAGTCTAAGTGACTGACAGGAAGACTATATGGTTTCAACATTGTGGTTTCGAGGTGGCGGGTTACTGTCTCTTGAGCGCGCCAAGGCCATGCGGCTGCGCGACTGACTAAGGGTCAAGGTGACTGACAGGGAGGCGATCTCTGCCTATTGAGCGCGCCAAGGCTGCACCGCTGCACTTACCCCATCCGTCTCCAGCACGTCGACGTTTCCGTTGGCATCGTCATCCATCTGCTTGTGGATGCTGCAGATAGCCTCGTAGCTGAGGATGGCATTGACATCCTTGCACAGAGGCTTATCAATGCGACAGAGCTCTGGAAGAGAGAGAGAGAGGGAGGAAGGGAGGGAGAAAGCGTGAGAGAGAGAGAGAGAGAGAGAGTGTAAGACAAACAAAACCAAAACCATAAATACCAAAGGTGGAATACTATATTTTAAACTATTTAAAGCAATGCAGTTGCAGAGTGATCCCTTTGTCAACCTTTCCACGGTACTGTTTTGCAATCGTCTATTGTTTCAAATCTTTGGCAACAATACTCAATCTAAACAATCAACAACTAGTTGATTAAATAAATCAATTGTAAAGTATGTAATGGCCATGTTCGAGGAGCATCCCTATTTGGTTATCAAAGCCACACTGCAAGCATCCCTATTTGGCTATCAAAACCACACTGTTCAACCCTACTATGCTTCCATTTACATATAAACACATGCCTGCTGTCACCAGATAAAAACTATATGAATGGAGAAATTGCTTTTAAATTTGGCAGATAGAATCCAAACAATCCAAACCAGCATTTAAAAAAAGAGAAGCGTGTGAACATTACAGCTGTTCAGTTATAGCAGTAGAATTGTGGATGGTCCTTTTAACACATAGCCGTCAAGGTTACACCAGCCACACGACTACTGGCTGTGTGAGACACACACCTACTTCTGAGCTTAGAACATGGCTCTATTTGTTGAGAATTATCAATTAAATCCACATATTTGTACTGTCTTCCATTTGCTATGAGCCAACTTTTATGGGCCTTTGTGTTGAAATAATTACTTTTTTTCCCTTCGCAATTGTTGCATCTACTTAACATAACTAAACTAATCTTACCGTATATAGCAGGAGTTTTTATCATTTTAATGTAGTATATGTGAAAGTGTTTGATAATGCAATGTACAGTAGTCACCGGTGGGCAGTGATCTTTAAAAGAAAATACATTTTGGTCTTAGCTAAGCTTAAGTCAATGAGAAAGATATCTGGAAACCGCCTCAAAATAAAGCATTTATCAACAGTACCACAGAATAAACAAAAACTAGGCATAAAACTACTAAGTGTTTGATACTCATAATATAAAAATTCCAGCAAAAAGCTCAAAGGCTCTAACGCTGGTCCCTAGAGATTCCTTAAAAACCCAATAAGACAAGAGGACATTTACTGCTCAAACTACAAACCATAGAGCCAGTTAAATATACCAGCAGCATCAACTAAAACCAGCCTGTAACTATTTTTAGACCCCAAAAGGCCATACAGCTGTCGAGTTACCAGAGAAAGAGAGAGCAAGAGAAAGAGATAGTTGGGGGAGAGGGACACATAGGATGAAAATGGAGATGTTGGTTTACTAATACTGGTTGACCGCTTGTTGAGCACCATTACAGGGGTTAAATCTGTGATTAACCGACATAAGAATCTGATCTAAGTTTTATGGGATAGATGTGAATTAAAATGGCGCAACAGTAGACTAAATTTGCAGCCTCCGCTTGATGTCCTGACTGCCGAGTTGGATGAAATGTGTCTATTCTAAGCATATTTTTGGCCTTTTTGCCTTTATTTAGATAGACTAGTGAAAAGTGACAGGAAGAGAGGGGATAGAGAGAAGGGGCGGGATCAGGATATGACCGCAGGAGAGATTTAAGCCTGGGTCACCATGGACACTTGGAACCGAATGTGTTACGGACGCTGCGGCTACTTGTGCCACAGCTCCAACATGCAAGGGGTCTATTAAGCAAATCTGTTTCACAGAAATCCAATTTAGGGTCATTAATGGCTATTCAATAGCATAGTCATGAGTTTCGGTAGATGTAACTGCAAGAAACGTTTTATTTTAGAAGGTGGATAATAACTGAATTAATGAATACTTGTTGGTTTTCATGTATGCCAGACCCAGAGTTATCTTGCATGTGCCACTGTAGGTAACACTACATACAGCTCGAATCAGTTAAGAGACCACTGCGAATTTGAATATGTCCGTCAACTCATTTGAATGTCTCAGCAACCATAGGATGACATCAGAAAAATGTGCAGTGGTCTCTTAATTTGTTCCAGAGCTGTACGGTCACGTCTCTGCTACTTTACAGCAATATACCCAGGGCTGTACAGGTTGCACATCCTACAAAACAAGTTTTCTGCTACCGTCTGTATGGACATGATGGGACGGTTAATCGCATACACAGATGCATTTCATACACACTTTTTGACATCTCAGTTGGTACCCTCCAGATTAACTGAAGGTGAATATTATGACCTTTACACATATTTGAAACACACATAGGTGAATATTACATTATCACCCAGAGAGAAGAAGTACTCTTTTCTGATTAGCTGGTAGGGTGACAATTAAGTAAGGGATAACGGCCACTGGTGTCCTGTTATACAGAATTAATGGACAAGGGCAAGGGGCAAAAAACTCGACGACGCGCAGTGGCTATTTTAATAAAATGAACATCAATTTCATTTCAACCAAAAATATTCTAAACTCATTTCATTTCTCGTCATCAAGCAGACCTTGCATGACACTTCTTTTTTCCAGCAATGAGATGTTGAGCACACAACACTGTTTTGTTCATCGTATATAAAAAACATTATTACTCCACATTTGACAATAACTTTGAAAACATTCATAACATGTCACAGGTTACATTTCCAGCCATATTCACATACAAAAATGAAAGATGGAACAAACGGATTAAATGAAAACCTTATCAGATCAAATTAACTACAGAGTAGCTTGTTGTAAAACAAACACACTATGGTGATTTGTTTTGTCCAATTAGGTCTGTAAATGGAGATGAATTTCATGTCAGCTTTATCCTGCTTTTCAGCCCTTACTAAATTTGTTGAACATCAATGGCAGATATTCTTACTATGCATCTATAATATGGACACCTCTGTTATGTTGAGCGTCTTACTAATGACTACTGTGCAAAGCTGTTTTAAATGAGTGTGAGCTTGACTGAAACTGACCTTTTTATAATTCCAGTTTTCTCTCTCTGAATAACATGGCCAAAGCTGGGTAAAATGAAATGTAAAGATGTCCTGTCGCTGTGACATTTTACAGAGGGAACAGACACACCAGAGTGAACATCACAAATGGTAATTATTAACTATGGTGAGAAAGAACACTGCTTTGTCCACATTTTTTTCCAGTTGTGGTATCCTAATAACAGTAGCATACCGTGCTGTGGCATAAATAGAGCATAGCCTAACCAAACCATGAGTCAGCAAGTAAAAGCATTCAAGGTAAGAAGCAAGATCTCTGAACTGAAGCCTCATTCACTTATACAGCTACTAGCGACAAGAGACTATGCGATGTAGATGTAATTCAGCAGGCGAAATAACCACTGATGATGTGAAACGTTTTAGTGAAAAAAGACTATTTTAACGTTTAGTTAAAATACTTTGAACTTTTGAGGTGACAAGTCACAAGCGACAATGAATTGCCATATGTGAACGGGGCTTGGCTGTATGCATCTCTCTACTCATCTCAGGTTCCTACCAAGTGTATGGGTGCAAGCACAGAGCAGGAGATACAGTAAGAGGTAATAACGAATCTAATAAATATTTCAGCCGGTCTCGATCAACCGAGTAGAAATCCTGTGTAAACACACTCCGACCGACTCAATTAGGGGTGGACACACTTTCCCAGCGTACAAAGAGGAATGGACAAAATCACCATAGCCCAGTACAGCTGTCCCCCTTATTTGACGGTGCTATGATCTCACAACGGACTATGTTTAATGGGGGATGCACACTCTGTCTATTCTTGGCACTGCAACATTTAGACACAATTGTAAAGTACAGATAAGGTTGAGGGCCCTGTTATATTCAGGTCTAACACTCAACAATAATAAACACAGCCACAGAGCTGGTAAGGAATCATGTTCAGAATACAGATTCTGGTTAGGAAAGCTCATTTAAATCAACATCATTATCAATTCCACCTTCAAATGCATCTAAACAGGCTCAGGTTAATACCACATCGCCAAGTACTATGTCTTTCAAAGCATCAATGTGAATGAAGCACAATAGACAATATACACTGAGACAATGGCTGAAGCAACATGAAGCAAGTCCGCTATATGGTTACTTGGATCAGAAGAGACTGAAATAACTGGAACAAAGTTACCCTCCAAGAAGCAGGTTTCATGTGTGTTGTAATATTACTATAAAACATTGAAAAAAAACTTCATGAAAGTGCAACATTGGTGATCAAAGAAGTCTTGGTATTCTAGGACAAGGCTAGGATTCCCGTTCGTCCCCAACATCATGCCATAAAACAACTGGAAACACGACAAATGGCAGAAGCTGAAGAAAAATGCCAAGAGAACTTCTGATACTCAGCAGTGCAATGTAGAGGCCTTCACAGACCAGTTGGGAGACCTGTTTGATATCGCACATCAAGATGCACTCATTCATCTCAAGAATCCAGAAGATAGAGACTTTCTTCTGGCCCAAAGAGAAAAAGGACGTCCCGGGTGTACAACTGTACAATATGATGATACAATTTAAATATCTCACTTTCTCCTTTGGCCTTGGACACTGACTGAATCTGCTCCTTGTTATTTTAATTCAATGATCAAGATATACATCCTCAACCGCCCACTGCGGTCTTCAGATGAGTGTCTGTTGTGTCGACCAGTCATAAATGCTAGGTCAAATTCAAGACTCTTTTCCTCAGTGGTTCCATGTTGGTGGAATGAGTTGCCCAGTCTCTCCGTTCCTGTGATAGTTTTGGGTCATTTAAAAGGGGTCTAAAGGCATATCTGTTCAACATGCACTTAGTTCTTTAAGCGCTTCTTATGTGTTATGGTTTGTAAAATATGATTAATTTGACGTTGTTTACTATTGATATTCTCTTTAATGTAGTCTTACCATGTTATAGTTTTTATATTATTGAATGAAATGATATTATGATATGAAATGTGTTTATTTCATTAGGCTATTGATTTAATTGACATTGTTTATTATTGCTATTCTCCTTATTATATAGTCTGACCAACAAATAATATTGCATTTTATTTTGTTGTGCGTTCTTAAATGGTACAATTTCTCCAAAAATTTGCAATTCCGGAAATATTCAAAGGCCTTGAGCTACCTCTAGATATTGTAGGAACAATTCAAAATTTCGCACAGTGTGTTTTTATTGATATCCTAACACATTTAGGGGGTGAGAGTTGAACATTTCCAAAAACATTTTTTTTACCCCATATAAGGACCACCCTATTATTAGGCTATTTGCCTGTGCATTAGTTAATTAAACTTAACTATAGGTGAGGATATGATAATAGACATATAGTCCAGAAGTCCATGCAAAGTCAAAACATTTCAATTTAGGCTCAAGAGGGCATCATAAGAAATACAGAAGATTAATTACGGTCAACCTCTCAATCTCAACAACCACTTTTTCCAGTAGCAGCCTAACCAGTATCAAAAATTAAGTAAAGTCTGTTGTCTGCATAGAATTTACAGTAAATGCATTAGTCAGTTTGAACTCCAGCACGTCAGTAAATCTTACCAGATGAGCAGTGTCTTGTTTTTTTATACACAGATAGCCTTTTAAAGTTGCATGGAAAATAGGCTGTTTGAAATCGGACAGTTGAGGTGCTGTTTAAGTTACATTGTTCTTCTTAGTACATCTAGTCATCTTCTTTCCCTCCACAGTCTATAGCTTACAGCACGGAAATACAAACCAAACTTCAAACTTTATTCACACCAACATGATGAAGCACGGTTTTTGTGATCAAACCAAGTCTACTAAAACTTGGAGTTTTCAATGGGTTTTATTCAACTACAATAAATGGCTAATAACGAATTGGCTTAAAAATCTTAAAGTAATTCAAGTAAAGTAATTTAAGACCACTTACCTGACACACTACTGTCAGTTTGCTGCTGTTCAGCATCAACAGAACCTTGCTTCTCCATTAAACTCTTGCCCAGCAGGCATAGACAGAAAATCCACAAGGTGACCGATTTGCTGAAATCCATAGTGGGGATATTTCTGGATTTAAATAGAAAAAGAGTGGATTAAGGGTTTATGATAACAGGATGAAGTGAAAATTAAACTTATATTCTACCTTCAAGACTTACATTCAGCTTTCACATTGACAAAACATATAATGATTATATGATTGTGTCATATACTTTGCCTTTAATAATGTAGAACAAGGCTAAACACAATGCTGTATTAGTTCCTCATCTAGGCTACTTATTGACAGCTCATCTTCTAGCCATGCATGGCCTTGTTCCTGTCTGTGCCATTATTACACCTGCTTGCTATTGCACTCATTGGCAGGCTCTCATCACCACCCACAACATTCAAACAGTGCTGAGCTGTAAAACAATCCCTTACAAATTAAAAGATAAACAGCGCGCCCCCCACCCCCGTCCAAAAAGGAGCTACTGTCCTGGTGTGAATATTTTGTTGTTGCATCAGAGGAATGAATGCAAAAATGTCAACAAAGATCGGGAAAAAAAATGCAGGGAGCGGAACATTGCTTCATTATGGCAGTCCAAATAGAAGTCATGACGCATCACTTGGCAACTCGATAGACACATGTATCAACTTGAGCCACCACTGTGAGGGTTACGCAAGGGAATGTAGATTCCAGTCTAGGACCTACCTGACAAACAACATGCAAAAGCTTTTGAACCAATAAATTAAACAGTTTACCCTATGGTTGAGAGGCTATAACCACTGGGAAGGTGAACCTACTAACGTTAGCTAATAATCTGAGTGGCTAGCCCGTATTACATAACAGGTGAAGACACTGTTGTTGGCTGATTAATGTTTCCCAACGCAAGTGAAGTGAAGTGAGTTATTACATTTACTTTGCTGATTTATCCTACAGTATGTGTCAAGGTAGTGAGGACTCACTAACTAGCCCTTAGTTAGAAAGGAATCAAAGAAAGGCACCCACTAATATTGCAAAACGGGCACGAAGCCAAATTGTGTGATTAACCTAACGTTACTATGCGTAATGTTACACTTTATGAATGTGCATGATACCATGGCTAAAGATAACTAACGTTAGATTCTAGTTGCGTTGCAATCGACGCCGACACGATTAGGTGAGAGAATTTGACTAGAAACGAAATCCCCAATAACTACCGTAAAAGGACCAGACGAAGGTTACCTGTAGTTACCCGTATAAAAAAGCCTTTAAATTTACAGCTTTCACACAGCTGGCGACGAGCTACAAGTTAGCAATATATAGCAAGCCAAGTTTGCCAATCTCTCTCTAACGTTAACTAAAATATGTGGTGACGTTAACGTGTGGATTTTAGCTAACGTTAGCTACCTTGGCTATAACGTTAGCTAATGTTATATCGAATTCCATATCAAACGTTACCGAGATAGCCGAGATCCTCAATTGCCGCGTCAACACTCTCTGGAGATACCTTATTGCAGCAAATAACTTAATATTAGACTCAAACATGTAATAACATAAGGCCAGTCAACTAACAGTCCCAGTATGTTCATGATGTCACCTGTTTGCCACATAGTCTAGCCAGTTTGTCTGTCATATAGCAAACGCTAACGTTACGTACGATTGCGCTTTGGGACAGATGGTACTGCTACTCGATACCTAGCTAAAGTGCTCTAATATCAGTTAGCCAAGCTTGTCGAAATTGTTTACTACCTTTCGTGTGCTGCACTGAACTGTCACCACCGACAATATCACCTATCAAGCGTCTTTCAATGTGGTTCGCTGTTCAAATAGATTCTAGTCTAGGACAAGCGCGTCAGGAATTCCATCTATCTAATTCTACCATTAACATCACGTTAGCAAACGTAACGTACGTATAACGATGGACAGGGTTTAACGTTACTCCGTAAGGATTGCAAAATAGCACCACCAAAAAATGTTATCACAAACAAAGACACTCAGAAAAAGGTCCAGTTTAACCAAATGCCCTAAAAGAGAACTTACACTGCTACTTACTTACTTGGGTCTTGCCAAATCCCTTGATGTGAACGTAACGAGAGGCCGCTTGTTGGCTGGTCCAGCTGACAGCTAGCAGCGGTGAGCTATATGGTTCCCTAGCTGGGCTCGTCCTTTCGCTGCATGGTGAAACCTCACAGAAGTCCTCTTGAATGGAATGTGAAGATACAGATTCCCCAAAGAAATAAAAGTTGTTCCTTTGTATGAGTCCACACAATTCCAGCACAAGCTTTCAAAGATTTATCAGGTCAACGAAGCTGCAGCCTCCACTCCTGTCGCGATGCAGCAGCTCCTGCGCTTCATCTCACAACGTCCTGACTGAAAACTGCAGAATGCGCTTTGCTCAAGTTTGCTATCTTCACCACCTCCTAGTGTAGTGGAGGAGAAAGAACATAAGCAATGAAATTGTCACATTTGAACGTAAGTATGACGCCACCCTGCGGCATAGGCCTATATTTAACTATGGGTGCTAAATATTCAGAATAATGAACTTCTCCCCACCTTCCATCTACGACATCCTGATGTAAAATCTTTATTTACAATTGTGTAATTTACGAACAGGCTATATTTTCCCAGATATTGCTAGCCCAACTTAAAACACGTATGCCTAATGTGGACAAAAGACGACTGAATTTGCTAAAAGTCGCTGACTAAAGCACTGCAAATAATTCTGGAGGCATTATAATGCATCAGGCCTGTTGACTAAAACCAGGGAGTTCACCTCGATCGTATAGGCCTACGCAAAACTAGCAACCATGGCCATTATTGAGTAGCCTATCTTATATGCAATAGGTAGGCTAAGATTTTCTGAAGCTTTATCTGAAAGATGGAGTGTAAAATGCCGTTTGATAGACTAGGCTAACCTTAACAATCATTTAAATAAACTGAATTTAAAAGTAGTATTGGTTAATGTAATCTAAACTGATTAGACTAATTCAGCCTGTTTAGGTAGGCTATTGATCCGTAGGCCTATAGGCCTGTGGCTGATTGATCTCAACATGAACTTTTTAGACATCGGTGGGATTGACAGTGTTGAAATAGTCCAGCCCAACAGTTAACCCGCTTAGTCAATACATTTGAGCGTGGGCTAATATAGGCAACTGTTTGTGTTTTACTTCCTCTTTGTGAACTGCACTAACTTCCTTCAAAGCGTCCTCTCCTACTTTTCAACTTGGACGACGCTACACTGGTCAAGGGCTTTCGCTGGATAAAGAGTATGTTTGGTGAGCTTTTATTATTTATTGTGTTAAACAGAGTTTGTGTTTGTAGTGAGGCTACTTAAAGTTGCACAGAGAAGAGCAGCCAAGGCAATGGGTTGAGTGACAGGTCCGCTACTTCTGTGTCAAGGCGAATGTCACCACCCTGATAACTCAACCATGATCGCAGTGCGTAGATTTTCAACACTTCGTGTGAGTCATGAATTCCAAAAGATTTAGTTTATATCGCAATATGTTATTGACAAGGTGTTATTTATTGTAGATCACATTTGTTTGGAAATTTTGTGATTCTAATTCACTACATATTTGCTTTTTTTTTTTTTACGCGCGCATCTGTTTTCCGCTCGACGAACCTGCTCGGTTCATAGATTCCGACAGTTTTATCTGACTGTCTGTCAACTGCAAGTAGGATTCATGATTTTGCTATTCTGCACATAGCTTAGGCTACTGTGTGTGTGTGTGTGTGTGTGTGTGTGTGTGTGTAGGGTAAAACTACTAGGTCTACATTAGTGTGATATCATCTTTATAAAGATTTAAAATGTTTAAAACTTTTCGTATCTTATCTCCTTTTGTCAATATCCGTGCTACTTTCCCTCTGAGAAAACGGGAAGTATAGGCAAAGTCTGTGCAATAGGTTCCGCGTGACTCATGGGTACATTAAGAGATACCAGTAAATCCTTAAAAGGTTACATTAATAGTCAATATTCTAGTGATACCACCAGGGTAAATTACCCAGATGGTATGAACTGGGTTCAAGGTCAAGACTCAATCTCTCTAATCAGTTGCTGCATTGTTTCGTTGCATCATGTTAATCTAGTGATTTAATTTGTTTTATGACAGGAGTGGGGATTATAGAAAAAAAAAGTCAGATGACTTATGAATAGTCCTATATGTTTTAATTTACTAATATACCTTCCTATGATGTAATCACACATCTATTTTGTCATCTAAACACTGGTAATGATTGCTCAATTATCCTTCATGGATTCAGAATGTTGAATAAATACAGAAGTAATTACACAAGACTCAGATACCGGTTAACGCCAGTTCTGAGAGAGTAGTCTTAGTGAAAATAGCTAGGTCTTGCCACAGCACTATAAATATACTTAGGCTAGACGAAGGCAGTACAGTAAAAGCTGGGGTGTGAATAGTGTGAGATGACTGCTGTGTATAGAATGTGAGAATTATTACAACCACCAAGTGTTTTGGTGTCTAATGTTGCACTCTGTGTTTCTATACACGTTTCAGCATCTCTTAGTGAACGTTTAAGCTTTTTTGAATTTTACCATCTGCATCAGTTGAACACTAAACCTTTGAACAAGATGGATTTTAACTGGTATCTCACTCTGAAAATCTATTTAACAGCGTCTCTAATCTAGATAACATTTTGGAAACAGACTATTCAGTATTATAAACATGAACATCCACAGATAACTCTTTGGAAACGTTGTATGTGACATGCCTTCTGTCTGTCCTCTGCTGCAGGTGCATAAAGCAGTGAAGGTGCCAACATGCAGAGTATAAAGTGTGTGGTGGTCGGAGACGGAGCTGTCGGAAAAACTTGTCTCCTCATTTCCTACACAACCAACGCCTTCCCCAGCGAGTACATCCCTACCGTGTTTGACAACTACAGCTCCCAGGTGACCGTGGACAGTAGGACTATTAGTCTGAACTTGTGGGACACTGCCGGCCAGGAGGAGTATGACCGCCTCCGCACCCTTTCCTACCCACAGACGAACGTCTTCGTCATCTGCTTCTCTATCGCAAGCCCGCCTTCCTATGAGAATGTCAAGCACAAGTGGCACCCCGAGGTGACGCACCACTGCCCCAACACCCCCATCCTGCTGGTGGGCACCAAGAAGGATCTGCGGAATGACCCCGAGATCCAGAAGAAGCTGAAGGATCAGAACCAGACTACTGTCACCCTACAGCAGGGCCAGGCGCTGGCCCGACAAATCCAGGCCATCAAGTACCTGGAGTGCTCGGCTCTTAACCAAGATGGCATAAAGGAGGTGTTTGCAGAGGCTGTGCGTGCTTTCCTCAATCCACAGCCAACTACTGCCAAGAAACCATGTGTGCTGTTGTAGATGAATCCAAGAGCATGCCTGTCACTGTAAAAAACTTGTTTGATATTACTTAATAATCTGCTATACTCAACAAATTGTGTCTCTCAGAATTCAAATTGGTGCAATTTTGCAAAAAAAATATAGGCCTATCAAAGAACTGGATTATGAATCATACTAAGCAGTTTCAGTATGGAGTTTATTATATTGTATGTGTTTTATTGATGTATTAATTTAATGATCCACTCAGCTGTGAAACCTATCTAACTTACTGAGATATTTGTGCTTTTTTATTCATAGTGGTGGCTAGTGATTTTGACAAAGGAATTGTCAGTCCAATAACTTCTTCCTGGAAATGTCTGGAAATGTTTTGTTTTAAACAGTTTATGTCTGAAAGATTGCTATGTCAGTCCTCTTTGTTTGGAGTGTTGCAGTTCTTTCATAGTTGACACCACTTGTACATCATTACTCTTAACTCTTAACCTTGTTATCTATGTCTGAATACATACCTTCTCCATTCAACTGTCAACCAGACTGTCTGCACATGATAAAACTGATGATTTTTATATTTCTACTGTAGCCTATGTTAAATGCAAAATAATGCTAAATCTGGACTAATACGAGTTAACGTGATTAGACGATGATGTGTAGTTGTATCTCAGCAGTTAACATTGGACAGTAGTTAAAACTTTTATTTAAATAGTTGGTTAAGAGTGTGGTTTTATGCTATTTGGGAAGTGTTGGTGCATCTCTATGCTATAGTATCCCTGTTTTGAATTTTGAGGTGTGCATAAGGTTCCATACAAAAGAGGAAACAAAGAAGAGTCACTTCTGATAAGCTGTGCTGATTTTCCTATCAGAGTCATTAGTCAGCATGAGAGAAAGAAACAGAGGGAGGGAGACAGAGTGTGTGAGAGAGAGAGGGAGAGAGGGAGCACGCATGCACAAAAAAGGGAACCTGTCATTTACTTCCTTCTACAAAATCCACAGCTATTTTAACTGGGGATTTCATTTTTCTCTCTGTGTCTTTCTCTCTCACACTCACACATGCAAACTCAGTGTTTTGTTCTTCCCGTCCTCTCCAGTTGTGTAACCCTGTCGAGAATTCTTTACCAACATTTGCTGTCTTGGAATTTCCAGACCTCAGGCCTAGAGATAGAAGGGAGAGTTATGTGAGTCTGAAATCAAGGCGACTTTGTTCTCTCTCTCCTCTCAACAATCTGTCTAGAATGTAACTTAGACCTTAAAAAAGTAAAGGCGGGAGTTCAGATGATGATTGCAAGTTGAGTCTGTCTGTCATATAGGAATTGGAATTTAAACCATCCACAACTAATGCTTTTTTTTACCACTTTTTAAACAAACTCTATTCATAAACTATTGATATAATTCATGAAAACATTTATAAAATGTATGAATACAATATCCATATCGCTTTTGTTACAGGCTGACCAGAGAAAGGGCATTATTTTATAACTGTCTAGGTGCCTGCAGGGCACCATTCTTCCATGATACCACATGCCTCATGGAAATATCCTGCTTCTTTAAATAACTCCTCTTTATGTTTTTCCCTGTGCACAAAAAAAGTGAAGCTTTACAAACCCTGAGCCCTAAGTGTAAGTAGTAGAGATACCGTGAGGCCAGTACCTCTTCTCCATTTCCCGGGGATTCATTTGATAGTTAAATTATCCTCTGGTCTGTCAAGAGGGTTGTTAGGTATCATTCACAGCCAAAACCGCCTGCCATGTCACATCCACCTTCGTCAGAGGGATCATTTGACAGTGAAATCACCAGCCTTTGCTGCCGGGCAGCACAAACAACCAAACTAACAGATTAGGCTTTGTTAGGATATCCTAAAACTTTGACTACACTATGAGTATCAAAGGCGTTGACTGTCTCAGGTGTAGAGCGGGGATACACATGAGGATAGTTGAAACAACTGCATATAGCTTATTCTGAGCAGTGCCAAGCAAAGGGGGTTTAGTGTTTGCCGCTCTTTGTTTATTGGGATAATGGAGTGTAGTAGATTGGGCTAGTGTGGGTGCAAAGCAGATGTTTATTGTGAGTTTGGAAGCTATCCGTATATTTTCACTTCTCCACTTCTATGTGAGAAACAAGACGAGACATTTTTAATCTTAGACATTTATGTGCCTACTAACAAAGAAATGGAAGCCACCACACCAGGTTCATTTATTTTTGCTGGAGACACTCTTACTCTTGAAGTTCAAACATAATAGAATGACCTCAGGGGTGGTGGTGTGAGTGGCCTGAATCAACCAAGGCCTTAAAATTTCACTTTCATCTTACTATAATTAATCCTACATTAGTCAGTGTGTTGCACAGTTCACCATTGAACTATCCGCTTTCCGAATCAACTAGGCCAACTCATTAAATTCTCTAGTATGTGTTTTCACACTTATGCGGCTTATATATTGAAATAATTAAATACACTGAGAGCGAAACTGACCACCTTCAGTGCCAGAAATAGCTTTTGTCCTTGTGTTGCTTGAGCTGAGTTGAACCTACAGTACATGGTAGGCTATACAAGCCACTGATGAAAATTTACTTTTTCTCTGAACAAGAAAATTTTCTTCAGCCCGCATATTCTAGTATATTAGTTAGGGCGGTGCCTCTGTAGTGTGTCTTGAGACCAGAGCAGGAAATCGTGGTTCCTATGGGACACTGGTACGAGCCCTAAATGTGTAAACAAAACAGGAGTTTCCTTCAAGCTGGACGGCAGTGGTTTTAGTAACACCCAGTAGAGTACATCTGTTTATGATCAAAAAGTGTCTCCCCACCCTGCAAGAATGCAATGCATGTACGGTAAATCACTGTGAAATCTGCAATGTAGTGGTACTGTTGGTATCCAGGCTGATTAGTCAGTGCAAGATTAGTCAATGCAATGCACATTTTTAGGCAAAGCCAGGTTTATCAGTAATGTATGGCTATGTTTTCTGTTGCAATACAATCATTTGTGTGTGGGAGGGGTTTTATTTAAAAGGTTTGCATTATACATAAATCAGATTTCCTTCTCAGCCCAATACAGCACAAAAAGTATGAACACTGCTGTAGGCGTATTAGGTTTTAATCAAAACTGTTTAGACATTCCTACTGATTCTGTCCAGTCTTAAAGATAAACTCTTGTCTTCTCACACTGGAAGAATGTTTTATCACTATGTCGTCATGTAACACACCGTTCCAAACAGGTAGTGACTGCATAGCTTAATCAAACTCTGATTAGGGGGCATGGGATTGAAGATTTTAATCTTTGGCCTCCCTCCACTTAAAGGGTCATCAAATCTATTGACATTTGACCACCAGTGGGTGCTATGTCAAAACACTTTCCATGTATCTATATAGCATGTTCAGTTACAGACTTTTGTCACTGTCATGTTCAACAGACAGGTTGAAGAGGTCCTTTGTCCCCAGGGTCATCCAACTTTTCAACGCCACACAAAAGGAGAGGAGAAATTGACTTTTCAGCATGAGCCTGTCCTCTCTCTGTCCCCATCATATCACGGTGTCTGCTGTCCATCTGACTGCATGTCTTACAGGCTATATTAGCCCATCTACACAATCTGGACTGTGGTCATAACATTTACACCTGTTGCTTCTACAATCTTTCTCTTTATAACTTACTTTTTTGTTATTCTATTGTTCTATAGGCTATATTATCTTTTTTATTTGTCAAGCAATTATATTATGTTTACATTATTGTCTATTTATAGTCATAGTATTTAACAACAGTCTAGGTTATTGCACTGTTCAAATCCCTGCACTGTTCACTTTTGCACTACCATTACACAGACTATAGCACCTTATCATGGTCAATGCATCACCGGGTCAGTCTATACCAGACCTAATCACTTCATTACTTTTTACATTTCTGTGAGTGATTTTTATGTATGTGAGGTATATGTGTGTATGTGTGGTGTGTTTTGGTTGTATAAGCATGCCTAAAATTTCCCTCGGGATGAATAAACTAGATATATCTATCTATTAAGAGTAAGATTGTTTCAATTGTATACACATTTTGCTATAGTGCCATTTTTTCTGTTACACAATCATTGTTTGGTGTAACACACAGACCAACATATCTAAATGATGATCATGGCTTTTATACCTTTACAATAATGGCTTCACACTTATTTTGATGATAACCAGACTTATAATTGATGTTAACCTGGAATAATGCTAAAACTATGTTGACGATGTTAACCTGGTATAGCTGATACTGCACTATATTGTTCCGAAACAAACATGAGACCCTGTTGTCAGTTTTCAGCGAATTTGGCACCCCAGTAGCACTGGCCGAATACCCTGTACATTGAAAATAGAAGGAAAGTAAGTAATTTCCTATTATATGTTGTGTTACTTTAACAGAGAGTGGAATACTTTACAAACTGATGAGCAGTGTTGGGCAAGTTACTGAAAATTAGTAATTAGTTACAGTTACTAGTTACTTCTTTCAAAAGTAATTCAATTACGTTACCAATTACTGTATATCAAAAGTAATTAGTTACTAGAGAAAGTAACTTTTGAGTTACTTTTAAGTCTGCTTTTAAAATGTCAATATGAACAGTACTGAACAGTCACCCACACAATAAACCTAATTTTTGGACCTATTTATTGTAGTTTCAACGGCCCTTCAAATCAATAGCCTTGTGTATGAGTTCTTAAACTTTTTCCGACCACAAAACATTCTACAATGCATGGCCTCCCTGACCTTGTTTTGCGCCACCCTCACCATCTAGGTAGTTTGATAGATATGTACAGTACACTGCCTACTGCTTGCCTTCTACTAGTATGCATGGTGGTGCACTGACACTGAATTCTGCAATATAGTAATAAGTTATTATTATCATTATTATTGCAATCCTTCTGTAGGCTACATGGAATTCGTTCAATGGGATGTAATGTGAAACAATGTTAAATGGCCTATTTTCAAAGCAGTTATTGTCTGCTCACACACACATTACCTTAGGTTATCGTCATCCTGCTTTGAACACAGTTGTATTATATAGCATTTTAAGCACCACCAGTTTGGGAAAAGCCTTCGCTGCACAAGTGCTGACCTACCGAAATAAGTTTTAATGCATCCGAGAGTTTGGGATTGTCGCGCACTATGCAGAAGGTTACTCTTCATCTGATAAGGTGTTCCAGAGAGAAGTTGCATGTTCCGTCGCAGACAAATGAATCCATAACACCATGGACGTCAATTCCGATGTAAACATAGCCTACTGTGCAAATAACTCAAGTCACTGTTATGTAGGCTATTTGGAGGTTTCTTTATCTGGTAAGTGAAATCTGCATTTTCCTCTCGAGTTAAACGTGTGCTTGCTTGTGCCAAGGCTATATATAGGCTACCGTAGCCTATGTGTGTTGTGGCGTGGCTATGTTGTAAGAATGAGAAATTGATATAACCAGGCTTTTGCGCAATAGGCGAAAAAGAGCGGAGATAAACAACAATGCGCTTTTACTGTAGTGGAGCTTACGAGATGGAAACGAAAGGGAAAAGGCTTTTAAGATGCCCATTTAAATTGTAGCGTAATGCACTCTTGTGTGTTTTAGCATAAATCCGAAATATGGAGGAATGTGAGGAGGCTCCTATTAACTGTAGCCTAAAGAATGCATCTGCAATCTAAACATGAAACACAATCGCTGGAAACACAGCTAAGGTCGGGAGACAAAGCAGCAAATGTGCATCTTGTCTGCAGTCGTTCATTCAAGATCAACAGAGTAACGCAAGTAACGAACTCTTTGAAATTTCAGTAATTGTAATTGCATTACTGGATTTACAAAAATACTTCGTTACATGCTCGTTACCACTAAAAGTAGTGGAATTACAGTAACGCATTACTTTGTAACGCATTACTCCCAACACTGCTGATGAGACCAATGACGAAAAGCTACAGGGAGATGTGTGGCCTTTAGTCATTATTTTAATTTCAGTCATACTTGACATATTTCCCCTTGAATTTCCCCTTGGTGATCAATAAAGTATCTATCTATCTATCTATCTATCTATCTATCTATCTATCTATCTATCTATCTACAACAAGCAACTACTCTGAAACTGTTCTGTATCCTTTAGGTTATTATTTCCCAGAAATGTAAGTCTTTTACTCTGTGTGAACAGGGTATCACACTTTGTCCCCCACACATGTTGTAGTAGGTTATTAGCAGCCTATCTAGACTATACCATTGATGACTCCGCTTCCTCTCAAGTAATAATTGAAAATGGATTATGCAGCGCTACCCCGTGGTTATGAATTGCAGGTGCAGGTAATGTAGTGACAGCTGTTTGTTAAAAATGAATAGTAGCTATAAGTCTGCAGTACTCCTTCGTTTGACAAACCTTTGGCTGTCGAGATTAGCCTATATGTGAACAATTTCATAAATCTCACTGAAAAGGACTATACAGTATGGTTACTATTGTCCTCGATTTCCATGAAAATTGTGCTTTTCTTGACGCTGAGTAAGAAAGACATATGCTATTGAATAGGCTACACGCTGTTTTGATTCTGAGAGATGCGTCCTTTTGAGGTCTCTACTCTAGACGTGCAGAACAGATGGGGCTCGCGTTTTTACAAGTCTGTCCTCTCAGTCTGTCACTGAACTTGAGTAGCCTACAGTCATGTGACGTCCCGATTAAACGATGCTGTGCTGCTTTCTCCTAGTCCGTCCTGCGCTTGGCAAGCCTGGCTGTTACCTATAGGCTATCTGTGGGAACATTTAACTCTTAAACTAGAATTGTAACCGCATGCAGTCGAGGAGTAATTTCCAAAAAGATGAAGCCTCGTGGAATATATGCACTTCTTCTTCTCTTGTTTTCCGTGCATTTTATACCAGGTAATAGGCCTACATTATGCCAACTATCTCTTAACTGCTACACGTATTTGTTAGCCTAAAATGATGCAGTTAACAGATGGTTTCACAGAGTTTTCATTGTTGTTCTTTGTGCAATAGCAATATGCAAAACAATTGTAAAACACGTGTCAAAAAAAACTGTCAATTTGTAGACTATATCAGGATGTTTCACGCACGTTGCTTTGAGCATCTTCTAACCAAATTGCACTTAAACCCCCAGTTACATGATATCACCTTAAAATGTCATGTGGAAGTAGGCCTACATTGTATTTCATTCAATGTTGTTATTCACACAGAAATGATAAGTCTAGACACATTTAGTTGCTCTCACTGTTTTCTCAGGCACGTTCAGACGTTTTCAGTATTTGCTGCTCAGGGCTGATTAGAGTAATCCTCCTGCCTTTCTGGACTATTGAGGGCTTTACTGAGATGACAGAGCTCTGTGAACATCTGGCCTGCCCCAATCCTCCTATCCTCAAAGAGTAGCCTACTACAAACGGATGCTAGTTGTTCACGTTAGAATAATCAGTTTTCACATGGCGTTTCACATTCATTTATTTGGTGACAGGTGACAGTTTTAATATGTGTGAATGATACATCCTTGCAGGGAATCGGACATGATGGAATTGTCAGCATTTTCAAATGCACCATCCTTGAATTTAATCATATTTAAAATATCCACGTGTTTATACAATACATGTTTTTTGTATAGGCCTACATATATTTTATAGCAGATGTTATATTCATATATGTGATCAGAGAGACCAAAAGGAAGGCTATATCTACTTGCTAGTGATGGCAGCTTTACTTTATCTTTTGTTTGCTATAGCCTCAAATGGTTGGTAATCTACCAGCGTAGACCTTTCTGCTCGGGCCATCTGGCACAATAATATGCTTTCTATGTCAGTACAAGGCACGGGCATTTCTTGAAAAAACAAACAATGCTTTGATGGAAAAAATGCTTTGCCGTCCATCCAAAATAGTAATGATATTTCCTGAGGAATGGAGTCTTCTTACTTTTCAGGATGTTGTGTTTTCACAGTCTTAGTAGTTCTTGTCATTCCATGAAAAGATCCAACAAATTTTCAACAAAATATATCAATAGTTACTACATCTAAAAATGTGATAGCAGATCACACTGTGATCTATGGTGAAGTGATGACATTCAGGACCTCTGGAAAAACTTTCACTTATCATATTTTTGTGTGTAAAATGCCAACTTGAAAAGCGGTTCTTGGGACTCCAATGGTGGTTTAGTATAGTATAGTATAAGTATATATACTCTTTTGATCACGTGAGGGAAATTTGGTCTCTGCATTTTATCCCAATCCATGAATTAGTGAAACACACTCAGCACACAGTGAACACACAGTGAGGTGAAGCACACACTAATCCTGGCGCAGTGAGCTGCCTACAACAACAGCGGCGCTCGGGGAACAGTGAGGGGGTCAGGGTTCGAACCGGCAACCCTCCGGTTACAAGTCGAAGCGCTAACCAGTAGGCCACGGCTGCCCCACTTTTCTTACTCACTTATTAAAACAATCTTTAATATTCCTAATAGAATATCTTTATTTCCAAAATACAAATTATTATTTTTTTAGACATGGCATATTTTAAAATGTGATTTCTTACTATGTCTCTCTGTCTCTGACTGTTGTATCATAGCCTGTCGGAGTGCCCATACAAGTTATGCTCAGAAGCTTTTGAAGGATTTATTCAGTAACTACTCGAATGCTCTGCGGCCGGTGGAAGACACAGGAGACATCCTGAATGTCACCCTTCAGATCACCCTGTCACAGATCATCGATATGGTAACATTGTAATAATTATTGTGATAATAATGTCATCAGGTCCAAGGCTTCAGATGATCAGGACAGAGTCAATGCTTGCAATATACTGCAATTAATTAAACTCATTTCATAAAATTAATAATAGGTAGTTGTAATCCCCCAAGACATATATACACATATGTGCAACAAAATGTAAAATGCATTATTTAATACATGCACACAGAATGTAATCCTTATCAGGACGATGGAATTTGTCCTGATACATTTCATATTTCACATTTTATATCCCTTCTTTTTCAGGATGAACGTAACCAGATTCTCACAGCGTATCTATGGATACGACAGGTGTGGATAGATGTGCACCTAAGGTGGAATAAAGATGATTATGATGGACTCGATACCATCCGTATACCTAGTAGTTATGTATGGAGACCTGATATAGTCCTATATAACAAGTAGGTAAGAATGGTATTGATTTTGTCAGTTGGCAACATATTCCTCCTTAATACTGGCAGAGAACTTTCACTCTCGGGAAACTTCCGGTTTCTGAACTGGTTGCTGTTCCTTCTCTAGTTCCATGTGAGGGCGCTCGCGGGCGAGTGCAGAATGAATGGAGGTCTATGGAGCTGTACCCCTCAAAATCCACTTTTCTCAGGATATAATTTTTTGTCTAGTAATTTGAATTTTGTATTTGAAAGGGGAGGCAAAGGAAATACACACTGCAGATTATGATATTTCGCTTATAGTCGCTTATTTATTCTAAAAACCCTTCAAAAGTGCCAGTGAGTCATTCATTAGCAGAATGTGTTATGGGCAACAACTATCCAACCTGTAAGAAATCTAAGGACATAAATACTCGTTCATTCAACTTTTGACCTATAATCCATATTGAACTTGCAGAAACTACAATAAAATCTGCAATTTATCAACGACAATGCAGGCGAAAGAGACAAATTTAGCCATCTAGAGACCCCCATTCATTTTGGACTTGCCCGCAATCACCCCCAGTGGAACTCTGGTGGAACTGCAACCAAATTCACTACAATGGGGCTTAATAGGGCCTGGGCCTGGGCCTTAAAAGGTACAGGAGCACTTTAGTGGGTTTACTCATGGAAGACCCATATCTATTTTTATATCAAAGACTTTAGTATGGCTCTTCTTCATGGGGATTAACAGTGTACTGGTGAAAATGTGAAAAAGCTGGTCTAAAGCTAAAACATTAGATTAGTATCATGCCATACTGTACAGAAAGGGTTTTCATATGGCACATGTAATAGACTACAGGTAATGTTTCGGGATACTTAAAGGAACCGTATGTAAGAAATATATTTAAATTAATCATAAAATGGCCCTGATATGTCACTAGACATTAAGAATTCATGTTCATTTCAAATACTTATATCACTGACAACAGTAGTCCGGTCAAGATATTGTCATTTAAAAAGTGAAGTTGCAGCCCTCAACTGATGTTGATGTTGTGTTTTGTCATGTCATGTTGTGTTTTGGCCTGATGCGCCACCCTCTACCTATCTACTAATCACAAAGTCAGTAGTGTTTCGGCATCTGGATTTGCAACCTCAAGTCAGGGGGGAGGGGAAGGGGATACACCACTCTACAGTAATTTGGAAGTGATTGCAGTACCAGTTTTGGCCACAATCTTACATATGGTTCCTTTAAAGAATCCCTGTTGTCGTCCTTGACAGTATTTCATCCCTTTCTTTCTGTAATGCAGTGCGGACCAACATTTTACGGGCTCAATGGACACTAATGTGGTGATTCGACATGATGGTCAGATCATGTGGGATTCCCCTGCAATCACCAAGAGCTCCTGCAAAGTGGATGTCTCCTTCTTCCCCTTTGATGCGCAGCAATGCCGCTTAACCTACGGCTCCTGGACATACAATGGCAATCAGCTGGACCTGCTGAATGCAATGGAAACAGCTGACTTGGCCGACTTGGTAGATAACGTGGAATGGGAAGTGCTCGGTATGCCTGCGAAAAAGAGTGTGGTTCTGTATGGATGCTGTGCAGACCCTTATCCAGATGTTACCTATACTTTGAAACTCAAACGCCGGGCGTCTTTCTACGTGTTTAACTTGCTCATCCCGTGTGTAATGATCTCATTCCTGGCACCGTTGGGCTTTTACCTACCCGCTGATTCAGGGGAGAAGGTATCTCTGGGTGTAACAGTGATGCTGGCCCTCACTGTGTTCCAGCTTCTGGTTGCCGAAATTATGCCACCATCTGAAAATGTGCCTCTCATCGGTAACTTTTCATTTAGTACTTGGAAAACTTAATTGGAGGGTGTAAGTTGTTAGAATGTTTATGCTGCCATAAATAAATGCCATAAGTTCAGTCAATTGTTTATTTGTATTTTTTTAAATGCATCTCTGACTTTTTTTGTATACATTTCTATAGGGAAATACTACATAGCCACAATGACCATGATAACAGCGTCCACAGCCTTGACCATCTTCATAATGAACATTCACCACTGTGGCCCGGAGGCGAAGCCAGTTCCCAGGTGGGCCAAGAAGTTCATCCTGCAGTACTTGGCCCGCATCTGCTTCGTGTTCGAGGTGGGCGAGAACTGCATGATGCCCCAGCCTGAGAGACTGGAACCTCCGCTGGACAAGAGCGCCGCTGACTGCAGGATGAATGGCCAGGCGGGCAGAGAGAGCATCGTGAGGGTGGAGAGGCCACAAGACGAGATGTCCCAGAAGATCCTGGAGCAGGACGAGGACGGCGACCAAGTCCTGAGCCCCGCTGGCTCCATAGGTAGGAATCCCACCAACCGCTACACGGCGTGGAGGAACGGAGTGTTCATGAGCATGGACTGTGGCGACAGCGCTGAGGGGGCCCCAAGGCGAGCGCGATGCAACGAGCTGGGATTCGAGAGAGGCGAAGGGAAGGAGGCGCAGTTTAAGAGCAAGTGTGTGTGTGAGCAGCAGGAACTGCAGAGGAATATTGAGTACATTGCCAACTGCTACCGAGACCAGAGGGCTACCCAGAGGCGGACCGGTGAGTGGAAGAAAGTCGCCAAAGTGCTGGACCGCTTCTTCATGTGGATCTTCTTCATCATGGTGTTTCTGATGAGTCTGTTAATAATGGGCAAGGCCATCTAATAATAAAGATTACTCACACTGACGGAACACTGAATGGCAGATACACCTTTGGCCCAAAATACTGTATCAAATTGTATTTTGTAAATTTTAAAAAGTTATTACATATTGATGAGATCTATTGTTTTGTGGTTAAATTAATATATTCCAGGGATCTCTTCTTTCACCTCCATATTACCCACCAGATCACAGATTCAAATGACACTCTTTTAAATGACGCTGTAATGAGACATTAGTAGGCTAGTAATTATACGCTTATAGTAGATTTGTAGCCAACTTGTCCATGTGCATGTTACATTATTGCTCTTTGGTACCTATGGCTTGATTTATACAGCACATCTTAATGTACTGTTCCAGTTTTTGCTTGTTTGAGGTTTTTTGACTGTATGCCCTTACCTGCCTGGGCCAGAGTGGTGCTGCGGTTAGTGTCACCACTTAGCATGCAGTCGGCCCAGATTTGACTCCAGAATGCCATGAGGCTTTGTAATTGCTTTGGCTTTTTAACTTTACTTACCTATAAAGGTAGAGTATCTGATACCTGGATTCACATGACATCCAAACTGCCATACACAGGTTTCAATGGCTATTAGTCATATAGAAGTAGGCTAACTAAAAAAAAAGAAAAAAAAAGACTCAAAGTGAAAGGGGACAGAATTTACCATGCTTTGTAAATGTATTAAAATGATATGTTAGATTGACACTTAGCACTGAAACTTATTTATTTTAATTAAATTAACTTATGCCTAACCATTGACTCGGTCTTCTCCTTATTTATAATTATGCCAAGATTATCATCTAGTTATTATATGTGGCTAGACTTTATATGCAGTAAATAATTTAACATATTTAGTAGGTACAATATAGACAAGACTTAAAGGGAAACTTGGCAGGATTATTTCCCCCTCTGCTGGAGAAATTGTGCATTATGCTAGGCCTATTTCAAACTGTGGAAAAAGGTAACGATAAAGCACATGGATGTGTTTGCAAGCTAGCGAAACGGTTAGCATAAGTTCGGCCAGGGCCGTGGGAAGTGAGTTTTGGTTGGGGGTGCTGTAGTCAGGGGGGGGGTGTTACAAAAAGTTATTGTATTTTATTTAAACGCCTTTCTCTGTTAATGGACAACAGCATACTGGCATTGCATGACACACAGCACAGGCATACATCACTGTCAAGAACATTATGGCTACACTACAGAAAAAATGCGACAAAATGTCGCAAACCACAGATTGATACTAACGCAAACTAAGTAACCGTCTGCTATCTGACGCTACACTCATAAGGTAACAAAGTTGCTGTAGCCTTGCACCGAAATCGACGGTGAACACGAGAAATATAAAAATGTTGAACACCAACATTAATAAAACGTAATAATTATTGACGCTTCTGACATGGGTGTCAAAACAGGCTGACTATCGCACAGCATATTAGACAGAACCCATTGACTCAAAACATATGCATAACATAGGCCTACACAACGCAATATTCATATGCAAAACATATGCATAATATAGGCCTACATTAAATTGATCCACATATCACAAATATAGCCTACAACAAATGCTGACATCATAAACGCACAGTGTAGCCTTTAACCTACACTTTCAAAAAGAAGAGAAAGAACGCTCTGAGGCCACTGAAACAGGCACGCAAAGACACAGATGAATAAGTTAATCTACCTCGCTGAAGAGAGCTCTTGTTTGTGGATGGAGCTTACTTAATATCCATGCCACCTTTCACCGTGGTGCACCGAGACTCCCCGATAACACTATGCATCATTTTAAAGTGAAGATTGAGGCGGCCCGTGTTCAGCTCCTTGGGAAACTCACGGTAATATTCAGCTAGCCTACCTAATATGGCATATTGTCGTACCATAAAGCTAGCGTCATAGGATATCTCACTCAGGTTTGTTAATTTGTTTAGTTTTTGTTTAGATCTCCCAGGTCTAATGTAGGCCTAACATTTTTTAGTGCATAATAGAATAATAGACAGGGGGACGGAGAGCTTCTTTTTTTCTGATCGTGAGTGGTATGACATATAAATACCCGTGCTTTCCTGCAGGGGGTGCTGGCGCACCCCCAGCACCCCTACTTCCAGACCGTACGGCTATGAGTTCGGCAGAACAATGTGGATGTTACAAGGTAAGAGACACGATTTAAAACGAGTTTCTTGTTTCTCACTTCTCTTTCCGGTAGTCTCAATGTTGCAAGGTTTGTTTTCCGCCTGGGGACGCTAGGGGCAGCGGGGAAAGTCACCATTTTCCCCGGAACAGCTCATTTAACCATCCAAATGATTTCTAAATGGGTTTAATAGGCTACATTGAGTTGCCAAGTTCCTCTTTAACTCTAAAGCAGGGGTGTCAAACTCATTTTGGTTCAGGGGCAACATACAGCCCATCTGATCTCAAGCGGGCCGGACCAGTGAAATAATTGCAAAACATCCTTTGACAAATCTCCAGCTTAGTTTTTTTCAGTAGGCTATTTACCCTTCAGCCTACATTTGTAGCCTACATAATCACAAGGGATATATTAGATTATTACACATTTATTCAGAGAGGCCAATGAAATTGAAATAAAATGCATTTCACTCTCATAAACAACTGGTTTATTTTTATAGTTGAGTGGATAGGCCTACATTTTTACATCTGACCACCTGAACCAACTCACCACACTAAACTCAAGTGGGAGCTATGAAGAAAGTTAACATCCTGCCTTAAGAATGTAAATGTGCAAATGTATGAAAAATAAAATGAATTTAACAAACATAAGTTAGCAGTGCATGAGCAATACGATCAACTGATACGATTAGGTTACATCAGATCAAACTAGAATTGCGGTTCCGAGGAACTGCAAGAGTGGGTTTGATCAGTGGCACGGAACTCGGCCTCATCCAAGGATTCCAACGGTACCTCATTTATGAAAATCAGGCACACGGATCAAAAGTTGTCTGCATTAACGCAACATCCAATAAGCTAAAACGCATAAATAACATGGTTGCTATGCTGGTTGCTATGGTGGTCGCTAGGTTGACATTACAGGGGTGGTTTCTAGGTTGTTGCTAGGGTAATTAGTTAGTTGCTAGTAAGCCATCTTAAGCTGACTGCATAAAGTGATTATTTTAAGAGATACATTTTCAAACCAGAACTGTGTATAGGTCATGGTTAAAAACGTATCAGAATCTCAGAAATAATCACGTAATGCAGCCAGTTTAAGATTTTTTAAGAAGTCAGATTTTTTAAAGGCAATCAAATTTCTGCTGACTCTCTTCTGGCTGCGGTTAAAGGCCAGCGCCTCCTGAGAGGCCTGAAGGGTCAGTTCTGAGGTTGTTGGCTGCTGGAACCGAAAAAAGGACTGCATTTTCTTAAAAGACAATGTGACTGAAGTGCGGGCAAAGTTTGCACAGAAATGTACGATTTTTCCCACCCTCATCGACCTCGTCATAAAACTTGTTTAAATGATCACACGACGCCTCCTTGCTGCTTTGTTGTCTACATCAGCATTTCTCAAACTTCTTTGACCTGAGGCCCAGTCAAGGCATACTTTGGGGTCATAGGGCCCACCTACATGAACCCACCCCCTCCTCCCAACCCCTATCAAATTGTAATGATATCACAATTATTATTTTTATACTATATTGCCTACATGCACTTCAAAACAGTCAATGTTTAAAGTGCTAAGATTGTTTACAAAAGTTTGTGAAAGCATGCACATCAGAGTACTGCTTTACTAATGTAAAATATAATTAGGCCTACACTAGTTTCATTGTTTTTGCATTGTTGCATGATTGATATGCTATTTAATTACATTTCATTTGAATGCCTGAATGTAAGAATTCAGGAAACACAATACCAGCTTTTAACATTTCTGTTGTTAGTTTATGTAAATCACATAACACATGAACTGTTTACATACTACTGATAGCCCATTACTGTACACAATAATACTGTGCCCATTCATTAACATATATTAAACATCAGGCGTCTTGTTTACACATTTAAACCATATTTGCACTTCGAATTTCGCTTCCAAACTGTAATAACTACATCTACAAAGTCTAAAGAAGATAACCATGTAGTCTGTTCATAGATAAGATCAATTTTGACAGAACTACAGACTTCGTGAAAGTAGCCTAGTAGTCCTACATAAAAGGCTCCATATTCACTTCATTGCAAAATCGCGGTTGGTCTGTTTACACACTAAAACCATATTTACACTTCGAAATTCGCTTCCAAATTGTAGTAACTACATCTACGAAGTCTAAGGAAGATAATCATGTAGTCTGTTCAACGATAAGATACATTTTGACAGAACTACAGACTTCGTGAAAGTAGCCTAGAAGCCCTACATAAAAGGCTCCATTAACTTCATTGCAAAATCGCGGTTGGTCTGTTTACACACTAAAACCATATTTACACTTCGAAATTCGCTTCCAAATTGTAGTAACTACATCTACGAAGTCTAAGGAAGATAACCTTGTAGTCTGTTCAACGATAAGATACATTTTGACAGAACTACAGACCTCGTAAAAGTAGTACCTAAAATTAGTGTGATAAATGGCCATCACGTAGCCTAAAGCATATAGCACTAGCATATGACAACAGCAAATAGCTAACGTTTACGTTAGCCTAACTTACTTATCGTTGACGTTGACCCGACACGTTTATAAGTTAGACCATAGACTGATAAGGACGTCCATCAAAATTCCGTGTGTATCCTATGTATCTTTCGTGCTGCTATCCTGTTGCCTTTTCCCTGTTGTTCCGGCAACAAGGTTTTTACGCGATATTTGCCACATCCCAGAGAGTTGTTGTTTGGTGGGTCAGGTGACGAGCCGTCGAATCACAGCACAGCACCCAGAATGCATTGCAACACACCGTCTAGAAGGGACTCAGCGTTAGGTGGGCTTTAAATAGCATACAGAACCTATAGTAATATAACGTTGTCTGTAAGCTCCACAGATTGTGGCAAGACAATTGAATTGATTGTGGACTTCTTGCTGGGCAACGATGAGTAACTTGATTAGTAATGCTGCGTGGATATGCATGATATCTGTATGAAAGTGTGTTTCTCAATGTAACAATCTATACAACTGTACACATGACTAAGTTCAAATGGAGCTAGCTGGGTATAGGACTGGGCTGAATGGATTGGTGAAATACTTTATTTATTTATTTTTTTAATGACCTATATGAACATGGTTTGGCTTTAAAAAAAAAAGGAGACAGCTACATGACCTTTACACTTAGTGCTGGCAAGGCATTGAACTGGGCTGAATGGATTTGGAAAATATATAAATATATTTTTTAATGACCTGTATCAACATGGTTTGGCTTTAAAAAAAAGATGAGACAGCGCTTCGCGCTGTCTCATCTTTTTTTACATTACCTTTACACTTAGTGCTGGCAAGGCATTGAACTGGGCTTCATTCAAGGATTCCAACGGTACCTCATTCATGAAAATCGGACATACGGGTCAAAAGTTACATGCACACACCTTCATATACACAGACAGCCCAGCCCAGCCCATTAGAGCTCTGCCAGGTGGCTTAGAACTCTTCCAGGTGCAAGCTTAAGCAATTAGAGCTGTGATGTCACAATCGAATTAGAATCCTTGAACATTCCGCCATTCATTTCAATGGGGCCCAAAAACGCCGAAAAACGGGAATACCGCGAAAACGACAAGTGCCAGCGACACGAAATCAACAAGCAAGTTACACCGGGTCGGGCCTGAATTTTTGGAGTTCGAACCGCGTCGATAGCTCAAACGGTCTAGGAGCAGTAGTTCGGCCAAAAAGTGGGTGAACAGGAATAATAAATAAACTAGAATTGCGGTTCCGAGGAACTGCAAGAGTGGGTTTGATCAGTGGCACGGAACTCGGCCTCATCCAAGGATTCCAACGGTACCTCATTTATGAAAATCGGGCACACGGATCAAAAGTTGTCTGCATTAACGCAACATCCAATAAGCTAAAACGCATAAATAACATGGTTGCTATGCTGGTGGTCGCTAGGTTGACATTACATGGGTGGTTTCTAGGTTGTTGCTAGGGTAATTAGTTAGTTGCTAGTAAGCCATCTTAAGCTGACTGCATAAAGTGATTATTTTAAGAGATACATTTTCAAACCAGAACTGTGTATAGGTCATGGTTAAAAACGTATCAGAATCTCAGAAATAATCACGTAATGCAGCCAGTTTAAGATTTTTTAAGAAGTCAGATTTTTTAAAGGCAATCAAATTTCTGCTGACTCTCTTCTGGCTGCGGTTCAAGGCCAGCGCCTGCTGAGAGGCCTGAAGGGTCAGTTCTGAGGTTGTTGGCTGCTGGAACCGAAAAAAGGACTGCATTTTCTTAAAAGACAATGTGACTGAAGTGCGGGCAAAGTTTGCACAGAAATGTACGATTTTTCCCACCCTCATCGACCTTGTCATAAAACTTGTTTAAATGATCACACGACGCCTCCTTGCTGCTTTGTTGTCTACATCAGCATTTCTCAAACTTCTTTGACCTGAGGCCCAGTCAAGGCATACTTTGGGGTCATAGGGCCCACCTACATGAACCCACCCCCTCCTCCCAACCCCTATCAAATTGTAATGATATCACAATTATTATTTTTATACTATATTGCCTACATGCACTTCAAAACAGTCAATGTTTAAAGTGCTAAGATTGTTTACAAAAGTTTGTGAAAGCATGCACATCAGAGTACTGCTTTACTAATGTAAAATATAATTAGGCCTACACTAGTTTCATTGTTTTTGCATTGTTGCATGATTGATATGCTATTTAATTACATTTCATTTGAATGCCTGAATGTAAGAATTCAGGAAACACAATACCAGCTTTTAACATTTCAGTTGTTTACTAGTTTATGTAAATCACATAACACATGAACTGTTTACATACTACTGATAGCCCATTACTGTACACAATAATACTGTGCCCATTCATTAACATTAAACATCAGGCGTCTTGTTTACACATTTAAACCATATTTGCACTTCGAAATTCGCTTCCAAATTGTAGTAACTACATCTACGAAGTCTAAGGAAGATATCTATGAACATACTACATGGTTAAGGCGCTGTCTCATCTTTTTTTACATGACCTTTACAACTGGTGCTGGCAAGGCATTGAACTGGGCTGAATGGATTTGGAAAATATATATATATTTTTTTTTTAATGACCTGTATCAACATGGTTTGGCTTTAAAAAAAAGATGAGACAGCGCTTCGCGCTGTCTCATCTTTTTTTACATTACCTTTACACTTAGTGCTGGCAAGGCATTAAACTGGGCTTCATTCAAGGATTCCAACGGTACCTCATTCATGAAAATCGGACATACTGGTCAAAAGTTACATGCACACACCTTCATATACACAGACAGCCCAGCCCATTAGAGCTCTGCCAGGTGGCTTAGAACTCTTCCAGGTGCAAGCTTAAGCAATTAGAGCTGTGATGTCACAATCGAAATTTGAATTCTGAACATTCCGCCATTCATTTCAATGGGCCCAAAAAACGCAGAAAAACGGGAATACCGCGAAAACGACAAGGGCCAGCGACACGAAATCAACAAGCAAGTTACACCGGTTCGGGCCTGAATTTTTGGAGTTCGAACCGCGTCGATAGCTCAAACGGTCTAGGAGCAGTAGTTCGGCCAAAAAGTGGGTGAATAGGAAGATATAATAACTAGAATTGCGGTTCCGAGGAACTGCAAGAGTGGGTTTGATCAGTGGCACGGAACTCGGCCTCATCCAAGGATTCCAACGGTACCTCATTTATGAAAATCGGGCACACGGATCAAAAGTTGTCTGCATTAACGCAACATCCAATAAGCTAAAACGCATAAATAACATGGTTGCTATGCTGGTGGTCGCTAGGTTGACATTACATGGGTGGTTTCTAGGTTGTTGCTAGGGTAATTAGTTAGTTGCTAGTAAGCCATCTTAAGCTGACTGCATAAAGTGATTATTTTAAGAGATACATTTTCAAACCAGAACTGTGTATAGGTCATGGTTAAAAACGTATCAGAATCTCAGAAATAATCACGTAATGCAGCCAGTTTAAGATTTTTTAAGAAGTCAGATTTTTTAAAGGCAATCAAATTTCTGCTGACTCTCTTCTGGCTGCGGTTAAAGGCCAGCGCCTCCTGAGAGGCCTGAAGGGTCAGTTCTGAGGTTGTTGGCTGCTGGAACCGAAAAAAGGACTGCATTTTCTTAAAAGACAATGTGACTGAAGTGCGGGCAAAGTTTGCACAGAAATGTACGATTTTTCCCACCCTCATCGACCTCGTCATAAAACTTGTTTAAATGATCACACGACGCCTCCTTGCTGCTTTGTTGTCTACATCAGCATTTCTCAAACTTCTTTGACCTGAGGCCCAGTCAAGGCATACTTTGGGGTCATAGGGCCCACCTACATGAACCCACCCCTTCCTCCCAACCCCTATCAAATTGTAATGAGATCACAATTATTATTTTTATACTATATTGCTATACATGCACTTTAAAACAGTCAATGTTTAAAGTGCTAAGATTGTTCACAAAAGTTTGTGAAAGCATGCACATCAGAGTACTGCTTTACTAATGTAAAATATAATTAGGCCTACACTAGTTTCTTTGTTTTTGCATTGTTGCATGATGCTTGCATGAGAAATACTTCTCAAAACAACAGCCATTATATGGGTGCCGTTGTTTTGGGATGTTTCCCTCATGCAAGCATCATACACTGATAGAGTATATATATGCTATTTAATTACATTTCATTTGAATGCCTGAATGTAAGAATTCAGGAAACACAATACCAGCTTTTAACATGTCTGTTGTTTACTAGTTTATGTAAATCACATAACACATGAACTGTTCATACTACTGATAGCCCATTACTGTACACAATAATACTGTGCCCATTCATTAACATATATTAAACATCAGGCGTCTTGTTTACACATTTAAACCATATTTGCACTTCGAATTTCGCTTCCAAACTGTAATAACTACATCTACAAAGTCTAAAGAAGATAACCATGTAGTCTGTTCATAGATAAGATCAATTTTGACAGAACTACAGACTTCGTGAAAGTAGCCTAGTAGTCCTACATAAAAGGCTCCATATTCACTTCATTGCAAAATCGCGGTTGGTCTGTTTACACACTAAAACCATATTTACACTTCGAAATTCGCTTCCAAATTGTAGTAACTACATCTACGAAGTCTAAGGAAGATAATCACGTAGTCTGTTCATAGATAAGATACATTTTGACAGAACTACAGACTTCGTGAAAGTAGCCTAGAAGCCCTACATAAAAGGCTCCATTAACTTCATTGCAAAATCGCGGTTGGTCTGTTTACACACTAAAACCATATTTACACTTCGAAATTCGCTTCCAAATTGTAGTAACTACATCTACGAAGTCTAAGGAAGATAACCTTGTAGTCTGTTCAACGATAAGATACATTTTGACAGAACTACAGACCTCGTAAAAGTAGTACCTAAAATTAGTGTGATAAATGGCCATCACGTAGCCTAAAGCATATAGCACTAGCATATGACAACAGCAAATAGCTAACGTTTACGTTAGCCTAACTTACTTATCGTTGACGTTGACCCGACACGTTTATAAGTTAGACCATAGACTGATAAGGACGTCCATCAAAATTCCGTGTGTATCCTGTGTATCTTTCGTGCTGCTATCCTGTTGCCTTTTCCCTGTTGTTCCGGCAACAAGGTTTTTACGCGATATTTGCCACATCCCAGAGAGTTGTTGTTTGGTGGGTCAGGTGACGAGCCGTCGAATCACAGCACAGCACCCAGAATGCATTGCAACACACCGTCTAGAAGGGACTCAGCGTTAGGTCGGCTTTAAATAGCATACAGAACCTGTAGTAATATAACGTTGTCTGTAAGCTCCACAGATCGTGGCAAGACAATTGAATTGATTGTGGACTTCTTGCTGGGCAACGATGAGTAACTTGATTGGTAATGCTGCGTGGATATGCATGATATCTGTATGAAAGTGTGTTTCTCAATGTAATAATCTATACAACTGTACACATGACTAAGTTCAAATGGAGCTAGCTGGGTATAGGACTGGGCTGAATGGATTGGTGAAATACATTATTTTTTTTTTTTTTTAATGACCTATATGAACATGGTTTGGCTTTAAAAAAAAGAGGAGACAGCGCTTCGCGCTGTCTCCTCTTTTTTTACATGACCTTTACACTTAGTGCTGGCAAGGCATTGAACTGGGCTGAATGGATTTGGAAAATATATATATATATTTTTTTAATGACCTGTATCAACATGGTTTGGCTTTAAAAAAAAGATGAGACAGCGCTTCGCGCTGTCTCATCTTTTTTTACATTACCTTTACACTTAGTGCTGGCAAGGCATTGAACTGGGCTTCATTCAAGGATTCCAACGGTACCTCATTCATGAAAATCGGACATACTGGTCAAAAGTTACATGCACACACCTTCATATACACAGACAGCCCAGCCCAGCCCATTAGACATTGCCAGATGGCTTAGAACTCTGCCAGGTGCAAGTAATCAACTCTAGCAGCAGAGCTCTACCAGGTGCAAGTAATGAGGTGCTGTGATGTCATAAAGCCCCAGCATTCCGTCATTCATTTCAATGGGGCCCAAAAACGCCGAAAAACGGGAATACCGCGAAAACGACAAGGGCCAGCGACACGAAATTAACAAGCAAGTTACACCGGTTCGGGCCTGAATTTTTGGAGTTCGAACCGCGTCGATAGCTCAAACGGTCTAGGAGCAGTAGTTCGGCCAAAAAGTGGGTGAAAAGGAATAATAAATAAATAAATAAAGTAAACTTAAGAAGAACAATAGTGGGCTTGCTGGATCAAACCCACTAATAATAAGTAAACTTAAGAAGAACAATAGTGGGCTTGCTGGATCAAACCCACTAATAATAAGTAAACTTAAGAAGAACAATAGTGGGCTTGCTGGATCAAACCCACTAATAATAAGTAAACTTAAGAAGAACAATAGTGGGCTTGCTCCGCAAGCCCACAGCATGGCTTCGCCATGCTGTGGTCTTGCTGGATCAAACCCACTAATAATAATAAGTAAACTTAAGAAGAACAATAGTGGGCTTGCTGGATCAAACCCACTAATAATTTTGTAGGCTAGGTGGCGGTGCTGCAATAGCAGGCTATCCACCATAAAGGCCAGATCCTGCACCCATTCCGGGCATTTAAATTGCTACTGGTCTGCCTTTTTTCTCCAAGAACTGTCCAATTTCCTCTCGTAGTTCAAAGAAACGCTTGAGTACGGCACCTCGGCTTAACCACCGTACTACAGCGTGGTATGGCCAGACAGAATGCCATTATCACTAAGAAAACAGTCAAACTGACGGTGAGTCAGACCTCGCGACCTGATTAAATTTACAGTTTGCACAACCACACTTTAACATGATCCAAGTTTAGTGTTTTACAACACAACACTTCCTGGTGCAAAATACAATAAAATGCCCAAACATCTTGTCCTCCGTTTGCAGGCTGCACTTTGTCTCTGAATTTTGTCGCAACGCCTGCTTTTCTCCCGACAATGTAGCCAAACTGAAAGCACAGGACCAGTCAACTCCGAACTTTTTTTTTGTTTTTTGGCTGCGCCTAGCGGCTGAATTGAGCATTTCGGTTATTTCTTTGAAAATTCATAACTCCTCACAGGAATGGGCTAGAGATTTTTTTTTTTTGACATAGTCAGAAATTTATTCTCTACAAGTCTGGGCCGGATTAAACCATCTAGCGGGCCGCATCCGGCCCGCGGGCCGTATGTTTGACACCCCTGCTCTAAAGGCTAACTTAACACAGAGATGTGTTTTTATTTTTATACCCCTGTTGATAGGTCATAGAATCTGCATAGTGTGTCGGCCAAACTATAAATACATCATACATCATATGCTTTGTTTTTTATTTTTGTCTTATGTTATGAGTGACATAGGCTACACATTCGGCTACAACAAGCTATAGATCTCACCTATGGTAGTTACATTTAGGAAAGGAAGGAGATGTCATTCATCTTACCACCAATCCCATCAATGATGGGGACAATCAGAGTGACATATCTGCACAACCACTTCTCGCACTAAGTTAAGATTCAACATCACACTGAGTATACCAATATAATAGCCTACCAGGCAATTACTTCAAAATAAATAAGACTTTGTTTAAATAAAACAAAAAATAAGTCTGTTTAAGCATAAGATACACAATCCTTATCTCAGTTGGCAGTGAATGACTCCATAACCTTGGCTTTTCGGTGCCAGTTGTGCCACAGGAATAAACCCTTTGGATTATTTATGATGTTTTGCAGGACATTCACACTGAGTGTAATTTCAAGAATATATTATTACAATGGTAATGCTTAAACTGGCAAGGTAGAGTGCATGACTAAGAATTCTTGAAATTGTGCTATTTTCCTAATATATGTCACGTACACGTGACGCTCCTTATGACAATGTCAAATGTATTGGTATAGTGGGAGTCGAACCACTTCAAAAAAGCAAATGTGTTCATTTTCTAATCTCACATACTGAATAGTATACAGTGATGTAGCTATGTATGATATTGTGTATGTTACTGTTACAGCATACCCATTATAGCTGAATAACTACTGTAAAATAATTTTAAAATAATTTAAAAAAACTATCACTTCAAATGGTGACTGATGCTATTTTAGAACTAGTACACTTAACAATAAAAAACAGCTGATTATTTTTCAGAGAAGCAGTGATTCTTGTATTTTTACACTAGAGGGACCTAGAGAGATTCATTGCTGAATTATTCACTGATGAGGCCCATTGTCTAAGATTTATAAGGACTGAAAGGTTTCATTAAATAGATACACAGTACATAAAATACACTGATATAATATATCATTAATATTGTATTGTTAATATTATTACATTATTCTTAAGATATAAATATTTATCCTTTAACTGTGTCCTTTTTTTCTACTAAACACCTGCAATATCTTGTTCCTTAAATGTTTAGTTTGTATACCATAAATAATGGGATTTAAACTACCAGGTACAATGTGAAAAAGAATAGCTACAAGTCTTCTTAAGAATGGGTACTCTGGAAACCGATGCATTATGACAATAATGAACCCAGCAAATAGCATTATCAAATACACAACTAAGTGACTGGCACAAGTCTGAATGGCTTTGCTATTAAGTTCTGCATTTTTCTTAGTCCAACATATGACAGCAATTCTAATATATGTGACAGCAACGCTACCCATTGAAGAGACCAGTAATACAACAGTGTAAAACAATCCAAATATATTATTAACAGACACATCTTCACAAGATAACTTGAACAGGGATGCATTGTCACAATAAAAATTTGGAATAACTGATCTACAGCGAGACAACCTGAGACTGAGGCTCACTAATATACCTACTAATGCAATTGCAAATGCCCAGGCAGATACGGACAAGGTCCACACTGCCTTAGCTGTCATTATTGCACTGTATTGCAATGGATTGCATATCGCAACATATCTATCAATGGCCATTATAATTAGAATGGTGTGTGAAGCTGAGCCATATGTGTGGGCACCAAAGACTTGTAAGACACAGGCATTAAAATGAATTAACCTGTTTTTAGAGATCATGTCAAACAACAGAGGGGGGAGCAAGAATGTATTACCAAGAATGTCATTGACTGACAAGTTGCAAAATAGCAAGTACATGGGCTGGTGCAAGCTTCTCTCTACAATTATCATAACAATAATACCAATGTTGCTTATTATTAGTCCAATATAGACAAAGAGTAATGTGAAAAACACAGGATAAGTGGATGATTCAGGAATCCCTAATTCTTCCAGCAGGAGAAGGTCGCTGATGGTGGATGAAACGTTTTCCATCGTTGTACTTGTACACCTGTGGAAACAGAATCAAAATCTAAAATTATATTTTTCCTCTCTTTACAGTTTGTACATCATATGGTTTATGTTGTTTGTTTACATTCACCTAGGATTAGGAATAGAACAATGTATAGCTACCTTCAGTAAAAAATAGATAACAATCCCAATTTTTAGTCAGACGCTTGTCTTGCTGAACTACTTATATTCTTCTTAGGTTCTCTGCCATGCAAATGATCCTCTGCGTCAGCAGTAGGAGGTAGCATGAGAAACATGCAAATGATCCTCTGCGTCAGCAGTAGGAGGTAGCATGAGAAACATGAGTCACAGGCCCTCTTTGCAGGCCATCACCATGTATCTTATGTAAATGTCAAGCAGGACATTTCATTTCATTCACTGAATTTAACAGGTTCATCTTTTTCATTTTTGACAAAGAGCAAACATTTGTTGATCAGCGAAATAAGCTGGGTTTCCATTCAACTCAATTGCATGTTTTAAACACACATAAATGAAAGGTGAATTCACAGAAGATGTGTGGAAATGATTAGCCCTATATGGGACAATAAAGACTCTGTCTATCTAAAATGATATGTAAGAGAGGGCATATGGATGCACTTCCATCAGATGTGTTATGTGTATTAAAAATCCCTGGCTACAGTTTTTTCTCTGCTCGAGTTTTAAGCCTGGTTCAAAGAACGTTCTGCGGACATTCCCAGAACCAAAGATTTAACCGTGCAGTCAAGAAAGCGTTCCTGAATGACCAAAATTGAGCCACCAAAACAAACCAAACCAAAACAAAATTGTTTGCTGGGATGCTTACCTGTATACTACTAAATATATACAGATATAATATAATATAATAGATATTCTGTCAGGATCCCCACCTGGACTGTTAGTTTTGTCTCCCCCTACCTGTCAATGTTGTGACCATTCTTGTATGTTTTGTTGGCCTAGCTTGTGCCATGTGCTTTGTGTTTACCTGTCTGTCACCTGTCGTTGTCCCGCCCATACACAGTCTCACTCCCTACTCGTCAAAGGTCTGACGCATGGTCAAGGGTCCTTGGCGTCAAATTTCAATGAGAAAGGTGTACCTTCTGCGTTGTTTTCCGACGTGGGGGTCCGTCAGATAGACATTCATGTTAATCCCTCATCGTCAAATATAGACGAAAGGAAATAAATGTCCATCAAAGGTGATGCCGTCACGTTAGACTAATGATTTGTTTGAAATGACCTAAAAACAAAAATCGCAGACCATCAGAGCCATAGGCTACCTTAGGTTACTTTGATCTTGCATAATTTTATTCAGCTTTGGTGTAGGTAACGTAAGGTAAAATAATAATAATAATAATAATAATAATAATAACAATAATCTCTAACTAAACTAACACGCGCATATTTCTGTATTGCGACCATTAGCCTACAGTTGTAACAGCGCGTAACAGTCGTTTTACTCCCCGTATGCGCTCATTATAATAGGCTCTGCTCCTGCCTAGATTCGAACTCAAACTGCCTGAAAGTTGCAGACCTGTTCTGGAAATAGGCGCATTAACCCACTCAACTGTCAGACAACGCTATCTGCTTCGAGTAGGACTGAGGAGTGTACTGTACTGTACTGTGTACTGAGGACTGTACAGTCCTACCTAATAGGCCTACTCGAAGCAGATAGCGTCGAGTGGGTTAATGCACGTATTTCCAGAACAGGTCTGCAACTTTCAGGCAGTTTGAGTTCGAATCTAGGCAGGAGCAGAGCCCAAGGATTAAAGTTCTCCGTCGTACGACGGATTTCCGTCAATTTTATTTTAGAAATGTCATATTTGAGATCGATGCAGATCCGATGAGAAAAAAAATAGGGGGGGGGGGGGGCTATCACCTTTTCTTTTCCTTTTTTTAAGGCAACTACAAATATTAGGTCCGATGAATGAATGTGTGTGATGGTAAATGTTTAAAGACCTAATAGTGTTCTTGAGAACTTTCTGTGTCTCAATCAGTGACCGCTCAAGAAGATACGCCAGCCATGAGTTTCGCTTTGTTTATGTTGTAGCTACACGCTTGTCTCATTGGCCTGGGGCGTTTGCTTAAAAAAAAAGAACACGTCTGGAGGACTAACGGTGTAAAAGTTGGACACAATCGAGACAACTGATGAGGTTGCCCAATCCGTTTAACTTTTTTGGTTATGATATTGTGAGCTCTATCATGTGCGAATTCGGAGAAGCGTAGGCTGTGTTCTTTCCGTGCATCAATGTAGACAATTTCTTACTATCGCGAACTCTTGTCAGGGGAGGTCATTCATTTTGGGTGTCACCTATGACTTGAACAGATAGCCTGCTATGCCACCCGATGTACTATTATTGTTACAGTTTTTAATCAATGCAACTAACATTATGTAGCGACGCAATATAAAACGTAGCCTATGCAATTTATTATCCCTATGCAATTTATTATCCTGTTATGACATGTACAACAATGTTTTTCACAATTTGCGACGGAAGGTTTTGACTGAGCGTGTTCACATAAACTAATAATAATATTGTCATCATCGCAAACTGTTAAGTAAGGGGGTCAGTCGTGTTTGTGACGCACATACAGCCTTGTAGCCTATTTTGCTTAGGCCTCACTTTTAACGACAGTAGGTTGTGAGTGTATGTTGACAAAAAATAACAATGCAATTAAAATAGTCAACTTAACACTTTGCTATTATTAATTTATAGCACAAAACCATAACCAGTAGGCCTACCAGAACCTCGCATATAGCGTCATGATTTGTGTGCGTCTATTTGGCAAGGCCACTAGCTGTCATGGATGCGTTGTTGCTAAAGGAAGGCATGGAGATGGGCGGCGGTTTTTGAAAGTGAAAGCCAATGTGGATACTTTACCACCAACTCAGTGGAAACAGTCACAAGTGACCCATCCACAGTTGCCCTTATACCAACCAGTTGTGGTTGGCACATGAAGGATGGAATGCTTGTCCCCCAGCTTTTAACCAAAGAACCTGTACAGGCCAGGTGCTTGGAGCTGACGATATGTGGATGCAAGGAAAGTGGAAGTCAGTGCAGTACCAGGCAATGTCAAAAAAGTGGAATATTTTGTAGTGGGGCATGTGGATGTGCCTGTGCAGCTCGGTGCAAGAATACTCAGGTACTCACATCATTATTATTGAGTTTTGCCACATTATATGCAACTATATAGCCTGACGAGCCAGACCCACATTAAAATAGGGTCTGGGTACTCACCATTCGCAGTACTCAGTCCGAGGGGCGGGATAATTGGTCTTTTAAATTCCCTCTGCACGCAATAGGACAGCGCTAGAACGCGTCCCATGCGTTTTTTTCCACCAGCGGAGCTAGTTGGCTAGTTCAAACTTTTGCCAACTTAAAAAAAGCTTAACTCGTGTTAAGCTGTTTGCCAACAGCAAGATCCATCTTCTAGCCCTGGCAGCAAATGTAATTTGCTGCCGCTAGGGTGCGTCTAGATTTCTAGGCTAGCAACTATATTGTTTCAGATTATTTGGCATGATATTGTTTTTCCTGTTTTGTAGATTAGATTTATATTATGCCCTTGGATGCATGCATGCATGTTTTGTATTGGGAAGGTATTCATTATCAAAACAGTAAACTCTTCTTTTGTGTCCCTGACCAGGACTCAGACTGAGCACATGGACATGGTCCCTGGGTGCCTTCTGTTGGCTGCCTACCTGAGAGTCACTGCTTAGATGGGGAAAAACATACCTTTGCCATACGACTATTATAGTTATTACTACTAACTAGTTACTTACCCCTAACCCTAAAGAAGTGAGAGAGCAGTAATGTTAGGATGGAATTAATAACTATAGTGATATGTTAATTAAATATAATTTGTGTTACAACCTGGTACATTAATTAAGTAAAATAGCACCATAGACCACCATCTACAGTTCTACATTTCCGCCTTGACATTAAAGAATTATAACTTGTGCAGTATTGCACTGTCTCTCCATACAAGCTTTAAACTTGGCTTGACTCATTCCCATAGATAGGGGTACTGATTGATAGAGGTTTTGGGATACATTGTTATGTTTCCAAGCTGATATTCACTTTGAAAACTGGTTCTCTTTAGGCGAAGATTGTTTTTTTCATGTTCTAGTTCTGTTATCTCTTACAATGTACAATAAATGTCAATTCTGACACTTCTGCAGACAGCCCATGAGTGTTAGCTTTCATTTGATACCTTTTTTTATGTATATGGTCCTTGTGGTTGTGGAGATATTCAACATTTATTGCTGGCATGTCGTGTTGAGCAGGAAACCAAAAAATTGGCCTGAAATTGCTTGTACAAGTCACACAAAAAAAAATTCAGCTTGACAACCACCCTAATATCTTACCTATGGGTGTCTTCTACCTAAAAAAATAGGGTGACAGCTTGTACCAAAACATGTCCGCAAAAGTCTTAACGGAAGCCCTTTTCAGAATTGGCCCCCTGACTAATTTGGCCAAGAGGGAGCATGTACAGATTAAAGGTCTCATTCACCGAGAAACCGTTTAATACTTGTTCCTTTCAAAATACTCTAGCTCACTTCAAGTTACATATGCATGCTGCACATGAAAATGATCTTCTACCACCATTGCCCGCATTAGCCAATGAAAGAAAATACACGGCAAAACAAGCGAATCAGAAAGAGCCCTTCCCTGTGACGCCGCAGGGAAAACAATTATTTATGGCCTCGCCCACCTTGGCTTGTGACCGCCCACAGGAAGACAGGAAGATTTTGCGGCCAGAAGATTGTCTCTCTGGAGCTAGTAGGAGCTAACAGCAAGTTGCTAACATGGCGGAACAAATTCGTGCCTGTGTTATTTGTGGCAATAACACATCAATGTTGCATGTCTTGCCTTAGAAAAAAGAGTTGAGGAAGAAATGGTTGGAATTTATCGTTGGAACACCATCACCGAAGTATAGTGCAACATTAGTTCTGTGTTCCAATAATTTCGACCACACTCACTGCCTGCCTACAGTTAGAAAGTGGTTTTGCATCGATGTTCTGAAAACCTGGATCTGTACCGTCACGACGATCGACCACCAGCTCACAGGCTATAAGTACAAACAAACTTTTCCACCTGACCTAACGACTGTTACAAAATGGCATGTTCATATTCTTCATGTTAGCATGCATGAAAAGGGCACAAGCTAGGCTTAGGCTAGCCTGTATTACAGGAAGCTACACCAGGCACGTAACTGAAGTGTTCTGTTCGCGACGTGTAAAATCAGAGAATGTCTAATAGGAATGTCTAATAGTAAAATCCATTAGAGAAATGGTCTATTTTTTTGAACATAGCCTGCAGGCCACTAACCTGAGCTACTTCCATTGATTAGGCCTATTGGACGCTAATTGTTGCAGAAGACGCAACGCGAACGGAATGCTTCAGTTACGTGTACTACGTCAGTACTACACTCATAAGAAACACATGACCACACTACCCAGAGATTTAGCTTGTTGAACCTATAATCTTCTAACCTAAGCTTTAAACCACAAATAACTAGATGTACCGCAGAGCAGTACAAAATATGACCGCCGCCCAGTCCAGCACATTTTTTCCACAAAAATAAGTCACGCTGAAAGGCATATATGATTCTAACTGTCTCACTGAATAGCATTATGCACACTCAATTCTCACTGGTATCTACTAGACAACAAGTATCAAAACATGATTAGTTCATAGATTTCACATGTAAAATACATTTTATACAACCCCACCCCCATTTTGCCTGTTCAGAATTCTGAGAAATTCTTGAATTGTGTGCATGTGTGCGTGTACATGTTTATGTTTGTGTGTGTGTGTGTGCGTGCATGTGCTTGTGTGTGTGCCTGCGTATGTGCCTGTGTCTGTGCATGCATGCGTACATATGTCTACCGAGTATGTGTCATACGTATGATTACTGTGAATGTATGTGTGTGTGTGTGTATCTGTTTACGCACATGTGGGTTAACATGACCCCTGAAGGCAAACATACGCAAAAAATTGGTCATCCTAGGCCCTACGGTTCTCAAGATATTCACAGAAAACTCTGTTGGTGTACGGTCACTAAATGTACACATAAATTATTGTATTGTATGGCCCCCCATGAACGAAAGTTCATGAAACTTGGCATGCATTCGGAGGCCACCTAGGAGGCCACCTAGTTAAAAATGTACAAACATACAAACATACAACATACAAAAAAAGGTGGACCTCCTAGGCCCTACGGTTCTCGAGATATTCACAGAAAACTGTCTCCGGCCACCTACAGGCCAGTTGGTGTACAGTAACATAAATTCATTTATTGTGGCCCCCCATGAACGGAATTCCACAAAACTTGGCATGCAGAGGGTGTCATAATGATCCTACACTTCCGTGCAGTTTTGACCATGTTAGGTTACAGATACCTGCGATTACAACACCTCATTTTTACTTTTTTGTGTTTAACTAGGTGGCGCTATACATGAAATGAGTGGATATGGAATGGGTTGACATGGCCCCTTCAACATACAAAAAAAAGGTGGTCCTCCTAAACCTTACGGTTCTCGAGATATTCACAGAAAACTGTGTCTGCCCTACCCTCCTTTCGGGGGTCCAGTCCAGCGGGGGGGCTACAGATCAAAACGAAAAACGATGGTTCCATGCTATCCATGTGGGGTTGCCCACCGAGTTTCGTGTACCCCGGTCTTTCAGTGTCCCGGGAATCCTTGACAGAAATTTGGCCATGCGAAAAAGGAAAAAAAAAAATCTGACTAAACCTATATGACCGCCGCTTCGCTGCGCGGTGGTCATAATAATATTGGCAACAATATCTTATACTCAACTAAGTACGGGTATTGTTCTAGTCTAAACAGGAAAAATATAATACCCAGTTGCTATCAGTAGAGCTCAGGTATTTACACTTCAGTCTAATTTATGTCTTCTTGCCATTACTACATTGGCCTTTGTAGGCCTACTGTACAATGATGTTTTGTTTGATTACTTGCTGTTTACTTAGTGTTGTGTATGTCTTCCAGAGCACATCCTCATGTCGGGCTACACAGCTTTCTAGCCTACATTAGGTCATCACGTTAGAAGCAAAGGTTTGTGATCTAATTTTTATTGTTGTGCTAGTTAGTTTCTAGAAGTCTTTTGGACATGGACCTGATGAAACCCATGAATTGCATAACAGATAGAACTGATATTACTGAATGTCTTCTTGTGGGTGTGCTACTTAGTACATCATACACCTTACCACAGTCACTAAAATAGTTTTGTTTCCATTGTGCCAGTACAGTTTTGTGTGAGAGTGAATGTCCTGTGTACTATTAGTATCTTGTAACTTGACAGTAATACACATTTATTTACTTTAGGTACCCAAACAGAATACTTCATGAAAAGTATGATACAAGCACTTCGGATACACCATGGGCATGGGGGCCTGCTACCTCTACTCCCATCAAGCCTGTTCATCCAAGGCCAGCTAGAAGACCTCGGGTTGATCAAGAGGAGGAGGAGGAGGATGAAAGTGACATCTCCACAATAACACCTGATGGCCCAGCGCAATCAATGAGCAATTATTACAGCCAACAAATGTGTTTTGTGTGTTGTCCCTTCGGATCCCCAGGACAACACAAGCCGAAACAACAACTCAGACCCTTTTCCCTAAATAATCCTAGCACCATCTTACAAAGGATCTGTAGGCCAGATGTCTTGTTTTGTGTTTGCATTATTTTAATAGACTGCAATATTACTATTTGTCAGTGTTTCTCAAACTTTTTCAGACCAAGGACCACTTAAACAATAATTAAACAATCAGAGGCGAGGTCATTAACATGTCATGAATATTCATGACTAAGAGGTAAATCCTGTCGTTCCTCACCTCCCACCTTCCCCACCAAACTAGAACAGCATGAAATAGATGCAGGAGAGCATTTTTTTCACCAAAACCGGCTCACAGGGCATTCATTAATACTAGAGACCACGGCAAAATTAATGAAAAAACGATGAAATGAGACCTTTAATCTTGTTTGCTTCTATGGCTTAGATATTTATAACCCACAATCTAAAAAAAACTTGAGCATAATTCAACATAATTGATGGGTCAAATAAACCCAAACAAAGAGGTTAATGTAAACCATTATTGGGTCAAAAGGACACGTGCATTTTCTGGTTTACTGTAACCCAACATCCCTGTTGGAATAACCCAATATCTGGGTTGATTAGGCTACCCAGAAGTTGGGTTAAATTACCAAACCATCTTGCTAGGTCATTCTAACCCAACATGTTTGCTGTCCCATAGTGACTCAGCACCTGGGTTAGAAACAACCTAATTTGGGTCATTTTCAACCTAGTAGTTTTTAGAGTGCAGGCATGCACGCACACAGGCACGCACATACAAGCATACACAAAAGTTGCAAGAGTAGGGGATGGAGTAGGAGATGGAGACAAATTTGATTAATTTTCACAGAGATGATGTATAGGACTGAGCGGCGGTCATATTTTTGTACCGCTATGTGGTACATCTAGTTTCTACAGTGGCGCATTGCATTCACATCACAAAAAAAAAAAAAAAAGGTTCTCATAATTACGAGATAATATGTGATAATTATGAGATACTATCTCATAATTACGAGATAATTATCTCGTAATTAGGAGATAGCCTAATTATGATTTATGACACATTTCTAATTCTGCCCCCACTTGTGTGTGGCAGTCTAGCTATTAGAGAAGATAGACAACAGCTTCCCAAGAGAAAGTCTGAAGCTAAAGTTCCTTTCAAACCTTTACTTAGGATTCACTGTTAAACTAAGCAGACCTACAGAGTACATCTCAGTTATTTCCTTCGATGTTTTGTTTAAGAGCAATCATGTAGACTAGCTCAAGTTACAGAATAGAAACTAATGTGTTAGCTTAGGCTAATGTATATGAGAAATCCCATAGAGATGCTAACGGTTAGCATAATCAATAAAAGTAGATATTTGGAGCCAACTTCAGTCCATTTACGAAAGGGTTACATAAGAAGAGTTCTTTGTTTACAACTGACTATTTTCTCTCAATATAATAGGTGTAGGAAAAATGTGACTGTTTAACTCATCAATGCCACTTGAACAAGTAGCCTAGCTGAACAAAATAAACAATAGGCGTGCGTGTGACAACGTGGATGGAGGTAGCCCTATGCATAGTAGTACCTCCACCTACTGGTTAGGACTGTCAACGTGCAAAATTGTATTGCCTTTGGGCAAAGGGTAGCCTATCGAAGCTTCTATGCTCTTTGCTTTGGGGTTGTTGGCGATTTGACAGGCTTATTTTTCATGCCACTTAAAGACATGTTGATCTCTCAAAGTACGAAAGTCATTCAAAGCAGGAAATCAGTAGGAAATATGTGCTTGCTTTTATTGAAAGGCTGTTTAGATCCTCAGCACGGATCCTATCCTAATCTCATAATTACGAGATAATTATCTCGTAATTATGAGATAATATGTCATAATTATGAGATACTATCTCGTAATTATGAGATAACTATCTCGTAATTATGAGATAATTATCTCATAATTATGAGAGAACCTGATTTTTTTTGTGATGTGAATGCAATGCGCCACCGTAAGTTTCTCTTGCAATTTCAGTGAACACCTTATCTCTGTAATTTCCTTATAAATACATATAGGCATAAATTAAAATAAAGATGTATATAACAAGGTTTCATAAAATATTCATCTTTCAAGAGGTTGCTTTGATTAAGGATATCATATAAATCATATTTAGGACATTACTAATGTGTTGTTGGTAAAGAAGTATGAAATTGTCTGAAATAAAAAGTAAATTCCTTTATTTGTAGATTAAACATTTTACACATAGTTAATCAATGTGAAGACTTCCATTTTCCTTCTAATTAATGTTGAATCCTCTAACTGTGACTGATTTTTCTAGCAAATATGTGCAAGATTTTCAGCCTTAAATGTTTAGTCTGTAGGCCATAGATAATTGGATTTAAATGGGCTGGTATAACATGAAAAAGAATAATAATGAGCTTTCTTAAAAGTCTGTGCTCTGGAAACCGATGCATGATTATAGCAATGTATCCTGTCAGCAACATTATCAGATACACAACTAAATGACTTGCACATGTTTGGATTGCTTTGCTATTGAGTTCTGCATTTTTCTTAGTCATGCATACAACAGCAATTCTAATGTAAGTGACAGCGACAGTACCCATTGAAGAGGATAATAGCACCACAGTGTAAAAGAGTCCATAGATATTATTGGCAGACACATCTTCACAAGATAACTTAAACAAGGATGCATTGTCACAATAGAAATTTGAAATATGTGATTTACAGCGAGACAACCTGAGACTGAGGCCCACTAATACACCAACTAATACAAGTGCTGCAGCCCAGGCAGACACAGACAAGGTCACAACTGCTTTTGTTGTCATTATTGCACTGTATCGCAATGGATTACATATAGCGACATATCTATCAATGGCCATTATGATTAGTATGGTGTGTGAAGCAGAGCCATATGTGTGACTGAAAAATACCTGTGTTACACAGGCATTATAAGAAATTAATCTGTCTTTAGAAATCGTGTCATACAGTAGACGAGGCAGTATGATTGTATTACCAAGGATATCATTCACTGACAAATTGCAAAATAGCAAGTACATGGGTTGGTGTAAGCTTTTCTCTCTAATGATGATAACAAGAACACCAAAATTGGTTATCAGCAGTGCAATATAAACAAAGAGCAGTGTGAAAAATACAGCATCTGCAAATGATTCAGGGTGTCCTAATTCTTCCAGCACAACATTGTCACCGACAGAGGAACTATTGTCCATCCTTGCTCTCTGCATACCTGACACAGAATCCAGACATTATTATGTTATTTAGTGCATCTTGTAAAATCATGTTTTGAATAGCATTGGGAACGGGACATTCATGCATATAACCTACCTTTTGTAACGATCCCGAATTTTTCAAAACTCCTGTACATCAGAAGTACTTATATTGTATAAAATCTTTGACAGCCAATGAAAATGTATCCTCTGAGAGAGTGCAAGCAGGAGTCAGCACAAACCAGTAACTGGCCATTTTTCATGACGTTAATGTGAGAACCAATGAGGCCACTTCAGTTCATTCACGTCATTTGAACTGTACACTGAAAAAAAAAAATACCCATATGATTTACTTAACTGGCATCAGTTGCACATGAATTGTTAAAGCAATGCAAAATTTCTCTTTCGGTTTACATTTATGATTCATGCCCTGATGACACTTACCAACCAGTGTTGTGTGTAACGCGTTACAAAGTAACGAGTTACAGTAACATAACTACTTTTTCGAGTAAAAAGTAGTGTAACGCGTTACTACTGAAAATTTGGTAACGTAACGTAGTTCCTTTTTAATATCGGCGCAACGTTACTTTTCCCAAAGACAGATTTGACAGCGACGCTGCTTTCTTAGTTGCGCGCTTGCGCAATAGGCACGAGCTCCACACAGCAGCCTACGTGACAGAGGCTGGTAGCATGAAGTGCAATTATAGCTCCACACGGTACGTGACAGAGGCTGGTGACAATGAAGAGCAGTCATAGCAAGCGAGACGCAGCCAACGCTAATTTCTGAGGGATGGAGGTAGCCTATTCACATTACTTTGAACTCGTTGAAACTAAGGGGAAGAATGTGAGTGTTAGTTGTAGCCTAGCCTACACTGTCCTCTGATTTTGTCTACTGCCGTTAACTCAACTGCCAGCCTATTGAGACGATTTGCACTAGCTTTGCACCAAATTTCGGAGGATCGCCTGTTTAATGAAAGAGTATAAGGCTATAAAATAAGCCCTCATATATTTTGTGTTCACCTACAGTATATGCCCAATATGTAGCAAGGCTATGTTATTTGATATTGTTTCATAGGGCTTTAGTGGTGGTGTTGAAGCCTATAAGCCAAATTTCATAGGGCTTTAGTGGTGGTGTTGAAGCCTATAAGCCCAATGTTTTCTTGTCAAGTGCTCTGTGGCATTTTTTATAATAAAGAGCACAAAAGAAATACCTGTTATGTCCTCCATAGTAGAACTTTATGTAGGCCTACACATTGAGAAACATATATTGGGTTCTGCCCAAAGTCGAGCAACGTAAAAGTAACGAGTAACATAAAAAGTTACTTTCCATAGAGGGTAACTAAGTAAAGTAACGGGTTACTTTTTTGAGAAGTAATGAGTAATGAGCAAACACTACTTTTTAAAAGTAACTTCCCCAACACTGGTCCCTATAGAGCCAGAACTTTGCAGTGGATGTTGGATTGGTTTCCTTGTACAGGCGCTCCATGCGGAGCAGGTTCACATCAGGGCTCAGGTACTCCCTCTCCACATCTCCCTTTTCAAAGATAAGTACCTTTAAGTAAATATTAGTGCTGTCAAACGATTAAAATGTTTAATCGCAATTAATCGCTAAAATTCTATAGTTAATCACGATTAATCACATATTTTATCATATGGTTAAAAATCAATTATTTTGCATTTCGGAACTTTCCAGGAGTCCATATTAAAGGAACACGCCACCAAATGTCAGTAGTAATATATGTTCTTACCTTAACTTTCACGAGTTGAGTCATACCTCTCCCGTGTCGGTACGTGCACTCAAACGCTCTGGTGCACGGCTGGACTGTGTTAGCATGTTGCTATGCTAGCGGGCTTTGCCGTAACCAGCCGTAGAAGTAATCAAAAACATCCACGTTTTCCCGACTTAAATACAGTTGCACGAGTAGTTGGATCAGTCTTTCTAGAACAGGCAAGGGCTTTCTAGCCTCACGTCAGCAGCGCTACATCACCCATATAGCCTACATTAAAACAACCAGCGGATGGTGGGCGGGTGCGGTTTTGAAAATTGGTCAAAAAACTTTGGTGCTGATGGATGATAAGTTTTGCTATGCAGTTATGGTTGAAATAATAGCCCATCAGCGCATCTCTAGTGTGTGTGCCTCTCTCTCGCTCAGAGGGGAAGGGAGAGGCTGAGGGTCGATCCAGCATGGATTCTAAACTCTGTGGTGGATAGGATCTACAATTAGGTGTTAGCAATACTACTAGGCTAGGTCGAAGTACTCCCAAGTGCTATTGCGCCACACATTGTAGTTCTCCTGTTTATTCGCTTGGAAAATCGCCACTTTTCATGTTGCGCGGCCGTAGACATTTCTATCAACTACTCGTGCAACTGTATTTAAGTCGGGAAAACGTGGATGTTTTTGATTACTACTGACATTGGGTGGCGTGTTCCTTTAACAATAAAGCAATTATTGTGTATCTTGATTGGGATTCAAATGAAAGCAAAGCAAGTTACTTTATTATTAACTGAACTTTAAGACGTAGGTCTATTTGATTATTTCAAATCAAATTTCAAAAGATGTGCAGCAGACCTGAGACAACACAATATTCTTCAGAAATGTAGTTGATATAAACTGAAATAAATGCTACCGCAGAAGTGCACAAAATGTAGGCCTATACACATTATAAAGGGCATAACAAACAGAAAATATTATATTCATACTATATTCATTGTCTTTGAGTTCAGTTGAAAATAAGGAAGTTTTCAACATGAGTGCATTGCCATTTTATAGGCCTACAGTCTATGGTGCACTGTCACTTGCCACACACATCAGCGCCGAAGTTTTTAAAGGGACACCAGGCAAGGTTTTCGTGTTAATTACTCATCTTCGTAAGTCGGTATATGGTTAAATGACTCATTACAGGGCGAATAAAGACTCTCTCGCCCCCCCCTACTGCCTGTAGGAAGAATATCCCGCTTGCAAGTTCAGTGTATCGTACCCGGCGGCCGAAGCAGTTTCAGTTTCCATCCTGCATCCACAGCACAGAGGGAGGCTAACGAAACGCGATTGTTGCAAACGTGTGTATAATGGCAGAGCCGGCGAAGAAGCAGCGAAAACCCTTGACGGAAGATGCAAAGAAAAAAAAAAGAGCTTCAGACCGAGCGAGGGGGAGTTTCGTAGAGAAAAAGCATCAGGCTTGCCTGGTGTCCCTTTAACAGGCACTGGATTAACACTGGATGAACAATGGATTTTATGGAGCAGCGACCAAATATAACTGAATCGTGATTTACATTGTATTGAAAAGAACCACTATGCCACTTGCTTACTTAGGTCAAACAGAACTACCTCAGCCACTTATTGGCCTGACTTTGCACTATTATATTGACTGTCTATGCACAATTTCAACCCAATTTTGCTGCTCTTATTTCTTCATTGTATGTGCTTTCTTATTTACTCATTTATTGTTTACTTGAATGTTATGTTTGTCTGTGGAATTGGTAAAATATGTTTTGTCTTCACCGTGGGATAGTGAGAAACTTAATTTTGATCTCTTTGTATGTCTGGGCATGTGAAGAACTTGACAATAAAGCAGACTTTGACTTTTTGACTTTGGTTCGGTTGGCATGGGAAGCTCAGGATATGTTCTCTTATCCCCTCTCTCACTGCAGGATGAATGCTATGAGGCCTAAAAAAACACAACTCATGAACAAGTGAAATATAATAAACTAACTATGATGGTCTGTTTTGCACAATTGCATAGTTTCTGTGACAATAAATGCATAATTCTAACATAGTTTGCTTTAATGGTCGCTGGCTGCTCTAATCGCTAATCGTGTGCATGCACCATTAGACCAGGGAATGTTGTGGGACAACTGATGCTGACATTGATGCAGCTTTAAAAACTAACAGGACGAGAACATGAGGTCTTTTAAGATTAACACTTAAAGGAATTATCCGGAGTAAAATGCACTTTAGATCGATTTACGGATGATTGGGGGTACATACGTTGAGTTGACATCAAAATGATGTCATTCGGATGTGTTTTGGGAAAGTCCATAGGAGTCTTATTGCTGAGTGTGTTGTAACACGCTCTGGAAATTCACAATTTTGTCGCCGTTTAAAAAAAAAAAAAAAAAAACATAGTCCAGTATTTCTTTCGAAATTGAAATGAAGTTGTATGGACTGGACAAATGTTTTTTTTTTTTTTTAAACGGCGACGAAATTGTGAATTTCCAGAGCGTGTTACACAGCAATAAGACTCCTACGGACTTTCCCCTGAAGGTGGCGGCAAAGATGGCGGCAAAGATGGCAACATTTCCGGAAAGGTACTGGCTTGACGAAATTCATTCTGGACTCTCTATTCGACCACATAAAGACCTCGGGATACTTCGGTTTGGCTTTAGGGACCCTCTACTCACTACCACGTAAGTGTTATGTTGTTTGGAACTGTAGAAGAGGTATAAAAATAGAGTTTTGTAGCGGCGCAATTGTAAAGCCCCGCTCACTTCCAGGCTACGAGTTGTGACTGAACGGTACAATCAAACTTTCTCAAAACACATCCGAATGACATAATTTTGATGTCAACTCAACGTATGTACCCCCAATCATCCGTAAATCGATCTAAAGTGCATTTTACTCCGGATAATTCCTTTAAGAATAGGCTTGGATAATGACTTACCTGTTCCTATGTTTTCCTCTTAAGTCCTCTAATGGAGACCTGACTTCAGTTACCTGTTCTGTTCCCTCAGACTGACTACCTAACTTTTCTTGAATAACCTTTTCAAAGATAAGTACCTTTATATGCTATGGACAATGTATCTAATTAAAATCATGCATGTAATAAAAAGTTAACAGACAGAAAACACTAGGCTATATAAAACTTGCCTGTAGGCGACTGTTGGGTCAGTTGAAAGACTGGCATAAATGTGGGCTTACAAACAGCAAGTCTTTGGCCTCCTTGTTGCACATGGTACTTGAAGGTGTACTTCCTCTTAGGAACCTCAGTGTCAGGCCCACGTGGTCGTCTGCGACTCACCTTTTGCTAGAAGTAAAAAGACATTTACCATAGCGTAGCAGGCTAGCCGTCGTGTAAAGCTGTCAAGTTAAGATCATTAAGTACATTAGTAGGCTTTGGTTGAGAGAATGAATAAGCCATGTGTGTGCCTTTTAAGGCACCAAAGCGCTGTGGTCTGTAAAGCACTGTAAAGCACAAAACATTTACAGTGATCAGGCACATGTGCAGTCTCAGTGAATTGAAGGCATATAGTAGCATAGGCCTACAGTAATCCAGTGGTTCTCAAAGTGTGGGGCGGGCCCCACTAGTGGAGAATAGAGACATGACGGGTGGGGCGTGATGAACAGGAGGAAATTTGCTTTATTTTTAATAGTGCCTTTCTTCTTTGACTAGGAAGATCATAGATTCAAAACAAAATAGCCACACACAAACATAGTAGTCATAAACAGACCGACATATGAATTAAAACATCATCAGATCACGCGGACCGAGACGGGAAATGTAACGTGGAACCAAAATAATATTTTAACATTACCATTTTATTGGGTTGAAGGGGTCAGGTGGGGCTTGACAATTCCCCACCTCTAAAGTGGGGAATGACAGAAAAAGTTTGAGAACCACTGCAGTAATCTAACCATGTAATCTAAACATGTAGTGACAAATTGCAAGGGTAGATAAATTGCCTGCATTAACATTATAGCCTAACCTACACCTAAAGACGTAGGCTATATCAATTCACTGGTTATTTCATGGGCCTACATTGGATTGCATTGCATACTGTTGACATGATATGCTTAAGTTAGCCTACCTGCTCCAAATCAGAAAGAAGAGACAGCCTAAAACTCTGTGAAGAACTGGAGTTTTCCTTGGTTTGTTAGGCTTGAGCACCTTGTATGGAGTAAAACTTGTGTCACCTTAAACCGAATTTGAATATGAATTTGAATATGAATTTGAGCAATTGTATTGGAAAAACGAATTTGAATAGTATATATTGAAACTGAATTCATTAGATTGGAACTGAATCTCAGTCAACTTGAAATTGAATATAATATTTTGAAATTGAACTAATTTGCTCTGATACATAAATTATCCTGACTGAAAATTTCGCTCTTGGAACTTTCACATTCAGTTCTCAAAATTCAGTTTCAAAACGTGAAATTCAATTTCAGTCTACCGAGACAAAACAGCTGGTAGCTAAGGAAGAGCAATCGAGTGCAGAGCTATTGTGATCGCGTGACAAGTGCCGAGCGCGAAGCAAAGAGCATAGCACCCTCTTAGCAAGCTGTCTCCTGAACCTCCTTACAGTGTCGAACAGAGAAAGAAGAGATGGAAGCGACTGGCACATCAGAAAACGTCCAAGTAAGTTGATATCATATGCCATGTCTGTTAACGTTACTTTATATAATGTACATTATATGCTAGCGCTGGCTGGCTAGCCAGCATAGTTTCATCGACTAAGTTAAAGTTTTTTCCATAGTTCAGAACCAGTTAGACTACTATAACGTTAACTCTTTGATAGAACAATATGATTGGCCATTGTCATATCATTGTGCCTTTTAGGCCTGTAAGAACACGTTACAATCTCAGGTTAAACAGTATCATTCATGGAAAACTGGATATGTCCCCCTAGTTAAGCTTTTTTCATCGTTGTGTTGTCTGTTAGCTAATGCTACATGGGGCAATTTTTTCGTGCCGTGATGTTGCCAGACAACTGGATTGCGATAACTTTGTTAGCAAATGGTAGCTAGCTAGCTTCTAAGAGTTTCAAACTGAATATGTTCTATATCGATAATATGATCAAGACTCAAGAGACCCTAGTTTAACAGTATTTCTACAGGCTGATTTATGCTTCTTCATCGACTCCATGCAGATTTTGTAAAAGTTATTGAGAAATAGACACAGTATATTACAATAACCTAATTATTATACTTTAACTGTGTGTTGTCTTGATACTTCTGTTTCAGTAATGTGTGTGTAGATTGCAAATAATGTGTTGTATGACGATAGAAATGTCCTTGGTTCTTAATTAACTCATTGTATTGACCAAGTCGTGTGTGTGCAGAGAAGGTGTAATGATATTTATTATGATGTATACGATCCAAGGTATGCATGTGTGTGTGAGAAACAACTGATTGTCTCTTAGGTGCACAGACTTGTGTATCCTGATTGCCTGATGCTTATGAGACCTCTTTGCGCAGAGATGAATAAACAATTAACGAGAAAGACTCACAGTAGACCTTTAAGCTAAACACTGATTGTTTGTTGGTTTTATTTTCATAGGTTGAGAGGCCTCAATGAACAGTGGACAGTGAGATAGACTGAGGACAATGGACTGGCACCGATCAGACATGGACACCGAAGCTTGATTTCTCTTAATAAATATCTTTGCAAGATGCAACACATATTGTAAAACACTTTACACACTAATAAACATGTCCACTGTTGTTTTCTCTGGAATTGATGTTTGCCAATTCACCATCACCAATTGTTTGCCATTGGTGGTGATGGATTTCCAAATGTATGGGCAATCTAAATTTTAGTTTATGTGTGTAATCAGCTGATATTAGATATGATGCAATTGCAAAATCATGTAGGTTTATCCTTTGCAACATAAGGAAGAACAGACCTTATCTGACACAGGATTCCACACAACTTCTTGTTCAGGCCATGGTCATCTCCAAGCTGGACTATTGTAATTTACTATTAGCTGGTTTACCTGCTTGTGTAGTAAGATTGTTACAGCTGATTCAGAATGCTGCCGCACGCCTGGTCTTTAATCAGCCAAAGACATATGTAACTCCTCTCCTAGTTACTCTCCATTGGCTCCCTATTAGGCAGAATTAAATTTAAATCTCTCACTTTGGCCTATAGGACACTGACCGGATCTGCTCCTTGTTATTTTAATTCAATGATCAAGACGTACATCCTCAACTGCCCACTGCGTTCTTCTGAAGAGTGTCTGTTGTGTCGACCAGACATAGGTCAAATTCAAGACTTTTCCTCAGTGGTTCCATGTTGGTGGAATGAGTTGCCCAGTGCTCTCTGTTCCTGTGATAGTTTTGGGTCTTTTAACAGGGGTCTAAAGACGTATCTGTTCAACATGCACTTGAATTAACACTTATGGTTTGTATAGTATTGTTTCATTTTCATTAGGCTGTTGATTAATTTGACATTGTTGTTTATTATTGATATTCTCCATAATGTAGTCTTACCATGCTATTGTTATTTTTATTATATTATTGACTGAATGTACATTATTGTTTATTATTACTATTTTCCCTTTTTTCTCATTGTTTATGTCATTAGGTTATTGATTGAATTGACATGGTTGTTTATTATTGCTATTCTCTTTATTATAGTCTGACCAACATCTTCATTTGTTCCCTGTTCAATTTTAAGTATTATATTGTTTTGTATTTATGTTGCTTTGGACAAAATCGTAACCATAACCATATGTAATTGGAAGCAAATAAAGGTAGCCTACACATCATAGTATTACAAGAGTGGCTTTAAACGTAAGAAAACGGTAATGATTTGTCCTTTTTTGTTCATTCAAACATGTAGATTTTTATTCACATAATTACTAGGTTGTTGCCTTTTCTATCCAGTAGGTGGCCGTCCAGGATAAGAAATAGAGCAGTAGTTGAGTAGGAAAAACGAAAACGAGAGAAAGTTATGCCCATGACATTTTAAAGAATGACAGGCTAGAAGTTTGCAATTGGTAGACAGTACATTGATGTTTGATGGCTAGCTGAGTAGTTCTGTATGGACTGACAGGCTGGAAGTTTGAAATGTAATACTGTAAAAAATGTTTTAGCCTATTTAAAATTACAAAAACGGTAGGTAAGACCATACATCGATGTTTGATGGCTAGCTGGGTAGTTCTGTACTTCAAGGATTGACAGGCTAGAAGTTTTAGATGTAATACTGCAAAAACATTTTTATTTGTTTAAAATTACAAAAACGGTAGGTAAGTAGGCCTAGGCTACATCGATGTTTGATGGCTGGGTAGCCTAGTTCTGTATTTCAAGGATTGACAAGCTAGAAGTTTGAAATAATACTGCAACAAATGTTTTATTTGTTTAAAATTACATAAACGGTAAGTGAGATAGTAGGCCTACAATCGTAATGTGTTTTATGAATCGTGTGTGCAGATCTAATAACCGTGCAAACCAAGTGCCCACACTATGCTCTGCTTCGCGCTCGGCACTAGTCACGCGATCACAATAGCTCTGCACTCGATTGCTTTTCCTGAGCTACCAGCTGTTTTTGTCTCGGTAGACTGAAATTGAATTTCACGTTTTGAAACTGAATTTTGAGAACTGAATGTGAAAGTTCCAAGAGCGAAATTTTCAGTCAGGATAATTTATGTATCAGAGCAAATGAGTTCAATTTCAAAATATTATATTCAATTTCAAGTTGCCTGAGATTCAGTTACAATCTAATGAATTCAGTTTCAACATATACTATTCAAATTCGTTTTTCCAATACAATTGTTCAAATTCAGCAATTCAAATGCAAATACAACATATTCAAATTCGGTTTAAGGTGGCACAAGTTTTACTCCATAACCTTGCCCGTTCCGCATCAACATCCGTACACGAAAACGCTCTTCCGGACACATAAAATCGTCAGAGTGACCCTTAATAGATAAGACCAATGGACTTTTGATGTGTCATTTACTGGGGAAGGGTGTTATCTTCATTTCTTAGCTTTGATTGGTTTATGTTTTGCCTTTGAAAAGCTCGTAGATGACGATTTCCTTTCAGCGGTGCTGTGTATGGAACTATGTTACGTGTCACAGGATTCCGTACAGTCAATGTTGGGACCGTAACATGAAACCGTACAATGTTTCGACGGAGTGTAGGTAGCGTTTTATATACATTTATGTGAATTAACCTAACTTTTGCTGTTTGTTACTACACATGCTGTGTACATTATCTGTTGTTAGGCCGAAATAACTGATTTAGATGTTTATTTATTTTCAGTATAACCTTTTAAAGCGTCGTTGTTTGCTACGTACAGTATTTGACGGCGTGTAGCAGCTAGGTAGCTAATGTTTTTATTTGGTAAACTTACCTTCTGCTGTTTATTATTTGATAGGCTGTGTGTATTGTGAAAGCTTGTATCCTCCACCAAAAGTCCTTTATTTAGATCATTATTTAGCTTTACTTCGTAAAAATCAATGAAGTAAACCCATCAATGACGGTCACTGGATCAAACATGGTTTTAGGAAACAGTGTGTGCTACAAGAAAAGACTGATGCACTTTTGATAAATTCTTGAAAAATGAACATTTATTAAAACAACTGAACAAAGTAGACAACATAGAACAGATTACAAAAGAAACTATTTATATATTTACATATCGTGGCTCAAGGCACACTTTCTGCACATCCAGTCCTCCTCTGGTACCACATGAGCGACACACTCAATGTGGTACCAGAGGAGGCAGGTCTCGCACTGGACCCTCTCATCCACCTCGTTTACCGAGCCAGGCGGAGCTACCTGTTGGCATGCAGCACATTTGTCTGTCTGGCTGTTTGTCTGTCTGGCGTTTCTCTCTTCTCTCTCTTGCTCCCTCTGCCTCTCTCTCCCTTTGCGCCTTCTCCCTCTCTCTCTGCTCCTTCTCCCTCTCTCTCTCTGCTCTCTCGCTCTCTGCTTCCTTGCCTTCTCTTCCACCAGCACCGCTCTCCTCTCCTTCATTTCCTCCATCCTCTTTCTTTTCGCCTCCTGCTTCTCTCGTTCTTCTGTCTCCTTCTCTGCTAGTTGGGCCACAAACCTGTCGGTGGTGATGCAGCGTGCCCCCGCAGGTTCCTGCTGCCGCCTCCTCCTCCGGGCCGACGGCGGGACCAGTATGTGGGCCAGCCCCGCCGGGATTATCCCAGCCGCCACAAGAGGGTTTGGCGGCCGGCGACACGTGGGGCACTCCATGCAACCGGCCAAGATGGACACCGACGTGGGGTCGATGGTGGTGGTGGCAAGAGGGGCCGGGTGGAGGTCGGCGATGGTGGTGGCAGGAGGGGCCGGATGGAGCTGGGCCATGGCGGTGTTGGCGCCGGGGGGGCCGGATGGAGCTGGGCCATGGCGGTGTTGGTGCCAGGGGGGGCCGGATGGAGGGATGACGATCATCTGAAATGTAAGTAAGAGGAGATAAATTAGTAAATTATTGTTTGCATTGTTTCTATTGTATCTAAGCAGTGTCTTTTGTTTTGTATTGTTTGTAGTATTACCTGGTCACTGCCCTTCAACACATGAAGGTTCAGGGGGAACAAGCCGGTGAGAAGGAACCCCTCCTTGGCGTTGGGGGGGCCATCCAGGGCGTAACTGTTGCTGGGCAGGCAGCGGGCGTACATGACTAGAGGTGGTATACTAGTGCCTGCCGCACTGTGACAACAGTGAACAGAGATGTGCTCTCTCGTTGTAACTGTTTGTCTGTATACATGTTTCTGCCCCCTCTGGGCGTAGACCTTCTCCTTTCTGCTCTTTTGTTTGTCTCCAAACCCAGTCTCGTCACAATTGAAGACAAGATGAGGCCGCTCATGCCACCCAGCCCGGTCAAACATTGGCTCCAAGATGTTGAATAGTAGCTCCACCCGAGGCACTGTTACCCCGTAGACCCTCTGCCTGTCCAGGGAGTCGGGGGTCCTGGCAGACAACTCCGGGTGGTGCTCCCGGAACCAGCCCCACCACATCCTGCTCAGCCCCTGCTCAAAGTTCACCGTTGTCTGCCGCCCGGACGCCTTGACGATCGCTGTCCCCAGCAGTGTTGCCACGGCCCTGGTGATGGGGAAGCGGTGCCTGCCCATCCATATGATGTATTTCACCAAAGACTCCTCTTCCTCCAGGAGGGCACGGCTGGGGTGGGGCTGATAAGTGTACCGGCCTCTGCGATGGTCTTGCAGGGTGTTGAACGGTATGCCATAACGGGCCCCCACCGATCGGAGACTCCCCCTGCCTCCAGGGCCTTCGCCATGTCCTCTTAGGACCATTTCTTGTACAACTTAACTTGTTTTGGCATTTTCTGAAAACACATGTGTATAACACGGTTCATTCATGTGTTCATTAGCTAGTTCTTTGAGATCACTGGGTTCAAGCAACATTTTTACATTTGTCCTGGGTGGCTTACATTAATGTAGGGACAGGGGGCTAGTAAAAGGTGTTCAGCTCTGTTCATTCAAGTGTTCAAAAGCTATTAAGATAGCAACTATTACCACTGGGTTGAGAATGCAAAATGTTTGTATTTTGTCGTTGTCTTTCATTGACAGCACCTCTCTCTCTCCATAAGATGGAGCCAAACCCTAAGGTTGACAGAACCACCTTGGTGCAGTGCCAAACCCGGTGCTAAGATGACACCCATTCACATTTGGTGACTCGTCAAGTGCCCGTCAAAGTACCTTACTTACCTCGTTTATGAACACTCATTGCCTCATCATGCAGGGTGTCTTATAGTAGTTATTATGACACAATTTACTTCACATTTGACCCTTTGGTTGACTATAAAGACCTTATATCGATCTGCAAAATATTGTTCATTGCGGAAAATGGCGTGTTCAGTCACCGCAGGTCGTTTTAAAACCGCCGTTTAAAATGGGGTTTTACTAACCTTATAACACACATTAGGTTAAAAATGTTCAACATCAATAGTCATTCTGGTTAACTTCAATACTATAGACCACATGACCAAAACGTCTTCCAAGGGCGTGGACTTTAATAATGTTTGAAGAAGATCAAAGAGGACAAAACACAGTTTCCGTAGGTATATATAACTTTATTTGACCTGGAAGTGATTAATTGTACATTTGATTCAAAGCCTCACTATACGGATTCATATGACGGAACCGCCGATGTACGGATGTTGATGCGGAACTGCTAAAAGATAGCATCAAACGCACCTAAAACGTTTCAATTCATTTCTCCGTAGAGACATGCTTAAAACGTCCCCTGAATCCTCATTTTCTCAGCTACATTTGTACAGCTTTCGACTCATTCATGACTTGATCCGCTAAACAGCTAACATTATCCCCGCTAGCTAACATTAGTTACATCAAACAAACCTAAACGTTCCTCTTAATTTCTCCGTGGTTGTAAGGAGTACAGCTTTAATTTCGACCCTGACTTAAAACAGTTAAACAGACCGAGCTGTATGAACTGTAACGTTAATAAACTTCCAGTCCCTTACACTCCCCTCTGACTGTAACCGCTAAGGTTATGTAACGTTAGAGAAATGTTACTTTGTAAATATATAGTTCTTCCACTCACCTCTTTCGGTGGACTTTTTCCTCCTTTTAGCTCTCCTCTCCAGTTCACATATGGTTTCCCAGCATCCCTCAAATACTTCCTTGCTCTGTCCTTCCATTCATTCATGTTTGCTCTCCTTTTTTTGCCGAGGTTTTGCCTATTAATGTCCGCAGCGAACATGAAAGCAACAGGCGTCTCCATTTTTCGTTAGTGGACATAAACGTTTTTTCCGCGTGAGACTATTTTAAAGTTTAAAGCCTATGTCTCACAGCAACTGCGATAACCTTGTTTCTTGAAGGCTATCCGTACCTCCAAATATCCACATCTAATGTTGGCGACTATCCAATACCCTACCCTCGATATACATATTGTTGGAAAGCTTAGTTTATGGCCGTTCGTGTGAGTACAATAACTTAATTTTGTAAATTTTACCAAAACGACTGGTTTCGCCTTGCAGGGTCACATTTCATTCATTGTCTTCATCTTTTTTTTATTCAAAACAATTCGTAGGTATCCATACTCAAGTCTAATTACCACCAGACACAAATAATCATCATCTAGGTTAAATCCTCTCTCTCTCCAAAACCTGTCAGACTTGCCAACTGTAGCTTTAAGTAAAGGGTGGTGTAGCTCGAGGGTGTGTAGCTGCCATTTCCTTCATGGCAAGGAAAAGGCCCCATCCCTATTTCAGTGGTCAAAAGATGCATTTGGAAGTGACCCTAGCAACCAGACTGCAGTAGAGGTGGCAGCAGCAGAAATGCTAAAGGAGGTGGCAGAGGATGTGCCAGGGCTCTCCCAGTACCAGGTCCCACACAGTAAGTAGCAGGATGCATGCCCTGTATACTCCAGGAGGCCTAAGTGATGCTGAGATGAAAATGGAGACTGGCCCACCTGACATGGCCATGTTCCGACAGGTGGTGGGGCTGGTCCAGCGGTTCCAGGGCTCCATCATATATGCAGCTGGCTGGAAGGTAGAGGGGATGACTTTGGAGTCCCAGGTTTTTATGGCCCTGATGAACGTGCATCAAAATGATCCCCATCTGCACCTAGCCAAACTTTTTTCTTGCAGTACTGCAACTGTGTCAAATGTTGAAAGAAAACTCGTGTTACACACATTATTATTCAAGAAAATGATGGTGAATGTGCCCAGTTGGCAAAAAAAAAATAAAAAATAGCATGCCTGCTCAGTCATTCCTGCCCTATGCCAGAAACTGCCGGATAGTTATTGACTGCTCCGACATTAAAGTGGCAGCTCCTAAGGACATGGATGTGGCAAAAATGGTGTACTCTGCACACCGTGGAATGTACTCCTTCCAAGTATTGATTGGTGTCGCCCCCAATGGAGTCATCACATTTTGCAGTCAGCTGTTCCCTGGGTCTGTGTCAGACAAGGCCATTACAAAGGACTCCAGCTTGCTGGAGCAGCTTGTACCAGGAGATATGGTCCTGGCTGACAAGGGGTTCCTGATTTACGACATTGTTCCAGAAGGTGTTAGTGTTAACATATCACCATTTTTGAATGATGGAAAGTTCTCCGAGAGTGAGGTCAGGGCCACAAGGGAAGTGGCAAGAAACCGTATCCATGTGGAGAGGGCCAATGGACGGTTGATGGACTTCAAAATACTTCAAATAATCCCCTACCAGCAAAGGAGCTTGGCCAATGCGCTAGTACAGTTGTGCTGCACATTAGTAAATTTGCAACAGCCGCTAATCAAAGAGGTAGGCAGCACCCTTGCTGCCACCTAATTTTTGACATTCCCTTCTCTTTTCTCCCTCTGCTATCTCACCTTTTAATAAATTAGTTCTTTATTTTGAAATTTGTGACAAAAAAATGAGTCTGGCTGAATCTCTCTAATACACCTCTATGACCAAAAATTTTACTAACTTACGGTAATGTAAGGCTAAATAGTGTCCTGTTAACATAGTACAACAGATTTTAGTTTACAAGAACTGTAGTAGTAAAGTCTGTGTCTGGATCATTGGCTTCCCTGATTACAGGTACTGACAGGAGACGCGACGGGAACACTGATCCACGGTCTCCCAAAATGTTTGGAACATGAACAAAAGAACTGATTGGTTATAAAAAACACAATTTACATATTATTTACAGATTCAGTCTTCTCTACTGACCAACACTGGGAGAACGTGCTGCCGGTAGAAGTCCTCGAGCATGAGGAGGTGTGGTCCCCACGCAGGGTATTTGGCAATAGGGATGATGACTGCCTCCTTCGTGGTCCACACCACAAAATAGCATACATCCTGGCCTGCTAGGTAAAGCTGACCCTGGACCTGGTGCCAGTATGGGTGGGTCTTTTTGAGGGCATAACCCTGCCCCTCCACACACAGGCAAAACGATGGGACCTCTGTGATGGTGTTGTTTCGCTGGCTGTAAGGGCACTTTTACATTACATTACATTTGGCTGACACATTTTTAACCAAAGCGACTAACAACATGGTTTAAGTTTTTTAAAGCAATTCTCTCAACAATTTTAGGACAATTTAAAAATAGTAGAGTACAGTAAGAATAAGTGCATCAGTAAGTGCTGTTTTTAAACGGTTGAGTGTCAGTTCAAGACGGATGGTAAGTGCTAGGATCAGCAAGACTTGTTGTAAGTGGTGCTATGAGAGGAGATGTTCTCTAAAGTAAGTGGTGCTATGAGAGCTGTTCTCTAAAGAGCTGGGTCTTCAGGAGTTTTTTTGAAAATGGAGGGATGTCCCTGCCCTTATAGGAACTGGCAGTGTGTTCCACCAACAAGGAACAACTGATGAGAACAGTTTGGATTGGCCTGAGCGTACCGGTGGTAGAGCTAGACGTCGTTCGTATGAGGAGCGCAGCGGTCTGGAGGTAGCGTATGTCTGTATGAGGGCATTCAAGTAGGTGGGAGCAGAACCGGAGACTACTTTTTAGGCAAGCATTAGAGCAGGGGTCGGCAACCTATGGCACGCGTGCCACACCCCGGAATAAACACTGACACGCTAGCACCTCAGTATTATTACGATACTCACTTTATCTGTCCCGTTTAAAAATAAAAGCATCTGCCTCTGTGTCTGTGAGCGTTTGACTGCCGGCACTAGGACCCGGAGGACACCACTGCGTGGATTTGCGTCAGTTAAGTTGCAGGCGTGCGAATTTCAGATCAAAGTGTGTGACATGACCAAGCGCACTGTCCGCTGTCTTCGTGCTGACATATGAATGAATGACAGAGCATGATATTGTGAACAATGGCAACTCCGGCTGCTAAAAGGCTAAAACTATACCATTCCAGTCCTGCTGGACACAAGAGTTTGATTTTGTATTTGTGAAGGACCGTGCTGTGTGCTGTGAGAATGTTGTGTGCAGAACGTCAAGTGTTAAGCGTCATTTTTAGACGAAGCACGAGAAGACCTTCAAAGATCAAGAAGACAAAGTAGAGTCAATTAAACGTGCTGTGTCCAGATATGGAAAACAAGCTAGCTCCTTCAAGGTTTTTACCAATGCTAAAAATCACCCGACAGCTTTGATAGACATGATTTGGATGCTTCTCTGATCAACTGGATGAATACAGAGGACATGGAAATGCAGCTGATTGAGCTGAAGAGCTCAACACTGTGGGTGACCAAGTTTGCAGGACTCAGAAAACAGTTGGAAGCCACACCAGTGAAAGATCACGGAGCCCACATCCTCACCTGCTGGGCATCTACACCTGAGAAATTCAGCTGTCTCAGGGGCATTGCACTGGCGCTGCTGTCAGTCTTCGGGTCAACATATCTCTGTGAGCAGGTGTTCTCACACATGAAACATGTGCTCAGCCCCACCCGCAGTCGGTTAACAACGGAGCACTCTGAGGCATATTTGCAACTCAAAGTAACTAACTACAAGCCCCAGATCACAGAGCTCAGTCAAGCAAAGCAGGGCCAGGGATCACACTGTCTGGTAGGCATCTGATAATTTGATGTTGCCTCAGCCTACATTAGTTTTAGTTTAAATGTGTAGGCTAGCTGTTTTTCAGTCTTTGAAATGTTGATGTGGCTATTTTGTTAAAGGAGAATTCCGGTGTGATATTGACCTAAAGTGTGTTGAAACATGATACCGAGTGTGAACGTATGTCTCATAGCCCATCTTGGCTTGTCCCCTGCACTCCAAAATCTGGCGCTAGTTAGCCGATGCTACCAACAGCTTTTTCAATGGTGGTGCTTCGGCATCGGGCTAGCCATGCAAATAAATCACTGTTTTACACCATTTACGAGGCTCAATGTATCTCCGCACTTCATTGGTAGACTTCCGAGGGCCCTGACATTTAAAACGAGACATTGAGAACTTTAAAAAAGCACTGGTAGCTTACTTACAAGACGATTTATACAGACAGTATCTTGGTTTCTTGATGGCTAGCTCGCTAGCTAGTGGGGGTTTAGCGTAGCAGTCACTTGCTACTGAAGCTGCAGGGGGAGCTATGTTGTTAAAAATGTGAGCCAAAATCAGGCGAAAACCAAAGATCCTTAGATCAAAGCTCGCTCCTCTAACCACTGTGCAACAGTGTTAGGTTGTTAGGTTACGATAAACAACTCAAAGATCGTAATTCTTGATTATTCTTGCTTAGCCTACAAACTGACCGTTTTATGCGTTCACTAAACAAAGATTATGGAAATAAACACCACTTTTCCATCAAAAGCCTTGTTGTAAAAGGCATAGCTTCTAACTTGTTAGATTTACGACCTAAGTTCGCTAGCTCTGTGCCTGCCGACCAGCTCTGTTCCAGAATCTTTGCTGCCGACCCTGGTCGAGAGATGTGACGCAGGACGTCCCCTGATTGGCTAGTCAGTAGGCGATGCAATGTGTTGATTGGCTCTGCAGAAACTGTCAAGACAGTGCCAAAATTCACTGATTGGCTCTTCAGAAACAACGACAAAACACTGCCAAAATTCGTGTCTGTAAAAAAGTTTTGTAGCTTCGTAGATCCAGTGGACAAATGTTTTTCACAAGTGCACAAAATATTTCTGCAGGTACGCATTTTTTTCGCACACAGACAAATTAATTCCACAGTTACAAAACGGTTCTTCACAAGTGCACAAAATATTTCTGCAGGTACGCATTTTTTTCGCACACAGACAAATTAATTCCACAGTTACAAAACGGTTCTTCACAAGTGCACAAAATATTTCTGCAGGTACGCATTTTTTTTGCACACAGACAAATTAATTCCACAGTTACAAAACGGTTCTACACTTGTGCAAATCATATTGGGCACACAATCTTTATGTCGTTGTTCTGACTCCATAGAAACTAAGCTCTCTCGGAGGAGGGGCGGGACTATGATGCTCTATTTACGTTTTACACAATGTCCCAACTTTTTCTGTTTTGGGATTGTATAAAACTATACACTATAGCCTATAAACTATACAAACTACTGGTGGTCCAACCACTAGAAGTCAGCCACTACTGACGCTGTGCTCTGTCCTGCTTCTTTACCTGGAGCGATAGCCATCCCTCTCATGACCTCTTGCTGCATGTCGAGATCCTGAAAAACACAGAATACATTTCAGAAGGCCTGACAAAATACAAAAGTAACTGTTTAAATTGTGTCAGGGCTGTACAGTGCGACATATATGTCGCACATGCTACAAAAAAAATTGTTTGTGCGATGGAAGATTTACCAACGTAGCACTGGTGCGATACAGTTTTGCTTATGGCAATACAATGCATGCGTGTGAGACTGACAGGGAGGCTACACCAAATACCAACACCTTGTCCTAAATGGACTTAAACTTTGTACATTGCGAGGGGAAAAGTAAATACTCACTAGGAGTGGACATCTCCCAGGGACTGTCCGCACTCTCCACTTGGCCACTCTCCACTCCATCTTCATGGGCTAAAACACATGAATGAGCCTGTGACTCATGTTGTACACGACACATTTCATGCTTCTCAAGTTGGTATCAGTACTCACAATATTGAGCAACATGTTTGTGTCCTCAATGGGCTGCAGCTTCCTTGGTGCAACAGAGGTAATAATGTAAAACTAAGCATATCAATCTCCAAAAATATATATAAACTTAAAGAATTTGATTCATTTTGAAACTGAAAGAGAAAACAATTACCCATGACACTCTCCTCATCCGAATCCGATAATCCTGCAATTTTTTTTTAAATAAACATTAATGTCTCAAATTTGAGGCCCAATTTGTATCAACCAATTTCATATTACAAATGTATCACTTCTAACAAAATCTTCCGGGATTCCTTTTTTAGTGCGCTTCCTCGTTGATTTAATCACCTCATTGTCCTCCTCCTCCTCTGCCTGGCTGGTCAAGTTGTAGGTGTCACATTCACGACGCTTATCTAAAAGTTAGACGATTCATCTTACAACAAACAAACAAAATATTCAGCAATATTTTTACTTTGAAATGTTTTGAATTTTCTATTAATCTACACAACACTTGCCTAGTAATTTTTATCTTTATTAATGAAAATGTCATCCAATCATCCTGGGGTTTAATTTTGTCCTTTATAGCTTTTTCAGTATTTGTTGCGCTCATTTTACGTGGCTATCTGACGGTCTTCTTTTCTCTGTTGATCCAAATGTCAGGAACTACACCCTCCTCCTCTTGGGTACCCTCCCTCCAAACAGTAGGATATTGTGGCAGGAGGACAGAGAGAAGCCCAGGGAGGTGAGAAAGGACATGCAGGAGTCACCGGGGAAGATACAGAAAACAAACGGATGGAAACAGGTGATTAGCTTTGATGATTCCTGATGGAATTTAGCAAAAAGAATAAGAAAATTCAACCTTGATATGTGTGTTCCCGACCATGGCGAAGGGGTATGAGGACAAAGCCACCAGCTTCTTGTGGGAGGCAGGCCACCTTCCGGAACAGATCCCTTTCTTGCAGTAGTGCGTTTTTCATCCTGACATGACCATTTCCTATGCACACTATGTTCAGAAGTCCAGAGCTACACGGTTGGTGAAATAATAGTGAAGTGTAATGCTGGCGCAGAATTTCACAAGCAAAAGTCCCGTCTGCATTTTTCTGTCGAACAAAAGCAAAGCTGTTGTCCCTCAAAAGAAAACAACTGTCCTTATTTTTAACAGAGGCAAACACTTTAGGGTGTCTCTGGCTATTGTCCACTTCTGAATGCTCTATTTCAGCCAAACGTCTGGTTACTTGTTCTAAGGGACTTCTCCCGCTCCTCACGTTTCTTGATTTGTTGTAGGTAGTTCTCAAATGGAAAACAAGAAATGTCATTCAAGGAACAGTTGAAGTGGCTGGCATCCTCTTGGAGATGAATTAGTCCATGTACATTGTATACAGGAAAGGTCTTGCCATACAGGTCAGCACAGCACATGACAAAATGTTTGATTAGCTCTTGAGCATATTGGAGATAGGCATTTCGAATCCGCTCATCTGACTCCAGCATTATCGACATGGATACGGTCAAGGACAAGAAATGTTTGTATTTTTCAGGGGACAAAACATTTTTCAAAACCACAGGACCTGTGTACAGCAAAAACTGCCATAGTTCAGTGGCTTTCCACCTATCAATTTCACGCAAACCCCGAGGTTGTCGAGCAAATTCACTTGGCATCTTCCCTCTCAGTGCAATTTAGTTTTTGAGAAATGTCATCCTTTTGCCTCACAGATAAACGACAGACTTTTGGGCCTCGAGTCAAGTAAATTAACAGGCGCCTAACTACTCCCAAGCAGACAATGTGCATATAATCCAAGACAAATGAGCTAACGCAAGGAATTCCTGCAGCAATGAAGGGGCTGATACCAGTTTGGTGGTTACTGTACTCCACTCTGGAGAAACCATCATCTGTTCGAGAAGTGCTTACCTGTTCACTGAAAACTATTCTTTTCTCAACACGAGTACCTCTGACTAAACATCGTTCACAACTCTCATAGGCAGTATGACCCTTAATACATTTCCGATATGCCCTTGCTGGTGCATCACAGATCAGAGCATCAATATTGACAGTGTAAGTCTGGCCTTTAAAAACTATACCATTGTCCTTGAGATGTTTGTATTCAGTCACAAAGTCTTTTAAATAGTCCTCAAGAGGATTTGGCTTACTTTGTCCACTAAACATGGCTACAATGAATGGATCAAAATGGCCACACTTCACCAGTATTGGCCAGAATTGGACACCTACTTCTGAAAAGTGGGATGCCATCAACGTTTACGCTGAGGTGCACATCATTACTCTCCATCTGACTTAAATAACGGCAGATACCCTTTTCTAAGCCGTAGTACTTGTACTGACCACCACATTTAGGCTCTGTTGTGTTATGCTGTGGTGTAGCAAGGAGTGTCCGACAATCCACAGGCAATAGTACAGGGATTAAAGTGAAAAAAAATTTGTTTGACTGAACTTTTTTCAGGCCATAAGTCATGCGTTGTTCATATCTACCTATAGAGATAGCACCCCTTTTGCGGTCGCGACCTATTGGTTTTTAATGTACAAAAAGATGCAAACAGCAAAGTAAAGGGAGTATTCGCCTTATTCACACGCCGGCCATTGTTTAAACCAAAACGATGCTACAGGGTACACTTACTATATTATTAATGCCACCTACAGATGAATGCATAGAACATAACAATCCTATAGTTTGTGTACCCTGTACCCTCGTTTTAGCCGCCAATGGCCACCATGTGAATAAGGCGAATTGAGTGTTCTTGATTGAGATTGAGTTTTCCTGATGAACAAAAATATATTTTAGTACCATCCCTGACCATTGCTGATTAGCCATTGCTGTTCTTTTCTACTGCAGCAATATTGTAGAAAGGCTTTAACACACTCTTATTTAATTACTTCAGGCCAAAAGTGTTTAAAGGGGAGATTTTTTTCTTGTTAATATGCAATTCAACACCAAGTAAAATCTATAAAATCTATAAAGACTTCCCATTTCCTCATCAAAGTAACGAATCAGAACATTCTAGATATTGTTCATATTTCCATTTGTTGCCTCATCCGCATTTAATGAAAACATGGTAATTTTGAGTTTTACAGACAACTCAGTTTTCCAATGAGCAGCAATACTGTGTGTGCTCATGCAGGAGGTCTGCGCATTTGATAACGACAATCTGGAGACGGCGCTTTTGTCTTCAGCAACAGATTTTATAAGGTTGACAAGAGGTTGCGATATGGTGAAGGACAGGTCGTGTTGCGCTATGAAAGAACATGCGTAGCCTACTTTCTAAACGTAAAAACGGTCAGCTATAGATAAACGTAGCCTACCTCTGTCGTGGTGGCTAGTTGCACCAGGTAGGAAAGATGTCCTGAAGTGCACGAACGTTAACCTTATGGCGGTCTTCTGATTGGTGGCGTGCTAAAATGTTTTCCTATTGCATCCATAAACAATTTTCTTGCAGCGAACCGCGCAAAAGCAAACCCCTGGCACTTTAATTTCTTTACACCATGGCTTGTTAGTTCTCCTCAGTTTCCAACAGCTGCCCATCTCCATTTATTTTTTTACTTTTGACACCTGCCTTCCTTTAGCAACAACGCATCCATGACTATTTTAATTGCATGATTATTTTTTGTCAACATACACTCACAACCTACTGTCGTTAAAAGTGAGGCCTAAGCAAAATAGGCTACAAGGCTGTCTGTGCGTCACAAACACGACTGACCCCCTTACTCGACAGTTCGCGATGATGACAATATTATTATTATTTTATGTTAACACGCTCAGACAAAACCTTCCGTCGCAAATTGTGAAAAACGTTGTCATAATAGACGGGATAATACATTGCATAGGCTACGGTTTATATTGCGTCGCTTTACACATAATGTTAGTTGCATTGATTAAAAACTGTAACAATAATAGTAGCCTACATCGGGTGGCATAGGCTATCTGTTCAAGTCATAGGTGACACCCAAAATGAATGACCTCCCCTGACAAGAGTTCGCGATAGTAAGAAATTGTCTACATTGATGCAAAGTCAAAGTCATCTGATGTCTCAAGAGCATTGTCACTCATTAACCTATCTGGGGTGCCAGGCACATTATCACTGTTGCAACTACTTGGAGTCCCAGGCACACTTGGGACATTTTCAATGCCCTCTTGTTCACCATCACTGTCAGAATAACGTAGCAGTTGATCCAGTTCTCTTTGGCGTTTCCGCCACTGTCTTACTCTCAAAGTCATCTGTAAACACAGGCGTTAATCCAAATTAATTTAGTTTTACTGTTTATTTGACTGAGGCCTATACAAAAGGAACGAGGATGAGATCACAAAACGTACCTTGTTTGGGTGGTTTACTGTATCTCCTAAAAGGGAAGGTCACCTCACTCCTTACAGCACCTGAGAGACAGAAAAAAAGTTTTCATTCTCCTTTGCACAACAGTAAAGTGTTGCAGTAATAGCCTACAGTTTACAAGCACATTATAGGCTTTGAGTTTATATGACCCTGACCGTGGTTACTGCCCATTGCATATGACCAGAGACTTTCATGGACTTAAGTCAAATATACCTCTTTTTCGCCAATGACATGTAATATATGTAAGGTCCAACCTGTAAGCTAATGACGAATGTTGGCCAACATGGAAAGGATCTCTATGGATATATAAAAAAAAGGAGCAGAAACCAGTGTATGGTGTGAAGTTAATTACTGGCACATAAGAGCATGAATAAATCAATGACACGCCGTTGCGTTGTCCACGTGAGACACTGTCTTCACTTCACTTATTGCAATTTCCACATTACTATATTAGTCAGAGTCTGGACTAGCGTAGCCTAGGCTTAGCTTTGCCTAATAATGAATCACGCTGAAAGCACGCAGGCACGCAGCTTTGCGTTTACACTTGCGTGCATGGCGGTGTTTAATACATGACTGCCAAAGTCTAAGTAACCTGTTTAACATCCAAAGACAGTCATTAGACTTCTCAAGAGTGAATAACAGAGTTAACAACATCACAGCGATCCGTTTGAGTCGGGGGACCAGAAATAAATCAATAGTAAAACGACTCGTCCACTAAACTGATTGCCGTTGACTAATTTTTTCATGGTCAATTACGTCGACTAATTGCAGCAATGTTTGTATGGGCAGTAGTAAGTTAGAGCTTAACATCAGAAGGCAAACTCAATGTTACACAGCCCACAGAACAGCCAATTTACAGCATTCAATGACCTTTATTTTATTTAAGTAACACTCCGTTGCCTTCTTGTTCATTTCGTCGTTGTGGGGGAAAAAAGCTCACATATGCTCAAACACGGTCCATTTGTTTTCTTAAATCCTCTTGACGCCTTAACATAAATGTGTTTCTTCCCATTAGTAAATCGCTGTGTCTTCCTTTAGCGTAACTTACTGCTAAAATGGCTGCCACCCAAATGTGACGAAGTTGCCCGAACACCAACACGAACTTAACGAACACGAATGCCAGGCGCCAGTTAGCAACAAACTAGTCAGTCAGAACTGCCACGCTGTTAATTGTACCGTTATAGGTGGAGTTTAGTGTCCCAAATTCCCTGTGGAAGATTCTACATGTCGTTTAGTGGCCCAAATTCCCCATATAATGTCCATAATTATGAATCTGCTAAACCACCTATTTAAGTGTTTCATAGTTATTAATGTGCGCGTGACAAGTTTTGCCGCTCAAAAAGTCAAGCTGCTAGCAAAGATCCATTAGAACACAGTCAACCGTCTCTGCTGCTAGCTACTAGCTAGCTTTCGACCTACTCTGTTAGCAACCTAAGATAATCATAGAAATGCGAACCAATTTGCAGGCTACAAACAGTTTACATTTACATTACACGACATGTTCTCTCGTGGCCAGCTAAAATAACATCGAAACTGAACATGAACCAAGACTTCTGTGCAAAAAGCTAACGCAAAACAAAAATGTGTGTCTTTAAGGCATGCTTGGCCATTCGCTGCTGTAACGTTAACCATAGCAGCCTTGGGGAGTTTAAGACAATATAAGGCTAAACTACCTAACATAAGTACACATGGACATAGAATTCATTAGGCTTATCGAACTTACCTTCAATTTAGAGGAAAGCGATAGGTTATATCACCAGCAATGCAGGCTGAAAAGCTGTGCCGTTATTTCTTGCTGTGGCTCGAACACTTCGCCAAAGCCCGATGTGAAGAGCCGTTATTTCAATGCTTCGAACACGCTGAATCACGCCAAATGTCTGGCGTGTTGCCTTGACCAGAGTGGCGTTTACATGATGTGTTGCTTCAGCCAATCAGAGTGACATTGACAGTTTTTTTTTAATATTTGGTTGAATTCCAAAGCCCTTAGTCCTCGGCTGTGACTTTTCTGCTTTTGGTTATTTTGAGATCAGTGGCCATCGCCCCCCCCCCCCCCCCCCCTCTCGGCTACTTAAAATGTATTTATTAATTTAATAAACTTATTAAAAAATATTATTCAGTAGGTCATTTTCCTTTTTTTTTAACTGATTTATAAAAACAGGAAAATTACCTACTGAATAGGCATGCACATAATAAATCACGTTTATAAATAATATAGGCTATTCATATGTATTAATAATGTTGATGCAACAATATTTGTAAATAAACATAGGCCGTAAAAATTCTTGCACCTGTCATAGACGTCCAAAAAAATTACCCAGTTCAAAGGTCAAACTTTGAACGTAAATATGACGTCCAAGTTGGGTCATGGTTGGACGTCCAAATAGTGGACCTAGTATGGACGTCGAATAGATGTCCAGAATTGGTCATGGACCGACGGACCCAATATAGACATGATCTGCACGTCTATCCGACGTCCAATGTTTAGTGGGGGGTCCATAACACTGTGGACGTCAATTCCGATGTAAACAGCAAATAACTCAAGTCGTTGTATTATATTGTTGTATTATATTATATTGTATAGTCAGAACAAGAGGCTTTTGCGCAATAGCCAGAAGAATGCATTGAAAATTTAGAAAATTCCACAGACAGGGGGTGCTCTTGAACCCTCTCACCGTCTCTGAAAGCATAACCGTGGCTCAACAGGTAGATCTATAGATAGGCTAAACTCAGTTTTCAGGCATCTGACCGACCGGGTTGACACTTCAGCGTGAGAAATCGGGGGTGTGGCATGTGAGTGTGTGAAACTAATCAAATGCGTGTGTCTCACGGCCAATGCGTGAGAATTGGCACCTATGTCACTGGATGGTAACCACCGTGAATTATGCACATTTCAGTAAATACTAGATGTTGAACATATTTGAGCAGTTTTACTTTTTGTCATTTCACCCACATAACAAATTAACAGGTAAACAGTCACATGTAAACCAGCAATAGTAAACTATTACCCTATGCTACTATACAATAAAGTAGCCTGGTCAAATCAGTTCCTATCGCGGGTGACTTTGTAGTTCTTCAGAGCCCTATTTTTATAATCCCTGCTGTCTATACCACGTCCATTACGGACACTATCATTAGGCTTGTTCGACTTGGACTGAGTCTGACTTGGTCTGGCTTTCTACGTAAGCGTGATCTTCAGAGGCTAGCCAGGAGGAGCTACAACAGAGGGCAGCTCATCCCGGACAGACAGGCTACAGTCTGCCTGACGTGACTCGCGGGAGATATCGCGGAATGTTGTTTGCAATAAACACAGCAGAACTTTCATTCTTACTTATTAAAATGAGCATGATGACTGACGAAATAAATTCTTATGATGTAGTTAAAATAAACCACTGTTGTCATACAGTTAACAGGCCTGCATTGTAGCACATAAATTCAATATCAAGTGTTTTCCCTATATGTGTGTCTATCTATTTAACCAACAGCAGGAAATAACAGAATATCCAAACGTTTTCAGTAGGCTAGCCTACCATTGTTGCAGAAATCATGTATAAGAAGGTATCTCTTCGATTTTTGTTTATTTTCGCATATTCCAACATAAGGAAGCAGCATGAGACTCCCGTCAAAATCGTCATGAGGACATTCCTCCCAAATGGCCCTATCACGTCTTTGAACTGACGTCATGAGGGCGTGTTTTAGCTCGTGCAGCTCGTGGAAGGCAACTGCAAGATCTGTCTGCAGGCTAAGACTCCCGCGATATTTTAAGGTCATGTGACATGGTGTCACGGTGGTAAGTCCCTCCCCGGCTGACAGAAGTCGGACAGAATTTCTAACCAGTATGCATTGCGTCCATCCCAGTATGCATTGTGTTCAACCCAGCATGCATCACATCAAGTCAGATCTGCCTCAAGTCGAACACGCCTATTGTCACTGGCACCTCCAGCTATGTTGGGCAGAGGGTCAAAATAAGCATGGTATCAGAGAATGTCTAATAAGGGGAGAACTGCCACTCTCGGAAAACTTCCGGTTTCTGAACTGGTTGCAGTTCCTTCTGTAGTTCCACATGAGGGCGCTCGTCCACGAGTGCAGAATGCATGGAGGTCTATGGAGCTGTACCCCTCAAAATCCACTTTTCTCGGGATATAATTTTTTTTCAAGTAATTTGAGTATTGTATTCGAAAGGGGAGGCAAAGAAAATACACTTGGTTCAGTATTATATTTTTTAAAGTCACTTAATTGTTCTAAAAAGCCTTTACAATGTGTCAATGACGTCACTCATTAGCACAATGCTAGCGTGTTATGTGCAACAACGACCCAACCTGTAAGAAATCAAAAGGACATAAGTACTCGTTCATTCAACTTTTGACCTATAACCATACGCGGAGTTAGTGGGGGGGCAGGGGGAGCACTGCCCCCCCTGGTGAAAACGGGTAATTGCATTGTTTCAAAAATTAGTGAAATACATCTGGCATGACCAGATATTTAAAAAATAATTTTAATAACACAAAACAACAATATAAGGAACGGGCTGCGGTTGATGATGGGAGCAGCCAGGTTTTCTTCTCTTGCGATCTTTCACATCACATTGAAAGTGACATTACGGCCAACCTGACCAGGCATGCAGGATGCAAAAAACGAAAATTACTGTTGCACTAGTATGGACATCTTGCCGTGCCAACGTTGAAATAAAGGTTACCTAAATGCCATGTATATAAATGTCCTGTCAGCTTACTAACTAACTTTGCGTTGTGTGTAGATTTAGACTTTTTATTCCACTTTGTTTAAACAGCAAAGTGGCGAAGCCTTGTTCACCTGTTTGAAACTGGCTGGTGAATGTGACGCACGTAGGCCTGGCTACACCATGACCCTTTTTGTGCATCTAGGCCTACTGATCGCTGTGGATTACTTTTTTTCGTGTCATTGGATTACAGCAATTACTGCGTTTGGAGAGGCATCTGTACTGTAGGTGAACACTTCCTTTGATTCTTGGAGTTCTCGCTATGATTTAGGTCTGCCCTGCACTCAATAGCCTACAGTTTGGAGTTTACTTACTTTGTCTTTGTAGAATCGAATTTGAGTTTTCAATGACTCGCTAAGCATAAATGAACCGATGCATCTTGTTATTTAAAACTCCATTCTGCTGGCTCGCATGCCAGCAGCACTCTTGAGGCGTCGGAGGTTTACCAACGTTCCACAAGCACAACTAAGCTAGCTGGCATCCGTTACACTAGACTAGGCTATATAGTTTGTTTTTAATAGCAAACAGAAATGTCAAGATGGCAGGTCATTACATTCTTTAATTGGCAAAATATGATTGTACAACATATTCAATCAATGTGGCGCAAATGAGTCTAGAGGCGGTGGATTAATTTATCAAAAGTGAGCAGCAACCAGACAATGGGATAAGCCCCGAATGTTTTCAACTGCTAGGCGACACCCCTTTCTATTGCGTTTCAAGACAACCGTGCTGCATTGGATTTCATAAGGACGAATTGTTAAATTGTTACAATGTAATTATCTTTATTTAGCATGTTTGTTTTCTCCATATGTGCTCATGCTGTGTTCCCCAAGTGGTAGGCCAGGTTTCAGCTGCTACAATTATTATTATTTTTTTCTGCCCCCCCTGGCTCAAATGTCAAACTCCGCCTATGCCTATAACCCATGTTGAAGTTATACAAACTACAATCAAATCTGAGATTTGTCAACGACAATCAGGTGAAAGAGACAAATTTAGCCGTCTAGCTCCATTGACTCCCATTCATTCTGCACTCATGGCGATCGCCTCTGGTGGAACTGCATCCAAAATTCGGTACAATGGGACTTAATACGGAGTGGCAAGGCTCTCCGTAGACGGGCTCTGATGGTATGCTTAGTGCAGTGTTTCTCAAACTTTTTCAGACCAAGGACCACTTAACCAATAAAAAAAAAACTCACGGACCACCTAGCTAAAACAAAAAAGTAGACCTACTTCAACTGTATATTACACAATAGGCCTGATCACTGAACCACCTTGCTAATTGTCTTTGCACCTTGCTTATTGTGTCAGAGGAATAATCATATGATTTCAACCGGAGTAGCTTACATTGGTTCAAGTTGGTTCAATATTGCAAACAACTCATCTATATTATATTTTACCACGTCTGCTCACGGACCACTTGGGATAGCTTGCGGACCACCAGTGGTCCCCGGACCACACTTTGAGAAACACTGGCTTAGTGGACACTGTCGCAAAGACGCATCTCCATTCACAGACGCACCGTGACTATCAGATCATATTCTCCAAAAGGCAGATATTCTCCTTCAGAATCAGAATAGGTGAATAACAGACCCAAGACTTCATCACACGTGAATTGTTTTTTCAACATTTGGTGTATTTCTGCTTCAATTTGTGCAAAACTATGGCCCGCATCGCTTTCGCGTTATGGAGGAAATGCAGGTCTTCGTGTGTTTCTCGCGTGCTTCCTGAAAACTTTGACAAAAAGGTTGAGCTTGAATCGAAGCTCTGGGTGTCTGCCAACTAGTGGTCAAGAGTACAAATGAGATTTTACACTGTACTCGGTAGGGCCAGAGCCCGTCTACGGAGAGCCTTGCCACTCCGTATTAAGTCCCATTGTACCGAATTTTGGTTGCAGTTCCACCAGAGTTCCACTGGGGGCGATCGCCATGAGTGCAGAATGAATGGGAGTCAATGGAGCTAGACGGCTAAATTTGCCTCTTTCACCTGATTGTCGTTGACAAATCTCAGATTTGATTGTAGTTTGTATAACTTCAACATGGGTTATAGGTCAAAAGTTGAATGAACGAGTACTTATGTCCTTTTGATTTCTTACAGGTTGGGTCGTTGTTGCCCATAACACGCTAGCATTGTGCTAATGAATGACGTCATTGACACGTTTGAAAGTCTTTTTAGAACAATTAAGTGACGTTAAAAAATATAATACTCAACCAAGTGTATTTTCTTTGCCTCCCCTTTCGAAAACAATATTCAAATTACTTGGAAAAAAATTATATCCCGAGAAAAGTGGATTTTGAGGGGTACAGCTCCATAGACCTCCATGCATTCTGCACTCGTGGACGAGCGCCCTCATGTGGAACCACAGAAGGAACTGCAACCAGTTCAGAACAGTTTAGAAACCGGAAGTTTTCCGAGAATGGCAGTTCTCCCCTTATTAGACATTCTCTGGTAGGGCTGAAACGATATACGATTCGAACCCGAAATCGCGACATTCATATCCACGATACTGTGTCGCGGTGTGAAAAGGCAGAATCGCGACACACCCTTTCTAGTGTTTCACGCACTGCTTTGCAAAAGCAACCCACGTCTCCCGCTTTACTTATCGGTAGCCTACAAAAACAAATAAATAAATAATAATTTCATACCTCTCCTTGCTTTCATTGTAGACTATGTGTGCAACTTTACCAAACAGTATAGAAGTAAACCCCCTCTCCTTGCCCCGCTCTCCCTCCCTCTCCTGCTCAATGAACACGCGCGACTTAAATAAAACATTCACAATCGTGAAAGCAAGGACGCATAGAAGACAACAGTAGACTATGATAGGCTAAGCTAGCCAACTATGCTACTTTGTTTACAATATTTCCAGGCTTCAACCAGACAGCTGAATTAAAGAGGTAGAGTTGTAATAAAAAAATAGTAGGCCTAGGCTATAGGCTATAATCTGCATAAAGTGTGCTGTCATAAATATTAGTCATTCAGAAAAAATATTTGTATATCAGGATATAAAATAAAAGATATATTATATTGTAATCATCTGGTGTCCTAAGGGAGGCTATTAAAGAGAAGAAGAATATTAAAGAAAAGAAAAATCGAGATTCGTATCGAACCGTGGGTCAAAAATCGTGATACAAACCGAATCGTGAGGTTGGTGTATCGTTACAGCCCTATCCATAACTGATTACACAATGATTCCAATTGGTCAAGACACAGACACTTTGAATGAAGGATGTCATTAGTTATCATAAGTTAAATTCTAAAAGTTAAATAAGTTAACTTAAATTTTAAAACTCTAACCTTGCCTTGATCTATTATATATACGCTAGGCAGTTCCCCATCTCTTCTTCAAAGGGTGACTCATGTCAATGAAATTCCATTATGAGTGTCTGGGAGGTGCTACAAAGTTCCTCTTACATTGATTAATTCTATTCTTTACATACAAACACATATATTTTAAATGTATAATGGGATGAATCACTGATGGTGTGCAAATTCTTACCTGAGAGCATGTTTTGATATGTACAACCAGCAATTGAATGGGCATACATTGTCCACAGGACTTGCAGGAGGATTTGGGCATTTTTTGGAATTCCACCGCATCTGGGGGAAGGGGAGTCATTTGAAGTTCTTCCTGAAGCGGCATAATGTAGAGAAGGTTTTTGCAATTTGCTGTATTGGCCTTGAGCATTTTCATGGAATAGCCAGTAGACCCTTGAGGCAAAACGGAGAGGGTCCTCTGTCTACCCCCACCTATAGTTTGCACAAAAAAGCAAAGCAGTGTTATCACAAAACTCCAGGCATAAATGTCATGAATCTCACCTGTATGTTTAAAGACATACTTTGCAAGGTGTAGGGTGCATTCTAGCATGGTAAAACTAAGTGCTGTTGGGTACATGTAGTTAGTAAAGAAATAACACCTTTTAATGTATTCAGGAAAACATTCCTGCACAGCAAAAATCACAACATCAGTGTCTATAGAGAAGGGCCAACTAAAGATGCAGAAGAGCTAATTGCTAACAAACATACATAAACATACACACACCTCTTGATGATCTGCATCGTCATAGATGCTGACTGTGCGTCTTCCAAGTCCAGCCTGAAGTAGCTTTAGCTAATTTTTTGGTGATTTGTTGGTGGTTTCAGGAAGCAGACAAAAATTAAACTCGAGCAGTTTGCCAACAGGATTAACGGTTGGACTAGGAAAAGGCCTCCTCCCGCGACTCACTCTCCCACACATGTAAGGAAATTACCTAACAAGGACAGAATATTAAGAGCAAAGCAATATAAAGCCAATTATGAAACAGGCTGTTTTCTTCTAACACTAGGCTACAGGACTTGAAACAAACTTTGACTCAAGGTGCTGGTGAAATCAGTAGGCTGATGCTGATTATAGTTTCTACTGTATTAGTTTAAATAAATACTCATAAACAAATTCAGTAGAATCTTCATTTGATTATAGGAGAAATGTTGTTTTGCAATATGTAATTTTAGTAATAAAGGTGCTTGCTAAATATTGACAGGCTAGTCCTGATAGACATCAGTTATTATGGCTCGTGTCCATTATTGCGGCGCGTAGACGCTTGCAGATGCCTAGCCCATCTCGCGGTCGCCGCTTGTGGGCGTGTATTGGCTGAAATCAGTTGCCGCTTGTAGGCGTGTAGTTTAAACTGTTCAATTCCGGCACTATCGTTCCGGTAGGACCCGCAAGAGACTAACTTCACTGGCTGTCATTTCATTGGCTAACCGCCTCGCGTTAGCTGCTCTCATTTGCATAAAGTTCAGCCGAGCCCAACTTCTTGACACGCCGCTTCTGTTCGAATGGCCGCGCCGCCTTCCCAAGGTGCATTGCGGAAGCGTAAACCCCGCCTTGCCGCTCTTCATAGGAAATGAATGGGCTATGTGCAGCGCGGTGGTCTTTGCCGCGATAATGGACACAAGCTCGGTCAGGAGTTATGCCACAATAAAAACTGCCTTGCAGAGCTTTATCCCTTACATAAGATTACATAACAGGCCGGATTTGACAACTGTACATTAAATCTACACACTAATGTCATAACAAATAGAACATGGTGATATGCTGGTCACTCCACAAAAAGATCTATGCTTAGCGGACATTTAAAAAAGCAAAACATTTGTATATTGTGATAATTATGTTATTTAAACTAGAACTAGATGTACCACAGAGCGGTACAAAATATGACCGCCGCCCAGTCCAGCACATTTTTTCCACAAAAATAAATCACGCTGAAAGGCTGTCTCACTAAATTGCATTATCCACACTCAATTCTCACTGATATCTGCTAGACAACAAGTACCAAAACATGATTAGTTCATAGATTTCACATGTAAAATTCATTTTATACAACCCCACCTCCATCTTGCCTGTTCATAATTCTGAGAAATTCTTGAATTGTGTGCATGTACATGTTTATGTTATGTGTGTGTGTGTGTGTGTGTGTGCGTGCGTGCTTGTGTGTGTGCCTGCGTATGTGCCTGTGCATGCAAGCGTACATATGTCTACTGTGTGAGTATGTGTCATATGTATGATTACTGTGAATGTATGTGTGTGTGTGTGTGTATCTGTTTGTGCACATGTGTGTACATGAAATGGATTAACATGACCCCTGGAGGCAAACATACGGAAAAAAATGGTCATCCTAGTCCCTACAGTTCTCAAGATATTCACAGAGAACTGTGTCTGCCCTACCCTCTTTTCGGGGGGTCCAGTCCAGCGGAGGGGCTACAGATCAAAACGAAAAACGACGGTTTCATGCTATCCATGTGGGGTTACATGCCCACCAAGTTTTGTGTACCCCGGTCTTTCAGTGTCCCGGGAATCCTTGTTGGTGTACGTCACTAAATGTACACCAGAGGAGGCTCCTTCATTGTGGAAAGGGAGGAACACCCTTCCTAAAATTTCAGAGAAAAATAAAAAATATATAAAGTGAATTACTATTCTGATAAATTACTGTTAATATATTACTATTTGAACACTTTAAATGAACAAAATCGTTCCCCTAGGTCAAAATGCCAACAGCACCCCCTATCGCAATTGAAAATTACTGTATGGAGGAGCTTCCTCCTCAAGCCCCTCATTGAAGTCCATTATAAACGCCTCGGACCCCAGCGGCTCGTGAATCACGCCGTTTTCAATGGCCATTTTATTGTAAGGTCCCCCATGAACGAAAGTACACAAAACTTGGCATGCAGTTTTGACCTTGTCAGCCAGAGATATGGGGTCTGTCTCATTCCGAATACTTACGTCAGTGCACTGCTAATGTGCACTGACCACTTACAGCCGTAGTGCCCACTTTCGATCGTTAGTATTGTTCCAAAAGGAACACTTATGTTAAAAAGCTTACCGGAAATGACGGTATGACGTGACGAACGCAACACACGTGAACGCGAATTTTCAGCCCGCCAAAAATATATGCCGGCGTTTGTTTACAAACACACACGTTCATTAACCAATCGTTCACAGCATGTGGAAACTACATCGCCTCCGACGCCAACGCAGGATCGATCCTCCTACTATTGGCTGAACATGAGGTATTTTCATGTATTTTACAAACACCTATCATGCACAAATTGCAGTGCAGCAGTAGGCTACACCAGTAGGATTAATCAATCACTTTACCTTTTCAAAACAGTCAGGAGCAGTTCCTTGCATTAAGTTGATGAATTACTAAATGTACACAGCAGGTTCACAGACGTTTTACCATTTCATGTCACAATACTTCAATGCAATTACTAAATGTTTTTTCACTGTTTATATAAATGTTATGCAGGACAGTGACAGTAAGCTGCTAGTTATTATTTTACCATCAGTACTTCAGTGTGCTCCAAGTGGATAAACAATTAAAAGCTCTATCAGTATAAGACTTCACAAAAGTGTATGAATTTGTGCTCAAAATGTTAAGTGATCTTTACACTAACATACA